>NC_045560.1:144362622-144962622 GCF_009819795.1 Aythya fuligula
AGTTGTTTTGACATATTTAATTCCACAAGAGACTTCTAACCACTGGTTCTTTCATCAGCATTTATAATGCTGCTATAATACTGTTCTCAATTACTTTTACTTTCATGGCAGTTCTATTAATACAATTTTCTTAAAAAAAAAAAAAAAAAAAAAAAGAGGATAAATTGATCTTTGCTATACATAAATAATCAGACTATATTCAAAACTCTCCCCATGGTCTTAAATTGGCTCTGTTTTAATTTTCAAATTGTGTAATACCAAGATTATTGAATATTTTAGGTATTAATTTTAATGTCTTTTAAAAAAATGCATATTTTCAAACTGAAAACTTATATTTTTTGAATAATGTAACAGTGCTTTGGAAAAATGCTTCTTAGTTATCTGAGAGATGCTGAAATACCATCACATTTTTCTTGTTGTCTGGCATTCAGGACTTTAAGCTGTCAGTTATTCTCTAAGCCCAATTACATTTGTCTATGGCCCCTAATCAGACTGTGAGCACAACTCTGGTAGCTGCAACCATTTAGTGATTCATCTTCTGCAGGTTATTGTGTTAGCCCTGTGAGTCGTCACGATTACTCTTAGGTTCATTTGAGGATTTAATGAGTGAATTTTTGGACACCAAGGAATGCAATGAACCTACAATCCATTGCTTTTTATCAACTATTTATTACTTTACAGTATAAATTCTGTAGAAGTTTATTACTTATGTATTTTTCAGCTGAACTAATAGACTTAAAATGCCAGACAAATACTGAATGTGTTTAGTGTACTACAGATGTACACTAAGAATTTGAAAATCAGTGACTTATTTTATGTTTCCACAGTTAAGCAGATAGAAAAAAAAATCTGAAGATATGGAAATTTCTGGAAATTCAAGTATAATGAAATTAAAAACAATTGTTTTCTTGAAAGATAAAACAAGATAAATCTGTATCCAAAACCTTGCTCTTGAAATAGCTGGTCCCAGCAGCAAGATTGTGTCTTCTTTGGGGTTTTACTTTCCTTTCTTCTCAACAAAATTTCTCAATTGCTAAGAGCTGCATGCCATGATGGAAGCAGTTGGGACTCACAGCCTTTTACTACATCATTCCAGTAGATGTTGCAGAAAGATGTGCAGACAAGATTAGCTGGCCTGCTATCCAAAACTATGAAATCCTGAGCTAAGAAGAGCTGCAGGAGACAGACTGCATGCTTGAATAAAATATCAAGAGGTCCTACAAAAGATTGTAAGTCACATTTAACTGATGGTCAGAGTCTATCAAATAACACACTGATAGCTTTAAGACAACTGACTACATGAGACCAGGAAAAGCAGAGTGAACTTTTCATTTGGAAAGAAAGTTTACTCTTCTATTTTCAGTATCTATGATTACAATGTTGGTGAATTTTTCGCAGTCCGTCTGAGATAAATAATTCTGAACAATATCATTTCACCATTTATTTTGCCTGTCACTTTGAGGGAAAGTTGTTACAGGGCTACAGCCAACTCAGATGTTTATTTATGTCCTTTGAGAGGTAAGGAGAAAAAAGAAGCCATGAAGAACAAGACAGTGAAGAGGAAAAAGAAACATATTGGCATGGTCATCGAGTTCCTGGTAATATCGATTCAGCAGCAGCCAACAGCAACATCGCTCCCCCAGGGCTGCACGAGTGCCCTGCCTCTCTTTGCTCTGCGTCATGTAGGTGCCCAAACATTACACCAAACAAGATCATATAAACAACTACCCAAATAGATACCCACAGTCAATTTACACAGCTGGAACGTAAACGCCAACACCTGCTCTCTTACTTCGGCAGCCAAAAAAACGTCCTAGTTGGACTCACTCTTTCCAGAGTAGCTTGGGAATATTGGGGTGGCCCAGATGTTGGATGGACATGTTCCATGGACAACATCTACCTGGGGTCCACAGGCAGCTTGGAACTGCTTTCCAATCAGAGACACTAGGATTTCTGACCAGTCGTGTTAGTCCTAAACTGCACTGCATGTATGTAACAAACACCCAGTTCAAACAGAAATGTCAGATAGCAGCTAGACCCAGGCTTAGGTAATTAGGAAAGCTACATTGTTCCAAAGGAGAAAATCAGAGCAACAACTGAAGTTTACGTGTAAATAAATGTCTGGATTTTGCAGCATTTCCTAGCAACAAAGATGAAAATCACAGTCTGAAACTGGTACGAAAACAGAATCAGCTAAATTTCCAGACAACATGGGGATGGTTAAACCATCCAGGGAACTTGGAAAGCTATCATCTGATTTCAACCTCAACCTTTCAGCACAAACTCAAAGGAAAATCAAGACAGGCACCAAGAAACATTTGCTTTCATCACCTGAATCACATTCTTTTTGATCCGTATGCTCTGTGGTTTCCATTGCCTGAAAACATCCGTATGAAAGATCTACAAGGAGACGGAGACAACTGCAATGTTGTTCTTCTAAATGTTAGCCTCAGAATAAGAAGATAGAAAAGTGGAGACAGAGACAAAGAGAAATGATATCACCTACTTCTTTGCATGTATAAAGCCCAGAAGAAGAACTGTATAACTTTAGTACGTAAGCCATTCAAAATAAAATAATAATAAAAAAGCAAATCAGTAAGGAATAGAATTTGGACAGTAGAATCTAAGTATATGAGGGGATGGAAATAATTATATTGCTCTATATATCTTAAATATAGGAAATACTTAAATAGTTCTCAAATGCATAAAACATTGCCTACATCTACTGCAATTGCAACAGATTTGATTACTTTGATATACTTAATTGTTTTGTACTTTACAATCTATTCAAGTCATATAAAGAAAGTAGAAGACATTCTGAAAACAAAAAAATGAGTGATAAACACTTCAGACAGGTTGCTGTTTTCAGGTGTTTCCTCCAGCATTTTTTTTCTCCCTTTTTTTTTCAATATGATCAATTAAAAATAAATGCAACCAAAATCCACTCTGCAATTCCAAGTCTTTGAAAACTGACATTTCAATGTAAAAAGAATAACTACTGTTGCCATTACATCAATGCCTCTGCACAAAAATTTCCCGCTATTATCTTGAAAGCTTTAAATGCCTATCTTTGGAAAAAGAGAGATGAAAGATATTGTTAAATGCAGCAAATGGATGCGTTTTTAAACAGCAATATTAAGGCTGCATGTAATAAATACTATCGGCTAAAGAGAGCATGCAGAGCTTCCCAGTGTATCCACACACATTGAACTAAGTCTGCTTGTTGTACTCTTTTGAGTTAGGAGCCTCAAAGACTTGGATAAGATATAAGAGGAGAACAGGCATTCCCTACCTTTGGCATTCTCTATCTATACAAGGGCAGAGCAGCCAAGCTCTGCTATGTATTACTGTGAAAATATCCCACAAACAGTACATAAAAGTCCCATATTTTGGTCAAATCTATTCTAGATACATACATGCAAGTACAGAATTAGACCAGTGGAAATTAACTAAAGAGTTGCAGATGGCCCTGTATATAAAGCAGTACAATACAAGAAAGACCATCTGGAAATATGTTTTGTCCTTAACCAATTTTTTTAAACTCCTTTCTACTTTCCTTTTCTAGATGCAATTTTTCATTATGCAATGAAGATGTGTTTGTTTCAGTTTCAGAAAAGAAGGAAAGAAAAAAGTACTTGAGCTATACACCTGCCAAGTCAGGAATCTGAAACAGAGGTGAGGGAAGTCAACATCTTAACCATCAAAATTACATGGTGATAATTGGTAAGTGTTTAGAAGGTACAGTTACAGACTGAATCCTTAATGATTTTTCATGATAGCTAAAAGACACATATTTAGCAAAGAGATTGCTCAGGGAACAAGAAGATACTTTTTAAGAGGGATGAATGGAATTCCCGTTTCTCCCATCCACGGGAATGACATTTCAGTGTGAGCATCAAGGTAGCTTGTAAAAGTCATGCGGGCACCCACCCTGCCTTGCTACAACCCTACTGTGTTTTTGCCACCAGATTCAGGGTAGAAATCATGAGACAAAAGGCATATAGTGAAATGCTGTTATACTGCCATGCTCACAGCAAAATGGTTCCTGCTCAGTCGTAGTGGGGTATGATTTGGCACGAGAGGAGGTACCTGCACTCCTGGGAAACAGGAGACTTCTGATCCCCACACCATCAGCCTCAAGGTGCCTGTCTTCAAGTACCACATTAGCTGATTTCTCACATGGATTAATGTTTTTCAGTTATAAGATACTTTAAACTTACAGTAAAAACGATTTAATTAGCTTTCACTCTTAGGAATGCCTTGCGATGAAATGTTATAGTGTATTTTTCCTATCCTGAAGTAGGGGGAATAAGTCCCTTTAGCATAAATGTCCCATTAGCGACTCTGCATGTGGTGTGTTTTAGATTATATTTCCAGGCTAATACGTTATGGCCCGGGACAAATAAAACCAAAATAAATTATATCCATCTTTCTATAAATTCCGTTATGGCTTAATTGTAAGATTCCCCCTCCTTTTTTTTTTTAATTTGGCATTTTTTAATATCCAAAGTGCTTGCATGTGTTTCTTCCCTTCTGTTCCTCCTCCTTCTCTCCTCTCTGAGCTGAGGGAGGCTGGCAATTTGTCACTTTGATAAACAAAAGTGGGAGCAACTTAGAGAGCTTTATGTCTTTTTGTTGTTGTTGTTTTGTTGTTGTTGTTGTTGTTTTTTCTGTATTAGTGACTGTACCTACAGCCAACAATCAACAGTATTACATATGCAACACCAAAATTATGCACTGCATTTTTCTTATGTCCACCTACATCATGCTTATTTTCACATTTATACATCACACATACTATGAAACAAGTATACAAACATACTATGAAACAACGTGCTCTCCTGTATTAATAAATTCTTTTCTTCATTTTTTTTTTCTCGTATGGCATAAACAGGGTTGCATTAACAGCATTTTATTATTATTTGTGAGACACGCACACTGCTAGTGTATCAGGTCAAGTGCTCTGTAACCTGCTTATCAGCAGTTACCACTAGATACAGTTTAAGAGAACAATTCAGAAATGGTTTTGATTGATTGCAACAAACTGGCAGTATAATTGCACTCAAGCCATTAGGAATCCAATTGAACCCTGATCGAGTACTTCATTACTCCTGCTCTTTTCACAAGGGCACACCATCCCAAGTAATATTTTATATATTATAAAAGGTTAGGTTTGAAAAATTAGCATTACAAATGTCACATTTACTTCCAGCTGGAAATGTGCAACAATGTGTGACAATACTGAATAAAATGTTGAAACATGTTTTCCTTTTGTTTTACTTTACTCATTTTTGTAATACAACACTGGTTACTGGAAAATGCCTTACAGCTTTATTCAAAACACATGTTCAAAGATCTGAATGAAAAAAGCTTTGACTCTCTCTGGAACATCTAACCGATATATCATTTGTGTGCTTTAAATTTTTTTCTTACTGTCAAGAACACTTTTATGTCTTTAAGATTTATTTAAACTAGTTTATTATATAATGAAGCTTGTCAGATCATAAGAACAAAGTCAAACAATATGCTCTATATCAAAGTATAACATTTAACATATAGATTTAAGTATACATATCAAGTACAATGCAATCAAGCAGAGTTTAATCTGAAAATGCAAATGGTTCAGATTATTAAAGCCACATCTGTCCTTTGAAGCATAATTTAGGCTGTTTATCAAAAAGCTATCTGTAATTGTATTATTCCCTCCCACCAAACATATTTTAGCAATGGATTTCTTCATTTGAAAACCTTTGGGTTTAACCCTAGGGCCAAAATTTCACAGCCTAAACCACTAACTAAAATATAAACACAAACATAAAATTGAAAATGTGTATAATCGCTTCTAGTCTACAATCTATTACATTAGGACAGTCGTTTTGATTACATTAATCTAATGGTGATAACAAACTTTCATAAACTACCAAGTATTAAAACTGAGTTTTCATGTTTCTTTTTCTGTATTTGTAAATACACATTGCTTCATCAAATCCTGCTACTGTGCATAAGCCTGTCTGAGGCAATACAAAAGGTGGGACTCAGGTTTCTTTTGCTTTGAGCAACAATAACAATTTTAAATATATGCTCCCTGTTGCTCAACTGGGGAACACTCCTGGAATATGTAACATATCTTCTATATTTTAAAATGGAGTGCCTCCACTATGAGGGTAGAGAATGCACACTTCATTTTAAAATGCTACTGCAGTAATTTGAATCATTTGCATATTGCAATATTTCTTGTACTGATCCAGTTAAATGTAAATTCTTGCAAAGATCGACAGGAGATTTTCTCCACCGTAAAGATAAAATTTCTGTAAATTTAAACTAAATTATAAAGTCTGCCATGCAAGTGATCCATTAATCCTGTCTAAAAAGCATGGGAATTTACTTATCGATGGAGATCTATACTGCTGTGTAATTCTGCAAAGGTCTAGCAATTGTGCATAGTATAGTAATAGTTCTCATTACATGCAGTACTACTACTAAAACATTCGTGCTTTAAGACACATTAAAAATGCCTTCTTCTGCACAAAAGAAGGAGTTTTTATGAGTTCCTGGAAATCTGAGTGTTCTACTTAGTTCTTGTGAGTCTAGTAAAAAGCAACATGCTACACAGTTGATACTCATTAAAAAAAAAAAAAAAGTTTCAAAACTTGCACTATTACAATGGATGTATAGATTAAAAACATCATTTTCTTCAATACGCTTCATTTTGAAAGTCACAGGCCATACATTAATATATCTGTTTATTCTCTACGTAAGAAATAAATTACTCAGATGCTCACCTGTCGGTGCCCATGAAAAGAGAGAAATTCTTCAGTGGTCTTTGATTTGGGGGGAACTGACTTCATAATGCCAATTTATGCATATACATCAAATATCCACAGGGCACTCAAATGTGTAACAAAGTGAAAGGTGTTAATTTAATTATGGTTTATCCTTGTTCTTCCAGTCCCATATGGAGAAGTGCCCTTCCCTACAACAAAATGCCGAGCTAAAGTGCTGGGGGTTCAGCGGGGCAGAGTTCTTGTTCAGGACAAAACCCCTCATCTTCCCAGAAATTTTTATTCTTTAATTCACAGAGAAAAGAACAGTATGGAAGAGGAAGCAAAGCAGCACTAAAAAAGCATTACTTCATCATATCCTAATTTGGTTGGCTGATCTTAAATGTATATATAGTCCCACTAAGCAAATGAAATAACTTTTAAAACAGACACCAATGGTTATTCTCTTTCACAACGCAGACATTGTTTGATAGAATTACACACCATGGGTAGCTTGTTAGATAAATAATAGAAAAACGAGTACGTATTACAGTGTCTATTTATAATACAATCTGGGGATGCTGAAAGCAACAACCAAGATTTTAAGGTGCTTTTACAATATTGTAATATGTAATATCCCAACTAAAATAATACACGTTCCAGATAAGCAAAATAAAAGACTGTAATGAGTGGTACAACTATAGCCACCCACAGCTTCCAGCCCTACAGGATTCATATATGTTACTGAGCACCAGGCCAGGTTCACAGCAGGCTCAGAAGGTTAACTAATCAGGCTCCAGTGGTCCAAGTAAGATCCCAGAGACAACATCTTTTTCACTGTTTATATCAGTTACATTATAATAAACTGTTCCACATGGGGATAATAAATGTTACCCCAGTGGCAGACACATAGACAACCGTATTTGCTAGAATAAACAATGTTAGGACAAAGGGAGTTTGAGTTGGTGGAGGAGGACAGAAAGATTAATGGAATAATCCTACCTCAGGATTTCCTTGATTTTGTAGGCTTAGATCTCAATCTGAATGTCTTTTAACACTTCTTTATGCATAAGATTATTGCTTTTTTATTCTGATCAAGTAAGCATTTGCATGTCAAAATCAGAAGCACTTACAGTCTCCGCAACATTTCTCCAAACATAAAAATAGAGCATTTGGTCCAGGGCCAATAAAGGTTTTAGGCATCTAAAATGGGACCTAGTTTGTCCTTAGGTGCCTGGTTCCCAAACTATGAGCTACATTACCCGTGCTTTGCAGCCATTAACTCTGAAAACAGCTCTGGCTTTTACCTGGAAGTTCCTCAGCTGCATGAAGTTCTCCATCTTGCTATTCACAGAGCTACCTGTGCCTCAGGAGCTCTCTGGCTGTCTCCTGCATAAGCTCAGCAGGAGTCTGGAAAACAGGCAAAGCACACTGAAATGTCTCTTAAAAAATAATCATAGCACTGAGTGCATAAAAATTTCAGAGTAGCTGGGACTACATCCACCTGCAGACAAGTATGGTAATACTTTCTTCTAGCTTAGTTGTTGTAACACCTGCACAAAAAATAGGAGAGGTTGACACTAGATCTTCACTCAGGGTCAAGCCTTCTTGAAACAAAGACCACCCTTCAAGAAGGAATTCAAGAAGCAAGGGATAGAAGAAGCAAGAAGGAGCCTGATTCTGGAGCTCAGTATCTGGTTCAAGAGTGCTACTTCACTGTTTTATCTCCAGGAGATGCTGATATTATGCCATGTTAGGCAGAAAATCTGATCCTCATTTTCCAAATGAATGGTTGCATTCTTTTTGTGCCAAGAACATAAAGAAATTCTTTTAAAATTTGGCCCCCAGCCTACACCTCATGGATGTCACTAGTAACCTCCCTCCATTTAAAAAAATCCCCTTTGAGCAGAACTTTCTGTTGCCTCCTTGAGTCAGTCACAACTTTTCATTACTCACAGAGAAAAATCTATACAATGCTTCAACTATTCAAGTGACTTCTTGAACCCCAGATCAAATGTAAGATCAATAATTAAGGACAAAATGCTTTTATATTGCCTGCAGGTAAACAATCATGTACACTTATTAGTTCAGCAAGTGCCTTCCTGTGCTGACAAGGAACTCATCTTCACCTCAGGAACTGAGAAGGGTTATTAAAGAACTGAAACTGGGCAAAACCAGCACCCAGAAAACAACCACTGAAAGTATCTCGTGGATAAGGAGAGGCATCCTTCCACACAAATTCCCACATCCCACATATCTTTCTTAGTCTTTTAAAGTCAAGAACTTGAGTAACTGAAGTTTGCTAAGATGACACTAACATAAATGGAGAACAAACGAGAACAATTAATGATGTAATTTGTCTAGTCTCTCATCAGTTATGACCAGGCATGAATTGAGAGCAGAAATGAGAAGCTGGTTTATAACAAGCACATTTCTGGAACAATCTTTCCACAAGAATAGCAGAGTTAAAAAAAAAAAAAAAAAAAAAAAAAAAAAAAGTTCTATGTATTTTAAAATAGAAGTTGATCTAATTATTACAAGGCCAATGTGATTGCGCAGGGCAGTGACGCAGGAGGTCTCTTCCAGCCATGTGCTGCTCCCGTTATGGGTCCAGACAAACTGTACAGAAAAGTTTCTCTCTTCTTCTCCAAAGAGCATCTAGTTTGATTATGATTTCGTTGAGGTTCTCAGACCTTCTGGAAATTTGTCAGAAGTCTAATTACTGGGAAAGGTACAGATAAATGAAAGCTGGATTAGAGATGTAGCTATACTGTAATACACTGTGCCTGGCTTCCTGGTAAAATATACAATCTTGTTATACTGAAGAAACCTATCTAGGAAAACCATAGGCCTGTTAACATAAAAAATGAGCTGAAAAGCCAGACTGGACAAAAATCCAATTGTCAAGATGAGACTGTCTGCAGTGGCCCAAGTTTCTCACTTGCAGTTGCATAAGAGGCTTTTTGGGTTGCAGTATTCTTGGCAGCCTGAGCAAGAACAGAGACCGTTCAAGTTACACAACTACAACGTCATTAGTGGCTTCTGAGGAGTGTGCCCAGAGCTGCCCGAGTAAGTTAGAAACTTGTTACTAAAACATAAGCTGCTAGTTACAATCTTCCCTGTTGTGTACTCAAGTCATAATCATATCACTGTTTCTCATCCAAAGCATACCAGCGAGCTGTGGGAGCACTGGCTTGCCTGCCTCATCGCCAGGCCATAGACAGCCCCCTGTGTCTGTTTTCCTGCCCAGTTATTAGCATCTTTTAAGAACTGAAAGCCTGGAAAAGCATTAGTCATTCATTTTTATTTTTCATTTTTAGCAAGGTCAAGGGATGGCTTGAGAAACTGGTATATTCAAACATCAGTTACGCCAGCACAGATCTCTTGCCGAGTCAGTTGTTCTTCCATTGTCACTGAGCAGCTTACTCTATTATTTGTGCAGATTTTTTTCAGTCCCTCACCAACTTTTGCGCAGGACCTTTTACTTTGTTATTGTTCTTACATTCTCATTTACTCGGTTCTCTCTTTTGCTGTACTGAACAAATTTGGTGATCATTCCCATTTTCCTAAGAAATCAGACTTAGTCACTCACCTTGAAGCATGCTAAAACCAAACACACTCAGACTTCATTAGAAGTACTGCCAACTAGTGATTCCCTGAGCAAGGAGATGCTGTTCTTAGCTCTTCACTAACACTAATATGTAACTGGTAACTAACTAGTATGAACTGATATTTTCCATCTTATTACATTATCAAGTACGTTAAATCTTTTATTTTAGTATAGCAAACTGCACTAGGATGCGTAGGAGGTATAACAGCACCTCATGATAAATTTAACCAAGTATTTTTAAAATAATCAATTGCTACAGGAACTACAATATTAACCTGAGTCCCCAGTTTGAACTCTGTTGTTTTGGATACTGCACAATACCCATCACCAAACTGAATTAAAAATTTTCTTTGGCCATTTCCTTTTTATCCTTCTCTTTATCCTCTTTAACTGCAGCAGCTCATCCTTAAGGAGAGAGTACATAATTTATGAGATCAAAATACCAAATGATCTTTTAATAATGCAAAATTTTAAAAGTCATCTTGACTTTTTTTCAAAAAGTCCTTTTCTTAACAGGGTCTTTGCCTAGGCACGTATCCTTTAAAGTATCTAAGGGTCTTAATAGCCTCAGGACAGGATTTTTTTTCTATCAACTTTAATCATGGTTGTACAGTATTAAAGAAAAATAGAAGGTGTCTAAGCCATGAAGAACACAGAGATGACAAGTGAAGTTAAACATGTAACACTGGTACGAGCATCTGTGAGATGTCTAACATTCCTACTGCCAGAGCAGGAGCTCCCTCTCTGACTTGTCTTCTGTTTCGATAATGCTGTAATGCCTGACTGCATCCCCAGCCTGGGAGTTAAGGCTACCCTTTCCCACTCTCCTGAAAATGAATAACTTAGAGATGTTCTGTAAACATCAAGGAATGTTTTGATCAAGTTGATCAAGATTTTTCAGAAAAGAATTTCTAAGTGTCCCATCTGATTGAATGGTTTTCAGGCAGGAGGGGTTGTGATGCTGTTCAGAAAGAGAACCAGAGAACCACCCTAAATTGAAGGTATTCAAAATGCCAAGATTTAATATTTACACATTCTTTTTTTTTTTACCCCTTCTGATTGTTTGATCAGAAATCCTATAGCAAATCAAATGCTCTCTATTACTCCTTGTCTGTCATGTCACTAAAAATCTACGTTCTAGAAAGAGAATGCATAAAGCATTTCACTTTGACGTTTGTGGTTTCTGAAATCACTGACATAAGAGAAAACATTTTTGCTTAAAGTAGTCAAAATGATAACTGACCTTTCACTTATGTTGACCAAATGTATTATGTGCCACTCAATCACTGGTATCTATCATTCTTAATTAACATCTACACAAAAAAATAGCTCAGTTCAGAAGTGTATTAATTACTTGTTTTGTGACTCTGCTTCCTATTATCCAGGCTGTACAGCAAGAACCATAAAAAGACCGTCATTTTCCAGCACAAAGGGGCAGTATATGTTACACATGATTCATGAAAGTTTTATCAATATTTAAGTTCGTGTGGTTTAGAGAAGCAGAAGGGAATGAGCTGTTTGTTCTTACTTCACGCCCAGAGGACTTAGTTCAATTTTCAGTCCAGTACAAATTGCACATTGTGATAGGGCAGAAAATATGCTTTGTGTATATCCTTTCATTCATATTGTGAGACACAAATCAAAATAAAAACATGAAAAATATGTGAATTCAGGCATCTCTCTTCAAAATTCAGTGTACTGATAATGGAGGAAAAATCAAAGAAAACATCCATCCTTTGAAACAGCAACATTTGACAGAGAGCAACCATATACTGTATTATTTGTATTTAAATTAATGGTATTTCTTTCCTGTTTTAATGTTGCAGTTCAAAGAACAGTGATAATAAAAAAATGAGATAGCATTTGCTACAATATCTGTTGTGATGGTGTCATCTGAGACTGTGTATCTCACACCCAAAGTTTAGAAAGATAATCTACCTGAAAGTACTACTGCAAGCTGAAACTAGAAATAAGGATTCATTTAGTCTTTTGTTTCAGAGACCTGTCTGGGGCAAAGTGCATGACTACAAGCTCAAAGGAGAAACAAAAGCTGCAGAAAGATGAAATACTTGAAGATTAAAGAAGAAAAAAAAAAATAACAACACTTGCATAGCAGCAAGATGTGTAAGCAAACTCTTAAAGAGAAAATATGAGTTTGTCCTGTGTGCATTACTAAAAGACATGTAAAGATGTTTAACTTTAAAAAAAATTCAGTGCATGGGGATTGTCTGAATTCAGGCATGCACTGGAGATCTGGTTAGCAGAGCGGATCCCCCCAGCACAGCCGGCCTCAGCTCCCAGAAGGAAAACCCATCGACACCAATAGGCACGCTGAGCTCTGACCAAGAGCAGAACACGCAGGAGGGATTCGCACCACCAAGATCAGAGGAGAACGCAGCTGGAAGTGTTCGGTTCAACAGAGGAGGGATCAACTACCTTTGCCAGCTGTCTATTTAGCATCTTTCTTTCTCAGGACTCTCCTTTATCACAGAAGACATAATAATATTATACAGTGAATATCAACTGTGCAATCAAGAGATCTGATATGGCAAACGCTTAAGTTTGGCTTTTCCATTATGCAGCAGACTTGCTGAAGGGAGAATGAAGTTTCAGAATATGAAATGGGAAGACGGTCACTTTGATTACAAAGTTAAGCCAATTAAAAGAGAAGTGGATGCCATTTATGATAGCTGTGGATCAGTTTTAATATTAACTCACTAAAGCTCCAATGAGAGCATCGGTCCTTTAATAGGCAGTAAGAAGATTCATCAGTCTTGTAGCAAAGAAAATTCAGGCTAGTATCACAGAACAGGAGGTTATGTGAGGAATCAGGGGGGTCTCACCTCCTGAGATGATAAATCACAGGGAAAAAAAATCAGCTCCACCTGTCCTACAGTTTGGAGGCAGATGAAAAAATGAGTGATATACTGACATGGATTCTACTGAGATTTCACCAGCCATTTTTAGAAATGTCAAAGATTCATTGTATTTATGGCTAGGAAGGACATCTTGTGTATCACAGGCCATTAAATTTCAACTCATTGCCGCTGGATCCAAGTGTTATATTTTTGTGTATTGGGCTAAAACAGGCCTCTGAAGAGACACCTCATCTTGATTTGGACAAACCAAGAGACCCCACTGGCAGTTTCTCTCAGCTGTTGATCTCTAATCTGAATTTATAAAACCTCAGCTTAGAGACTCCAGTTTTCACTACGCTTCTCTCAATTGGAAAAATATGCTCATAAGCACATTGCATTCTCTCCTCTGGAAGATACTATGTATGGCAATCAAAACAGCTTTTTTTTTTTTTTTTTTTTATGTGCTACATGGACTGAACTGTAAATTACCCACCAAATATAAGGCTGTACTGTGCAACTTGTCTATTCGACTTCTATTTAGTATGTCTTTACTACATACGATATCCAGGACTGACTTCACCCTTGTAGTAGTAATTTCGCAATTATTTTGAATGCCCAGTGAGGATGTTTAATAGTATTGGCTCTGTAATTAGCATTTGTGTACTCTAAACATTTCTAATGAGCTGTGATTCCCCACTAATGACAACTTTTTGAGGTTTGTCAATTAACCTATTTAACTGTATATGATAATGGTATTTTAGAAATGCTAAATGTCAGTCCAAATATCTTTTATATACTAAATCAAATACCCTTAGAAAATCTACGCTTCTGTCTAGAAAACTTTTCTTAAGTTTGAAAAATACTTTTTAGAAACATTAAATACACAAGCTTAAATAGCTTTGTTCTCTGCTTTCTACACCTTTGTGAAAAATAAACTCAGGTACAATTTAGCCTTCTTAGTGAGACATACAATGCTCAAAATGTTACCTTTGGATCACAGTTCTTAAACCACATGAGTAATACTCAGTCAACTGGAAAACCATTCACATTCATGAAATATATACAAACATTATTACATCAAGACACATGATATAACAATACAAGTTATTCTAAATATATATATTTTTCAATTAGCTCACTCCCAGTGAGACATGGAGATGAAATTTGGTATTAAAATGACAACTAAGAGGAAAAACTTTTTTCATCATATGTCAGGAGAATTTATATAAATTGTATTTGTTCTGCTACTTAGGAAAATAAATTAAGTTTTCTGTAATACCACTCCTCACATAGGGCTTTACACTCTTCTAGGTTTTGAAATTTGATTCTTGTTTTGATTTTGAAATGTGTTTGTTTTTTTTCTTTGCAGATAGAAATTAGTCCTCAAAAGAATTCTTCCATGAAGTCAACATGGTAACACATACTGTATCTTTCAAAAGTCATATACACAGACAAATAACATGAGAAAGATGCGGTCTTAACAGGAAACAAATCCAAAATCTGCTGTATGTTGAAAGGTTGGAAGTCTAATCAAATTACTGAAGATCTCTTTTGTACTGAGTGATTGACAAAGTATAATCTGGGCACAGACAGATTGTCTGCTCGGCCATACATGTACATACCTGTTATGTTTTGCTAAACAATAAGAATTACTTTCCACTTATCTGAAATATAAAACCCACCAAATAATGCAGTAAGTCCTTGATACAGTAATAAAAGCCTAGCTGGAAAACTGAAAAGTTATTCTGCTTTATTTATTCTAAACTCTCAGTTATGGTTATAAATATCTAAAAGCCAGATTATGATCCCATGACAACTACAGAAGTAGATCTGAAATTGATAACCCTACCAATTCAAAATGGGTGCATCAATACAACAGCCCATCTCCTCTCAAATCAGAAAAAAATAAATGGATATGGAAAGAAAGTAACTATCTTCATTTACAAGTAAAACATGGCTTTGATTTAAAAAAAAAAATAGCTTACACAAGATAAATTCAAATTAATAGCTGGACATCTTCAGAAAACATTTGACTTCTCACAATAACATTTCCAAAGCATCTGATGGCACTATTCAGCTCAAAATAGAAAATTTGTTATAATTACTACTGTTGCCATTTTTTTTTTCTTCTAGATCCCTCAGCAATTTACTACAGCTAGTTATTCATTTGTTTATTCAGTGTTCCCTTTGCTGTTGCTGTTCTACAAAGCATCTGTAGAAATATACAAGAGATCTGGTAAAATAATCGACAGCAACTTCAACCCTTACCCAAGATACTACAGTCTGAGATTTACACAAACTTGAGGCCTGATCCTGTAAGCATGTTCGGTGAAGAGATGAGTTTACTACTTCAAGATTTCCCCCCCAATTTCAACATTGTGATTTAAGGTCTTTGCTTGGTCAACTCAATCCTTTGGGCGTTGTTCTTTATTTTGCATTGCACAAAATAAAAAAGTGTACAACTATTTCACAAGCCCTTACAGCCAAGGGGGGTAATATCAGGATGAAAGAGACATTGGTATGAGAAATGTTTTGCAGATGCTTATGTTTTATCTTTTGAAGGCACAGTTATATCTACTCAAGAGAAATCAAATGTGCCACTAGGTAACTCAGGATCTATCAAGGAGAAACTGAAAGGAAAATGTCTGCTGCTGTCCATCTCTAGCTAATGTCAGGGTCTGCAAATACATCAAGACAACTGTTTTAAGAAAACCCTAGGAACTTTCTTCTCTGAATGAATTACTCAGGAGGAGATTGGTGGCTACCTCACAAGACCGGCCTTAAAAGGTCCATGAGACAGTGAGCATGTCCTGGTATATTTGCACCCTCCTTTCCTTGTGTATCTCTTGCACCCTCATGTCCCCAGTGCTACAAGGCACATTGTGGTGCTGACACTGGGTATCTGTGCTAGCTGGACAAACCAGACTCCTGACAGCTGCAAAAAAATAATTCTCTGGATTGACACGAGGCCTAAAAACACAACAAATCTGGCAGCAGTTACAGTATCGGTTCTTCTATTACAGAAATGGCCCAGAGGAAGTACATGAGAATACTGGTAAATTTAATACTTTCCCACCTCTGGTTTGTAAAAAAACCTGCTTAATTAAAAGGATTTTTTGTTTGGTTGGTTGGTTGTTTTTAAAAAGGCACTCTTCAAAAAAAAAAAAATTATAGCAAAGAAACATTCACAAAGCAGACTGTTATCTTGTATAATATGTGTATAATGTATGTTATACACAGCTCCCTCTCATTTAGTTGCAGATGGCCAAAATGTCCCTCCACAACAAACCAGCTCAGTGTGAATGTACCAAATACCTCCCTCTTCCTGAGCATGGCTGTCCTTGGTCCACACTGAGGCCAAGGAGGAAGTTTTACATGGGAAAATGTAAATTACTTGCAAGAAAAACTGCTGATGTTGGAACAAACAGTTGCCCTGCAGGACCTTTCAAGCTCTGCTCTGGCTAAACTCAAAAAGCAGCAGAGTTGCCACACTTTGCTGTCATTGCCCAAGGTACAGCCTGAAGATGCTCCCTTCATTGGTTAATGGAGGGAAAGAAAAAGATGAAGTTTCTCCATACCTAGCTTCCTTGCCAATATCCTCTGAGGAAAAATTCCTCTGTAACACTAGATCTAGAGATTAGTTCAATTCTCAGTGTGTGAGTGAATACTATTACTGTGTTTTCTGACAGCAATTCTTAGGACACCCTCTGTAGGCCCCCTCTTCCCCCAAATTTAAGAGCCCCTGAAAGGTTCTTTTGTTCTGCAATTCCCACTTTAAGACATAATCCATATTTTACGCCATCAGTGATTGACACAGAAAGGATTCTTACACCACAAATAAAAGATTATGGCTTAAATACTCCCAGTAATAAAAATGGAGGCCAAAGATGTATTAACAGAATTATTTCTAAATGAATTATTTCCAAAGCTTTCAATCAGCTATTTAAAGCAGTATTTTGGTATCACCCGTGACCCACATTTCTTCAGCTACACCACATTTATCTTCTTTTTTTTTTTCACCCCTAGGAGGTAAGAGCTAACATTTCAGAGAAGACAATAAACAGTGCAGCAAATGGTGCACTACACCTTTTCCAATGTGCCTACTTTTAAGCCCCGTGTGCACATTTAGAATTGTTCTGTTTAATGTTTCCAGTGGAAGAATGGCTTGGAAAAAAATATATATTGGATTGGGAACAAATTCTGATTCATAACTGTAAGATGATTTATAATGAACGCTATGGGAAGCATACCAGGCAGCTTACACTTGAAACAATACCCACCAGCGATTGTGAACTAACCTCTGAACATCCTTTTGAATATAGATCTTATTTGGGAGATGGTAGAGAAAGAACTTAACCATATAAACAATTGATGGCCTCCTTGAGCTGATCCTATCTCATCTCCCAACCTATTTATACTTATTTATACAAGCAGTATCCCCAGTTGATGGCAGAAAAGTAAGTGCTGTTCCTGGCAGCAGAGGACCACAGCTCATTTTATCTTTTGATCATCTTTTTATTGTTCACTCAAAAGGCTCCATAGCTGGAGTCTTTTTAAGACAAATAAACACTAGTAAAGAAGTCATTTGAATCTACTCTTTTGAAATTCTGATCTAGCCCAAATAAAAAAACTGTAGCCACCACAGTAGCTGCATTTCCAGTTCACCCCATGCTCCGTCTGATGCAACAGAACATTAAGTGAAGTCTGCTTCCTTTATGAAGCTATATGAGTTGAAAGAAAACATAGTTTGAGCTATGGAATTACTCACTATGTAAATCATAAAACAGATTTACACAAACAGATAAAATTTCCAAACACCTAGATTGTCTCCATGTGCATTAAAATAAAAGCATGATGACTTACACTAACTAACAAGGATTCTTCTTTTTCTTAACCCGTCTTTTTCTTTTTTTTCCCCTACTATTATGAGCATATTTTTCTACAGTTTTAGATTTTTTGCTTAATATAAAGCTGGGTTAAATTTGGAACACATAATGATCTGTTCTAAAATTGTCTATTCCAAAAATAAAGCTGTGCTTACACAAGAGATAGTCACAGTCTCTCCCATTAGGAAAGAATCCAGTCTGCCTAATTTATGTGCTTCACTTAAGATGTTACCTCTGCTCAGAAGACAGGATGGGTGAGCCTGTTTATATAACAATATGTATGTCCTTCCTCGTTCATGAAGGACCTTCACCAGAGAGGAATACCAGTGCTCTAGATTGTTCCCTCTCTTCATTGACTATCCTGAATTCAGGTTTCTCCAGAGATTCACTGATCCAGTAATCCAATAAATTCAAATCAGGTGTTCATCTATTTCACTAGAAGCATAAAGAAAAACAGAAAAGGTTGGATATCTTGATTCATTAGGGCTGTGACCTGCCTAGCAGTCTCCTGGAAAGGCTGAAAGCTTACAGCAAAGAAGCAATGGCAGCATTATGCCTGATTTTGGCATAGCAATCTAACTGGACTCCCTGAAGCAATTCTGTGTCAAATCAAAAACTGCTCATATGCAACAAATTTCTCACCAAAGTGCCCTCTCCACCGAAGTGTGAAGTACCCTGATGGGGAACACTCTCCCATCCACCGCGTAAAGCCAGACCACTACATGGCCTTGAATTCAGGAGTCAGACAAGAGCACGTATGAAGCCTGGCTCTAACCTAGCAGCTGGAAAAATCTGGTCAGAGGGAACCTCCACCTCTTAGTCTCAGTGATGAAGTTGATGTTGTGCCTCCAAAGCAGATTTTGCTACATATGCTGGGATGTCTAAACTGAAGCACCTTCCAGGTTAAATAGGATGGCTAAATGAAAGTAGAGCTTAGAGAGCTAGGTAGTCCTCGAAAACAGGTGGACTGGATTGCTGTCTTGAACTTCAAGGGAAATCCAGTACAGGAACGCTATGCTAATTTCCCAAAAGCTCTTTAAAGGGAACGACTGCGATTTGTGAATGGAAAAGGTAAGCTGCCGGGGCAGTCTCTCGGCCAGGGCATACCAGTGCAGCCCCACTGACTGCAGCAGTGGGACTGTGTCACTGTGCATGACAGGAGACAGGCCTCATGGTGGGAGCTGCGCATCGAGTCTGTCAGTGAAACGAGCTGGCTCCGTCAGCACTGGGCCTGAAAACTGTTCTGCTTTCTCATTATTTTATGGCAGCTTTTGTGGTACTTGCTTTGCAGAACTCAGAAGGTGATTTTCTATTCACTCACTTTGACTTTTGTTTCTAATGACTTTCCTAATGAGGGGATCTCCAACACCACCCACCCACACAAATACAGAATATTCTAGATTTACTTCAAACCATTAGCACAAACCCTGGTACCAAACAGGATATCAGCAGCACTTAAACGGCAATTCTATTCGTTGTTACAATGAGCCTCTTACTAGTTATCAGAAGTCAATTGCAGAAATGTAACAAGACAGAAACCAGCCTATTTCAAGTCACAGATGTTTAGCTTTTGCCTTGCTTATATTTCATGGAGAACATGACAGGCTTGCTAGGTGCAGAGCTAAGATCAGACATGTTCTACGAGCCTTTGTAGTACAGAAGTGAGATTTTGTCAGATGAAAGAAGTCTTGCTGCTTTCAGAAACACAGTAAACCCTGTAAAAATGAGTTCCATACAGCGTATCACTCCTCACAAGTTATCTTTTCTAGATTTATTTCTTTCCACTGTAATTCATAAAAGATAGAGCCCTCCTGGTCTGTACAGTTATAAACTGTGGTGATCCTGGTGTTAAAACACAATCGTCTTCTCACCTGCCTACCACTAAAACTAGAAATTTCACAAAGCGCGGGTTAGAATTTAATAAAAAAAATTATATGGAAGCTGTATGAAAAGAAGCTTACAACATACCAAGCTATTTTGTTTTGTTTTCCAGCAGACTTGGAGAGAAAATATATGCACCTGTTATGAGTAAGAAACATCACCTGTGACCCACCTTAACATTCTTATAAACATTTTCCCATTTTTTTTACATTAAAAAGAATTTTGCCATAGCATGATTTTCTTGCTTAAACCCAAGAGTTTTTCCACTGCATAGCCCATGAATAATGAAATAATATAGGAATTATGTAAGATTATTAAAAATAATATATTATTGTATTTCCAAGTGAACAGAAAAGAATAAATGTCTAGTGTATGTCAAGCCAGAAAGAACCAAAACACAAACAGTGGATTTTTCTGTAAATACTATGAAAGGTTTGGAATTTATTTGAAAGATACATACCAATGATCAAAAATTGATACTTCTCTCACACCTTTTTATTTCTGTTTCTAATAAACTGCGTAACTTTAAAAGAAAAAAAAATGTTCTTTTAGCACTCAGTGCTTTCAGAATTCCAAAGCAATATATGAAAGCACTACTTTTCTTTTTTAATAAAGTAAAATTAACTTAATTTGAACATCCTCAGGGCAATAAGAACATTGTTTTTCTTCACTACAATTCAACCCAACTGTTTCTCAGTATTTAAGAACTACCTTTAGATTTTAATTTGAAAATCCAAGCACTCCTCCTGTTTTCAAATTCATTAATTACACTGTTCTTTATAGTTATACTATCATGGAGCACTACTGTTAGATATTGAAACTGAAATAATTTTCATCTACCAACACAATCATTATCTACTCATTACACACTGCAGAATTCAAAGATGAGTGCAGGAATTTATGAAAAAGATAAGATGAAACAGTTTTTAAAAAAGGAAGTGCACTTGTCAAGAAAGTTTGCTATCTGTCTATATAGAAAATACTGAGAAGTCCTGGGGAAAAACAAACAAACAAACAATCAAACATTTTCTTTGTTTTAGTGTCATTAAGGAACCACTTCAGCACTGGCAATTATTCACACTGCACATTTTTTAAATATATATTGCAATTTTGGTAACTATACTGTGGTTTCTAAAATGACAACAAAGAAGTAAAGCCATGCCCCTGAGTACAGCAGGTGACTTTCAATCGTTGCCTCCAAAGCTGATGACTCCTCTTCTATTGTCTGATCAAGGCTTCTAACTTGGAGAGTGAAGAGGGAGAAGAGGAAAACTTACAATCTGTGCCACAACAAGAGAGCTGTTAAGCGCAGTGCCACAGGAGTTGTTTGTGCCTTTCATATTCAAGGTAAACTAGAGCACTTTCCAACTAATGAATTACTTCTTGTCCGCAGGCAAAGTGAAGAGTGGTATAAATCTCTTGTGTGCATGTAGCACACTAAAGCCTGTTTAAGAATTTAGTTTAGCAATTTATGGAACATCTCTGGTGACTTCAAGGGGATATTAAGGCATGTAGATCATTGTAAATATCATAAAAACACAACAGAGGTACAAGAGGAGAGAAGTTCCCCATAGCACCATGATTTCTTTAGTTCAGCTTGAACAAACTCTAGAAGATGATATAAATTTGTAACATGTATTTGTACCACTGTAGTGCTGGCCACCTCACCAGTGCAGTCAGCACCCAGCCAAACAGAATGATGAGTTCTGTAGTTTTTTTGTAATGTTTTGTGATACTTCCTGGTTCTTTCATTATAATAGTGCTCATCCAAATTAAAAAATCGGTTTTCTTATAAGCTACACAAGCCCATCAATCATTCTGAGACTTCGTTCTAGCTCTTCCACTGATGTTGTGCATGACTTTTAGTCTTTTACTTATGTTCATTTCCACAGCTGTTCAAAACAACCCACCCAACTTCTCATGGATACAGCCTGATTCCATTGTCTGCCTCCTTCAGGTCCCCAAAAGACATTACCTACATTACAAATCTGTTGAGTAACTTTTGGTAGCAGGAAATGCACAGGAACAGCACAACTGTCATTAGCTGCAAGAGAAGTGTGTGGCTGACTTTAGAGGAGCAGCTCATACCATGCTTCACTCCGCTGCATTTGGCAATGACCAATCCATGGCAACTTTTTTTCTTTTCATCTGATGTAGAAGAATGCTTAAAAGCAGTGAGATAGTTGTAACTACATCACAACCTATTAAAAAAGATTATTGTTATTTTAAGATGGAGTTATCTTCTCTGAACCCAGAACAGACAGTCATAACAGCACCTATAATGCGTACAGGATTAGAAGGCAGTGCAGAGCTTTGCTTCCTTTCTCATGTCACTAAGAGCCACCATTTTTTTACAATTCAATGTTCAGGCAGACACCTGAAGTCACGTTCTAACTCCATACATTTGCAACTGTTCCTATTTATTTGAGACCACTACTAGTTCATCATATTTTTTATCATGACAGTATTGTGTATGTCTAAATGTGCATTTAAGTAGCCCTTTTTTAATTTAGCATTTCAGCCCAGAATAAACCACCAGTCTTATCCATCACTTGCATTTACTACCAACTATATTTGCAGTGAAATAACAGGGGTATACTACAAAGAGAACAAAATCACTTCCACTGCCCATTAAGGAAACTAGAATTAATTCCACTGATCTGCACTCAACCATCTTTAATTAAAAGATCATAAGCATATAAGTGGCTTTGATTTCTTCTTCTAATGTCCTCCTCAATTATTTATTGAACTCACCTTCTCACATCTGTGCACATTTTTCCACTAGATGAATATAAAATATAAATGTTGTTACACTTTTGAGCATTTCCAACCGCAGCACAAATGATATTAACCCCTTATTCAACTTAGGCAAATATACATACTAGTCAGCTAAAGTGAGGCTAAGTAATGCTATGACAAACTGAACATGTAGAATATAGCTACAAAGCCATTTGAACATTTGAAATGCACTTTAAGATTTATCTACCTGATACCTGAATAATTGCAAGAAAGCTTCTACGTTAACTTTTATAATGACTCAGTCTTACTACTAATGATTCGGCATGCTTAAGCATAGCCTCGTAAGTTTCTCCTCCATGGATGAGTAGGAATGAAATTTATAGGAACTTACAATGCATGTTCTTAGTAAGTGCAAATACTGCCCTGTATACTGGAGACCTGTAGAAAGAACCCAATAGTCTGTCCTAAATGTCAGCAGAAAGCAAGTCTCCAATTGTATTTTCCTGCTTATAGCATTTGCAGATATTTACAGATAAACAGCTGCTAAAACTTTCCCATATATGTCTGTTTCCATTATTTGTTCTATCATGTAAACAATGATCGCTACAAAACCCTTGCAGTATGCACTATGCAACATAACACCTCTACATACTCCTTTAGTTTCCTTTTATAAGCATTTCTCTGGTTTCAGGCTATGCAAAAATGCATACTTATCCATGTTAAAAAATAGTTAATTTCTATCCTTTAAGAAAAAAAAAAAAAAAAGAATAAAAAAATTTAAACTGGTAATCACACTCACATCTCTGAAATGTTAATCCAGGACTGCAGCATATCTGTTCTATCACAAAAGATCTCTGAAAACCCTTACTAAGTAAAGCCAGAGTTCTGAAGTGTACAAAGTTAAAAGAGCAAAAACAGCTCACCACAGTATTTATTATAAACAACTGCCTTCTGAAGATGGAAAATCAATATCTATGTGCAAACAAAAGTGTTCCGTGGAAAATGTTACAGAAAAGTGAGCCCCCTTTCATTACAGAACACTGGAAGTTCCTCTCCATCCCTTTTCTTTTTAGTGTGGATAATTATATTTAAAAGAGCATGTGTGCTTGCATTTGCACAGAAGCTAAAAAACAAACCATGAAAGGTTCTGGATGGCAAATTCTAGGAGTCTTGTTTCTGAGAGTATGGGAGAAGCTGTGTAACTTAATTTCTCTTGTTGGAGGGACAGGATGGAACGAAAAGAAGGAAGGATTTCCTTGTATTCTGAAATATAGGAAAAAGCCTTATAAAATTGGGCTTGTTGCAGTTTCAGCAAGAGTTGAAGCTTTAGCAAGAGCTGGTAACCACATACAAGGTTACTTTACTGAATGAATATACTCGTATCTCAGAAACAAATGAAAGCGAACTGTATTCAAGTACACAATCATTCCTTTAGTCACAAGAATCCCATGATGAAATGCATTAACCCAAAGCAGATGTACACAGAACTGCTTGAGATTTTTCTTGAGGTCACTGGTCAAGAAGCTCAGTGCTGAGCATCATGCTATTCTCCTAAATTGTTCATGTGACAAGAAGCATCTCTCAGAAATGATAACTATTATTTAGATGCCATAACCTCTTGAAGTCCAAGAACTGAAGACAAAAGCATCACTTTTGGAAAATCCCATTCCACTCCCGGTACTGCGGTTCCAGTATTTGGAAAAATGGCATTAATTGGAACTGAGTATCATTGGAACTAAATTGATCAAATGAAATTTTGGTATTTCTATTATATTGTTTCCTAGATTGCTTGTTTGCCCACTTAAAGTCACCATATGTAATTTGAAAAACACTCTTTGCTGGTATCTTGAGATCAAAGTAAAGATCAGCTCCTTTTCCTCAGCCCTAAATGACAGTTGTCATTTCTGCACTATTTTATCCAGTACTAACTCTGTTTTCAGGACAAAGAATCTGTTCTGCATTCATCAAGATTTCAGTTACAACAGAAATCATTCTAGAAGTGTCTTTTGGGTCTAAATGTGTTCCTCCCCAAAGTTGTACATCTTCCAGAAGTTTGGAGAGATGAATTTAGTATTCAGAAACCAGAAAACCCTCCTATAAAATTTACAGAAATATTGAAATGTGAAGAAATATCTGTAGAAACACACACATAAGCGTATCTTTTCTATTTAAACACTTAAACTTAAAACTTTTTTCCTACTTTGTGTTATGTGTTAGGATTTTATTTTTTTCACAGTGAGAGGATCAGTTTTGTGAACTGGTTGAGCTTTTGCCCTGCTACACAACTAGCATATATGAGTAGCTTATTATTATACCCGGATTTATCAACCATTTATTTTGATGTGACAGATGATTACTTAACAGTAACAAATCCCAAGTGGGCAGAACTCTATTCAACAAGAAAATACGGAGACCAGGACGATGCTGCAATGCTGATGCTTTACTATTCTCACCTTTTAATTCTCTGCCCTTCACCTTGCCCAGGTGCCAATCTAAATGTAGTCACTCCTGAAAGCTGAGGTTCATTTACCACCTCTTTCATTTACATGAGATGCTGACGTAAGCTGAACAAAACTGCTTTCCCTGATCCCTATGTGCTTTTGTGCATATTTGTCCACCTTCTGCTTGATCCCCTTTTGTCTCTGCAGGAACTACAAGCAGTATATCTAGAAGGAGAAGTGGAAAAAAACAGATCCAGGCAAGGATAAAAGAGAAGAGGAAAAGCCCTAGGCAGGAGGAGGCTCTGCAGAGATGTTAGCCCCATCCCCTCCTTGAAATTTTCCAAGTAACTCTTTACCACAAGATACTGTTCTCTTTTTTGCAAGTATCTTAACTGTACAACTCAAACGTGTTGAGAAACCATAAAGAACAATGTGCATGCTTCTAAGAGTCTCTGTAATAACCCCTAACATGATTTTTCCCAGGATAAGTCTGCAATCATTTAAGAATATCCATCATAAAAATCAGTGAGCTGCAGTGAGACAGCCCCATTACCACCCATGATGTAGGTTGCTCCATGCCACCATTCAGCATGACACACATTATATGCATATAGTTGGCCTATCATCCACACCCCGCTGCTGAGTTGAAAAATGCCCAATGCCAACACTTTACTATGCCAGTGGAAATACAGTTCACTGGCTCGTTTCCACGTTACGCAATCTCATGAAGTGGTTTTAAGTAAAGGTTGGGACGGTAGGGAGATTGAATAAAGGTGACCAATTCTGCTAACACTGAATATGAGAGAAGAGGGAAAATAGATTTAAAAAGAAAATAAGCATTTTGCTAGAAATTACACTGGGACTATGTTTCACATGAAGACATCAATACAATTATTTTCTGTTTACTGTTCACATTGATATAAGTTCCAATACTATATTTTTCTGTTTGAAACTTCCTCGAAGTTAAACAGAGCTAGATATATGAAATAGATGTGAGCCCAGTCTGGCAATGATTACTCAAATATACTCATTTATTTCTCAAATACATGAGATTAATTTCATACATTTTTAATGCTCTTATTAACTCTGTTATTGACACATTTTCCCCCTGTATTCAAACTATTACTTCTAAGGGATGGGCATTAAGTGCCAAACCTTAGAGCCCAAGCAAGAAGTTAATTCTGACAAAGCGATGGGAAAGTAAGCCCGTACAAAAGTACCTCTCCTTGCCTGCAGCTAGACAGACAGCACTAGAGCTACTGTAGTTTACAGCAGCCCTACCAAATACTGATAGTTGCTCCAGTTTCTACAAGCCCTGTTGCGCTTTATAATCCTGCTCATGAAAATGATCTGAGATGCAGGCAGGACTTGGATGCCTGTGTGGGCTGCCTTAATCCAGACCTCTCTCCTGTGCTGAAGCAAGTTCCCGCAGGTCGGCGCTCCGCAGTGCAGGGTGCAGGAGAGTGAATCATCTCCTTCCCTTCCTACAGGCAATCAGCAACATTTTGTTAAAGGGAGTCCCACTTCAGTGACTGCACAGCCTAATGTCACCGAGGTAGTAGAGTAAAGCAGTAGCATGTCCTAAATTAAACACCACATGTGAGAAAAGAAAGAAAGAAAAAAAAAAAATCACGTATCTCTCACAGGAGATTTTCCCAGCCTGCTCCTTGGCTGCCCAAAAAAACATATTCTATCATTTCATTAACAAAGCCAAGGAGCTCATGCTGTGGCATCTCATCGGAGGGCACTGGAGTTAACAATGCAAGTGTGAGCTCCAGTGGCCATGGCAACAGTAGCTAATTCTTCTTCCCAATCAGGGTGGCAATTCTCTCCCATGGCTTGAATCAGTTACAAAACAAAATACTCTCAAAGACCTTTCAGAGCCAATAGCCTTGCAGCTAATCTGCTAATAGGAAATAATCTGCAGCTAATATACACATTCCAGGGCAGCAGTGTGTTTTCTTAATACTTTGTTACATGGGCCTCTTTCCAAAGAAAGCACAGCAAAGAATAGAAAACAGACATTCATTAAAAATAGCATAATACTACCTGGCCACTATTAATGCCTGAAACGTGCTGCAACTTGCATGGCTCTTAAATGGTGATTTGGAGAGGCAGCACTAGACAGACTGAATGCAATGCAATTAGATCAAAAAAGTTACATGCAGGATTAGTTAACAGCTAGTTCATGTGAAAAATCAGACTTGAAATGATTTCCACATTTCTTTCTTTTCATTTGGCCTTAATTAAAGGATCCATTAATAAAAGCACTGAGCCTACAAGTATGTGCCTCAGCAATATGCCATCTAGATGGATACAAGAAAACAGATATTAATAAGCATACACTAACTGTACACTCATCTAACTGTGTGCTGCAGGTTTAGACACACATTCTGCTGCCTGGGGTAAACACATGAGGAAACAGCAGAAACAGGCAGCGGGTGAGAGAGGCGTGCTGCAAAACTAGTTATGAATCATCCATTCTGCATCAGTCATGTCAGGAACACTTCACAGCATAGCTTACTTCGAATTTAGTAAGGGTAGGACTACACTTTTGAAAGCCTGAGTGTATCAACTGAGTCTCATATGGTACAGGTCCAGGCACAGAGAAAGGCAGGGTGAGATCTAGCCTGCTTGGGACATAGCAGTTACCATCTCGTGCATGCAATTAAAACACAAAACCATAGATGCAGCACCACTGTTGGACTAAGGAAGGGAGAATTACACCCACAGCCCCAGCAAGCCTAAATGCTGCCAGTGGAGGTGGCTGTGACAGCAGATGACTCTCCCAGCTTCATAACCATCTTTGCTAATCACGTGCAGCCCAAACCACCACAACTGCACCACCAACATGCTTCAAGTGAAACCAGAAATCGCCCAATGCTTAGGTGTACCTTACTAAACTTATTATCATTGCATATTACTATTGTATTTAATATTATTATAATATAGTATGCAGTTCTGTAATTATACCATACTTTTCTTTCTTTTCCCTGCTGGTGGCAAAGCCAAGGAGACCTGGTCATTTCAGGCTGCTGCACAGGCATCGAGCACAATTAGCAGACTGACTGGAAACTCTGGGGAAGACTGAGATAGACAGAAGTGACTAATGCACTGTTCAGTGCAGTGCAGGCTGAATGTCTTCCACTATCTCCTATGATTTTAGAGACATCTCTGGTTTGGGCTACTAAAATGTTTCATTTCTAGCCCCGTCTGTTAACTTTCTGAAACTCTCATTAACCAGGGTGACATTTCATAGATTTTCTCTTGTTCCTGAGATGACTGTTCTTCACTGTAATATATATATATTTTGTGTCTATATATAATATAAAAGCTAGTTTCTTTTAAATGAAGAGAAGAATAAATACATCTCTCCATTATGACCTTATTTTATTTTACTGAAAACTGCTTGAGTAATGAGATGTGAATGGGATGGCAGCTCTATGTAATAGGCAAATAATTTTAGGAGCAACAAGTTTTTTCAAATGTTCAACTTATATCTGTTATGGAACTACCCAAGTCAAAGGCCTCTAAAAACAGTAGTTCTCCCAGTATAGAAATAAAAAGAGTGATGGTTTAAGAAACATTGGGAGCATGGCTAACAGAGAAAGACTTCCTCCACCTCTGTGGCCATCTCCTTTACATATAAATGCTTTTGTCTCTATCTCAAGATTTCATGTCATGCTATCTATTTCTGAAGTGTTTCATTCCCCCAGTCAATTAGACAATTTATGAGAACCAGTGAAAACTGGTTGCTTATGGATACGTGTCTAATGATTAACAGTGAGCTCCTCTTGCACTTGGGGTGTTTCTAAGAGCTGCTTCCTGCACGAGTTCCCTTTGAAGTCACACCAGGAGCTCATGCTGCACGCCCGCAGGCAGAAAGCTCGCAGGACAGGACCACTTCACGCGGCAGCCTGTTCCCATATCCTGCAAGTCACAGGAACAGTATCTGCACATCTGCAAAATCCAGCTGAAACAAGCTGAAGGGCTGAGAAGTTGTTTGGTAAGAACAGGAGGAGCAGAAATGACTGTGCAGACAGATGCAAACACCATTCTCTGCATAAATACAAGGACAGGATTGCATAAAGCCGTGTTACAAAGTATACGAGACCAATGCGCTGTGATAAATCAAATTTTGCTTGACCTTGCTCGGAGCAAGAGGTTTTGCTGCTGTTCAGCGGTTTACATGTCAGTGTTTTGTATTTGGTGATAGCTGTTTTACAGGAACTGACAAACTGCATGATTTACCTTTGTGTGTTTGTTTGTTTATCTTATTCTGGTGCTGTGACTCAATCCCACCCTCTGTTAAAACAGCCTGAATCATTCCAAGCACACTCCGCAGAGAGAATGAGACTTCAGTAGTGGTCAGTGCTAACCTACTTCTTCTCTCTAGCCATTGGCACAGTAAGTAAAAGCTCCTTGATTTTGATGGAGAAACACAAACAGGTCATTGCTGAGGGCTCTTGAAATTCCAGCAGAATCTCCGAACAGGTTGAACACACCGCACCCATTGCTCTTGCTCCCTGACAAACTCAGAGCGTCTGGTATCTGTTTATCTCGATACATATTTTAAAGAGTTGCTTGAATAGCAAATTGTGCAAATAGGCAAACAGAAGAGAAAGAAAAAGAAATAAAAAACCCCTTTCATCCCATTCTGACTTTCCCCTAGTTCTGGGTGGTGATGGTTTGGTCCACAGCTCCCTGAGTCACTGTGCCCTGCAAGTCTTTACTTGGTGAGAGTCCTCAATGAATATTGCCCATTTTTCAAAAAAAGAGGACAGAGGCAGGATAGGAGAGAGAAAATAAAAGCTGAACCCTTTAAAGTTACATGATTTCCAGCATCGAGGAGTGCTTTTATTTCTCTTTAAATCAGTTTTTATAATTTGAGTTGTCATGACAACATGATGCAACACTTCACTACCATGACAATCTGACAACTTTCAAAAACAGTAAGTGCTGTTTTTACTCTGTTTTTCAATCGCTCCCAAGGAAACAAGCTGTTATTTACTTCTGTGACGAAACTCATACGATACCATAATGGATCCAATGTCAAGAAAAATTAAAGCATAGAATGGGGGAAACAGGAATGGAAAATGTGCTTTTGTGTACATAATTACTCCATAAAAAGTACACATTTTTTCCACTCTCTTATCCGAATTCACCACCATAACTTTGCTCATTTCCACCTACGAATTCATGGACTTTCTTCTCAACCCAACGAGGACCGGTCCTTGATTAATCACTCAACTCACTGACTCAAAAATGGTCTGGTTTCTTACCAGCAATTTTATTTGGTGGTTTCATGCTTGGTTGTGTCCCAGCATTTGGATACTACACAACAAACTGAAGTAAATGAAATCTCTGTGTGACCATGAGTTAAATCCAATGGAGCGATATATTTGCAAATCCCATCAACTTATGTGAGACTTGTGTGTAAATTCTATGGGGATAATAAATCCACTGGCTAACTCTCTGCTAGACTGAGCCAGGAAATGTTTCCAGACACTGAAACTTGGTTATCAATATTATTCAGCTGTGGAAAAAATCACTAGGATGACACCTACTCTGTCTAGCAAAAACAATTCTCAGGAATTAGAATGGAGCAAGGACCACTCCCAAAAAAAGCAGCACGGATGCAACCACCCTGTTCTGGAAGCCGAGGCAGTTTAAAACTACTAAAATGTGGCAGCTGGCCTCATTAGTATGGGATGATCATTACGATCATTTTCTGAACCGGGCAGACATAGCCGTTGCTTTTCTAGCAGACTTTTTTTTGAGGAATATGAAAAAGTTCAAAACACTTTGACATCAAAATACACTGCGTTAAAACCTCACTTCATGCATGGGTGGGCGTGATGGAGGATCTGTTAAAGCACGGAGAGGCATGTATATAGCCCACACTACCAAATCCAGCTTAAGTGTGAGAACCTGTTATCTAAGGCTTGTGTCCAGGTGAATACTCAATACGGCCTTGGTGGGGCTTCCTCACTGCTGCCTTCCAGGCAGTTCCAGCACTCCCCTCACCAGCATCCAAGGCCTGGTCACAGCCAGGGGGATGGTAAGGAACTGAGGGAACTTCCACCTAACACAACCCTGCAGTGTCTTTTGAGCATCAATGGTCATTCTTTTAAACAAATGACAGTGTCCTGGGTACTGATGCTGGAGCATGAGAAACAATATTACTTTTAGGACACTACAGCTGAGAAATTGCCATGTGTGTACAAACCTACCTCTATGATAAAGAGTTAAAATTTTATATATATATGTAACCAATATTTTTGGCAGCAAAGGTATGTGTTTGATAGCATCAATACCTAATTACAGAACATGAATCATTCTACAAATTAGCAAAGTCTCATGATTAATATTTTACCTCCCCATTTAAAAGATTTCATGCAGTTTTTCTACCCTATTCAGCAGTTTAGTGACAATTATTTACCCACATTAGGCTCACAGAAAGACAAGCTAAATCAGGGATTTCAGTGCTTCAACTTTCTTTTTGTAAGAGGTCATGACTTCAGTTTTCAGCCTGCCTCGAAGATAAGAGCTCACCAGGAGAACTAAAGAACAGTTAAAAATCAGCTGCATCCTAGGCAATCTAACCCCTCCATCTCTTGCTTTTCTATAAGGGAATCTTTCCACTGATGTCAGTATAACCTAAACCAGAGAATAAGCACATTATACATAAGCTCTTGATTAAAAAAAAAAAAAAAAAAAAAAAAAAGAAAAAAAAAGAAAAAGAAAAAAACAACAACAACAACTAAGACCCACCCTGCCTCCAAAATCCCACACAGTTCTAATTCCACATCTTTATGTCTCTATTTATTGCAAGTTTCTGTTGACAGGAACAGATATAGCCTTTGTTTCCATTGGTATCTCGTTAGCAAAACAAGGTTGCCAAAAGCCAAAACAGTTCGAGATGTTGTTTCACAGAAGTTGCCTATAAACCAATTTTTGTTTATGTTTATCAGTTATGTATGTGTACGTTTTGTCACACAGGCCTGAAGTCAGGATTATCTTGCATTTATTCTCTTTACAGGTGACACAATGAAAATTACGGCACTTTCTGCTCTGTACTCTCAAAGAACACATTATATTACATATATTATATAACTGTTGCTCTAAATCACAAGCTTAAGCATTGCTGCTCTAGGCTCCAATTTCTTGTCAAACCAGGGTGATGTTTGTTATTTTACAGCCATCTCAATAGGTACAAGCAACATGAGTGCAACCTGTCTCAATCACTGTTCACAACTACTGATGGCAATTGCTTCTTAGGAAATTGCTTAGGTGAAGGCTTGCTGATCTCTCACTGTGCAGAGACAGCAGAGGATGGAGCAGAGGGAGAGGAGGTGACATTCATTGCAGAGCAGGAAGGGGAAGTGGGAACTCAGGAAAATCATCAAGTTTCTGAATGGCAGAAGAGCCACTAGAGTCAGAAACTTATATGCTGGGAACCTACATTTTGACCCTGACATGCAGAAAGTGGAGATACTCACAGGCACCATCCAGATGGTAATTTGAACTAGTTGGCCAAAGTGCAGGCGATAAATCATTATTTAACATGGTCTGCAGAACCATGACAAAAGTGGAAAGGAGAAGTTGTATGATGACATTTTATTAGTAGCAGATAAATTGGTATGACCTGGGCATATTTTTAGATATTTGAATACTCATATGCAGTTTCAGTAGTGGTGTGCTGTTAAACTCAGGCTGCTTCAATGATAAAAAATGACTTCTCTTTTCCATGAAATGTTTTTAACCAGAGAGAGAAAAGTGATTCTTTTTTTTTTAAAGTCACCTCTCAAGAAATAACCCCAAATAGAGAAACTTGTAATGATGCACAATGAATTGGGATGACCACCTATGATTTTAACCTCAGTTGTGTGATGGATCTGTTTCCTATTGAGAGCTTAATAGGGAGCTGCACAATGTACCTGATAAGTTTTAGGGTAGCGTGAAGGATGATGGAGAAAAAACAAGAGTGAAAGATCTTGAAAGCTCAAGAAAATTTGTACTGTCTGAAGAGGGTTGATCTAGAGGAATGTGGACAAGTGTTTCAGTGGTGGGGAGGGAGTAGGCACTATCAGCTGGGGTTTTTTGTCTTTTCTGAGCTTGTTGGACTGGAAAACAACTTATCCATTCTTCTAGCCCCGTACTTCATAGACTCTTGCTTTACCTCACATTTACAAAAATATTTACTTTAAAATCAAGTAAACATTTATCTCACAGAAATGTTGTAAAATACTCTGTAAGTTAGCAAACTTTATCTTTACACAGATGAATTATATGAATATGCTTAGATGCCACTTAAATGTGCAAATATACCTGTCCCTTGCATACATTTGAAGCAGAAATTCAGCACATTTTGTGGGGAAGCTATGTTAGGAAAGCCAACAGAGCATTTTGGATACTACCACTAGAATTTAAACTTTAAGGATGTAAAAATGACATACACATTAGCAGGAATGAACATTTGGTGAATTATCATTCCTCGGGAAGACACGTATGCATTGTCTTTCCTATCAAATGTGTTTTGTTTGCAGTAGTAGACCCACAACTTCCCTTTACTTTAGGTGTTTTTCTGAAGTATTCGTGACATGACATCACAGAATCACAGAATCACAGAATTTCTAGGTTGGAAGAGACCTCAAGATCATCGAGTCCAACCTCTGACCTAACGCTAGCAGCCCCCACTAAACCATATCCCTAAGCTCTACATCTAAACGTGATTCATGCTTCAAGAAAGAACAGGAATAGCAAGAATGGCAAGATCACAAAGCAAGCGCATTTCCCCATATTTTGAATAAAAACACAGACTTAATAAATGTAATTTCTTATTCCTTTTAACACTGACATTTTACATTATACTTCTGAATGGGCCTCTTAATATCATAATACTTGTAAACCTAAACTTATGTTGAATGTCACTTTTACAGTTGTAATAAGAACAATACGTAAATATAACCAAAGTTAATACCTGACCTCTTAAAGTTAAAATACTTTTGTAAAATTTATTTTGTGTAGAAGAGCAACACTGTCAAACAGCAACATAAATAATTTAAAGATATAGTATATTCCATATCGCCTAATAAATTCTGGACTATTAAGTATGTACATACACACATCTTATCCAAAGTTCTTTCTTGTCTGTTCAGCATTAAAAGTATCATGACACTTTTGTAAGAGGTTTGCCATGAAGTGCTTAAGCCTTTCCTTTGGTTGTATTCTGTAGTTGTCTGAGACCCCATTTCAGTCAGGCTGTTATAATTGTGCTTTGAAATGGAAGCTAAGAAAGAAGGTACAATATTGGCAGTACTGTATCAGTAGGGTATCTCGAGTTTGCTTTCCTTGTATTTAAGGCAGAAAATCTGAAGTTGCTACAAGTTGTAGCAAACATTACATCTGACAGCATTTACTGAGATTGTCAGTTTTCTGAAACTATATTGCATATACTGTAAACACTTGAGAGTGCAAATGCTTTTTCTAACATGCAATCCATAGCAAAAAAAAAGATGAACATGTTTAAAGGGGAAGTATGATAATATAAATAAATAAATATTAATCATCATAATCATCAATCTTTCAACAGTTTCCCACAGAATTTGTTGAGAAGGTATAGAAAGGCTGCTGATGACCTGTTTAAGCATTTCCTTCTTTTTAAACTGAAAGTCACTTAAAGAAATTATTGTATAAAGCTACTGTGTCAAATATAAGTGAGTTGATTGGTAAATATTAGTGTGTTTTTCTATCACTGGAATTTGCAGCAGAAGCAAGTATGTAAGACACATAACACGCAGTACCAAAAAAAAAAAAAAAAAAAAAAAAAAAAGATTGGCTGAACTTGCTTGAATAATTTATTTCAGCTATCCCAAACCATGAGTGCCAAGCTTCATCACAAGGCAATCGCCACTTCCATCAAAAACTTTGCATGTTGCAAGGATGTACGTTTTAAGATACTTCCATGTCCAAGAAGCAATATGCTGAAGTTTTCCACCTTGCAGAACATTCACAACTAGCAAGGATGGACAACAACCCTAAGTCATATACATTGAATGCAGTAATCTTTTTTTTTTCTTTTTTTTTTTTTCCCTGACTGGACAGTCTCATGCAACATAACCTCTTCATTTCAGGGATAGGTTTATCCCTGCATATTTGGACTGACTTTTACTGGACACAGTCTCTCACTGATCACTGATAATTTCTTGGACGAAGAACTCAGTACGGACTTGGATTTGCAATGGAGCTCAGCTCTCACCGATGCCCCCACAATTTGGCTGCTCATGCCTGTGAGTAGACCATAATTCAAAATCTAGCACCTTATCTAGATGCCCCGGAGCTGTTTTGAAAAATTGGCCTTGATCCCAGCCTGTCTCACTCTACTTTGATTTTCAGAGCAAGAAACTACCACAAACAGTCATTCAGTCACAGTCACATTCATGCATCCAAAACCTGCTTGCCCCTTGTACAACTCCCTCCTCCTGTGCTTATCTCAGCGGCAGCCATTTTCTGTTCCTTTTGCAAATTTGCACCTCATTCCAGGCAGACTTAGAACTAAGCAAAATTGAACACAGATTGGGAGCAAAATCTTATCTTAAAAAGCAGAGACAAAAGAATATTTGTGATTTTTTTTTTCAGCCATTTGTTTTCAACCACCCTTTTTTTCATCCAACTGCAATGCTAGCACTTCAGTGCTACCCATGCACTGACATTCCTGCCAGAAAGGCAAGGAACGGCCAAGCTGCCTTCCTGTCTGCTTTCCTAGGAAGTACAGCATTGCATTCACAAAATGTCAGCCCATTTTCCTGAGGTAGAATCCTGTGGCACATTCGTTTGTACAACAGACACAAGTCCCCGTTCCCTAAACCACAGTGTCAGAGCTGTTTGTATTTAATGTGTGTGTGAGACGGGTTCGTTACTATTCCCCACTGTCCCCCAATCAACTAATACCATTACCTGGCAACATGTCACGTAATTTCAAAACCAGTGCTCTACCTCCAGCACCACCCCAGAAGATTACTTTAGTAAAGCACTTATTAGTATGTGATATTAAAGGTTAGATCTCCCATGAGGGAACATTCCTTGATATTAGCCAAGCCATCAGACTAACAAACACTTTCTATAGTTTTAACATATGGATTACATTTGAACTGACAGTAAGTTTTCCTCGGACTGATAGCCTGCCGCCCCCATTCATGGTTGTGCTTATGGGGCTCTTAAGCACCGCTGCCCTAAAATAAACTCCTACTATTCCTACAGGATTTCACACCAGCCAATTTAAATATTTTAATAATGAGTAAAAAGTTTAAGATGAAGATAAAATATTGTGTCAAGCCACAGACAGTGCTGACAGTTCAAAAAGAAAATGCTTTCTTTGCAGCATCCGTGAGCACATCTGTGTCTGTAGGCCGTGTTGCAGCTCTGGTTTGCTCAGGATTCCCTGTCTCACTCTCCCCCCATCCAAACCAAGCCTCCCTCAGCAGATGTGCAAACCAAAGAGCCACTGAGCCAGAAACAGCCACAGGCCAACATCACAATCTGTGACTGGAGGTCCTGCTGGAGGTCAGAGCATGGTGGTCTTGCCCAGAGAGGCCCAGGTCATGTGCTGGTGGTGGCCACCATGGTCCCTGCTGGTACGTTTCTAGGGAGCACCAGAGAGCTTCTCAGTCCCAAGAGCATCAACACAACTTTCCAAAAAAAGGTGTCTTCCTTGGAAAGCCATCTTCCCAGGGTAATGAGAGCCAGGTCAGTGCTCAGGAGTACCTGTGAACTACACACTACTGGCCTTTACCCAGGAGGGCATTTTTCAATTCAATCGAAAATTGAATTTCCCTTGCCTCTGAAGAAAACACGGGGCTGATGTTAAAACTTTCTCCATCCTGTTTGAGCTTTTTTATGTAGAGTTAAAAAGCAGGCTAACAGATTCTCCCTACATCCACCATGTTCTGGCAGAAGGAAATGCTTCAGATTTCATGCTTATTTAGGTTTCTGAGTGCCAGTCACTGTTTCTGTTTTTATTTATTTAATAGCTATCCGAAAATACGAAACTTAGCAACATGTTGTGTAGCTGATTTGGCTGATAATGCCTTTTTTTTTAAGCTCATTTCCTGCTTTAGGAGAGCATGGTAACAAAACTAGGTATTTTTACTCTACTAAGACAAGGCACTGCATTAAACCAAAGCAAGAAAAAAAAATGTTGAAGAAGAAAAAAGAAAAAAAAAAAAGCTAAAGCAAACTGATGAAAGATACTTGTTATCTTTAGATTCAGTTTCATGTATCCCCCTTTTTGGATATTTTTATTATTAACTAAAGTAAATTCATCTGTGCACAAAAATTAGAAAATGATACATAAAGGCAGAAGCTAACTAAAATGAGCTGATACAATTCTTTCTATTTTTGGGGGAGAAGGGAAGATTTAATTGGGAGGGGCTTTAGCCAAGGAGAACAAGGATAAAATCATAGAATTGTATCTAACAAAAAATCTAACTAGCAAAATTTTTAATATAAAAAGCAAATTAAAAAGTCAGAAGAAGCCCTAATTGCTTCTCAGCAGTGATATAGCTTGCTTCAGTGACTATTGCCATGTCTTATAGCTGAATTCTGTAAACATTTTCTGTGCTGATAGAGAAGGGTGCACTTTACATTCCTTTCTCAATATGGTAAAGCTGTAACTTATACCTCTGACTTATCACAGCATTGGGAAACACATGTTTTCCCCTTATTTGGTAGCACAGAGCATCTGGAAAGGAAAAGGGACATGCCTCACAGTACCAACTGTGAACAACTATCACAGTAGACCTGCCTAAAAAAGCTGGCACAGCACCTAGTTTGAGCAGGATATAAAGCAAAGCTGCTGATGTGCCTACCACTGCAGAGGATCTGAAACTCTTCAAGTGTCTAGAGGAAAAGGTGCAAGAGAGGATGGAAGGACTTCTGCACAACATTTAGCATCGAGCTTAGGGTTCAGCTGTGCACCTTGCTGCTGGCTTCCTGTGAGCCAGCACCCAGTTTTTCAGTTCCCAGAGCTGTAACATACCAAAATAAATTGGCAGCTAGTTTTCAGTGGAAGGTGGAGTAAGGAGGAAGACTGCATCACTGAGAAGCTGAAATTCGCACTGTGATGCACTCTTACCCTTCCCAGAGAAGACAATGCAGGGAAAGGAAGGGCTATGCTACTTTTTCTGTTATAAAGGACAGAGTTGTAGAGAAGCTCTCTAGCTGAATTCATAGAATCATAGAATCATAGAATATCCTGAGTTGGAAGGGACCCTTAAGGATCATCAAGTCCAACTCTTGACACCGCACAGGTCTACCCAAAAGTTCAGACCATGTGCCTAAGTTCACAGTCCAATCTCTTCTTAAATTCAGACAGGCTCGGTGCAGTGACCACTTCCCTGGGGAGCCTGTTCCAGTGTGCAACCACCCTCTCTGTGAAGAACCCCCTCCTGACGTCCAGCCTAAATTTCCCCTGCCTCAGCTTAACCCCCTTCCCGCGGGTCCTGTCACTGGTGTTAATGGAGAAAAGGTCTCCTGCCTCTTGACACCCCCTTACGAGGAAGTTGTAGACTGTGATGAGGTCTCCCCTCAGCCTCCTCTTCTCCAGGCTGAACAGGCCCAGTGACCTCAGCCGTTCCTCGTACGTCTTCCCCTCCAGGCCTTTCACCATCTTCATAGCCCTCCTCTGGACACTTTCCAACAGTTTCATGTCCTTTTTATACTGTGGTGCCCAGAACTGCACACAGTACTCGAGGTGAGGCCGCACCAGCGCAGAGTAGAGCGGGACAATCACCTCCCTTGACCTACTAGCGATGCCGTGCTTGATGCACCCCAGGACACGGTTGGCCCTCCTGGCTGCCAGGGCACACTGCTGGCTCATATTCAACTTGCTGTCTACCACGACCCCCAGATCCCTCTCTTCTAGGCTGCTCTCCAGCGTCTCATCGCCCAGTCTGTACGTGCAGCCAGGGTTTCCCCGTCCCAGGTGCAGGACCCAGCACTTGCTCTTATTGAACTTCATGCGGTTGGTGATCGCCCAGCTCTCCAACCTGTCCAGATCCCTCTGTAAGGCCTTTACACCCTCATTCGAGTCCACAACTCCTCCAATTCAGTGTGGCCTCAGCTGCTAAAAATACATGAGTAAGGTAGATCTTAGGAACCACAGTACCAACTCAGTACCCTCAATACCCTAAATGCTGTGTTCAGAGGTAGCTAACCACTATGGGTCACAGAATTGGTGACACTAAAGCTCAGAAGTGAAATCAGAAACATTCAGTTCTGAACAAGTGCTGGAAGCTCTGAAGTTTGTCTGCTCTGAGCAGCTCTGTACCAATTTTCTCATCTGAAAGTTCATGAGCTCATGAGTCTCACTCTAGAATACTAAAATAGCTCTCCCTCTTCCAAAACTTGACTTTGATTCCTAAGGTGCAGAATAAGAGGTAATCATTTAGTAGGAAAACCTCTAACACAAAAAGTGAAAGGACAAAGACTTGTTTCCTTTCCCTTCAAAACATCTCAGCCACACCTCCTCGAGAATCCTGATTTCTGCACCGTAGTCTAAGGCTTCTCCACATGGGATGTGAAAACCACAGGGACTGACGAACAAATATGTCCAAGCTGCTGAGTGCTTTCTCCTGCACATGCAAGCAGCTGGGAGCCAGAGCGGCTGCTGCAGCTGATGATGGCTTTTAACATCAACATGTCTGGAAAGTCCTGGTCGGAGCAGTGTCAGGAATGAAAAGTGTCCGAGGGTTCAGCTCACACCCTAGCAGTGAGATGATCCTCCCTCCTGACTGCAGCCATAAGCATCTGATCACCATACTCACGGTATTTTAAAAATCTCCTTAGTATCCTAAATTTTATTTGTGTCCAGTAGCAGTTCTGATTTCACATACATAGAGCAAAGATAGAACAAAACAAAACAAAAAAGACTTCAGCTGAGCTCCAAGGAGGAGAACATGTATTAGGTAGAAAGCTGCTAAGGATGACATTATTATCCCCTGTGGATAACCTGCAGATGGGCATGCATCCTTTGAAAAGCAGTTGGCGTGATGCTGTTACTAATACTGTAAAACAACCGCCCGCCATCTCGTCAGAGGCAGCTGGCGGGAGCCTTCCTGTCAGGACGTGTTATGGAGGCGCAGAGCTCCCACACATGTCCTCCCAGTGGTAGTATTTTGCCAAAAGAGGCATCAAACTATGGTTACGAAACCTGATCAAAAAGCGGAGTTAAAGTTCAGTTCATTCCTGTCCCCTTGAACAGCAAGAAAAAACTTTGCAGACATCCAATTTCTGCGGGCAACTGTAGAAGAAGGTGGTTTTAGTGCCCTCTTCTGAATGGAAAATTAAAATAGAGGGCTAAGTGATTTTTCCAAGGACACAGGTCCAATCAGTGTCAGGCTCCTGAAGGGAAATTCCTTAGAAAGTTATTCTGCAGAAAGTCAGAGTTACTGCTCCCCCTTCCTACAAAGTTTGGATACTCTGCATCTAGAAACAAAACTACAGAGGTTTGGTTTTTGTGTGTGTGTGTGTTTTTTGGTTGTTGTTGTTTTTTTCTCTCTCGCAATACATATATATGCATATCATCCCCCATAATGTATCAATTAAGTCAATCTCATTTCTTCAGATCTTTACTTGCTGAAAGATTGTTTCAAGGATACAAAAGCGAAGCCAAACAAAAATTTCTGTATGGGTGCTTTTGAAGAAAACAACTACACAAATGATTATCTGGCACGGGCGAGACAGAATATGACAACCAAGGGAGAGCATTCAAGAATCTCCAAGGATGAAGCAATTCCTACTGTTTTGAACTGCGCATATGAACCCGGAGTTGGACGGCAAATGCTCCCTGGGAGGAGCTGCAAAGGAACAGGCTGCGCAGTGATACAGCAGATGACGGTATCACTGTCCTACTGTTTCTGGTGAACTTTACCACAGGAAGCGGCTATAAAGCATTTACAGTGTCATAGGAGCCATGATCTGGGAGAACCCCTGGGGAACATGATGGAAAGAAATATACTCTCGACACAGAGAAGCATCATCGTGGTGTTAATGGCTCTGGTTGTGCAACTGAGCCTGCTCTGAAGCTCACTTACACTCCCACTGTAAGTGAATCCCAGTTTATGTCTATACACCTAACCCATTGGGAATTCCTATAATCTCCTGTCTTTGATATCTGAACCAGCTATCTTTAAAAATATTATGTTCCAGTGCAATCAGATTGTAGTGGGCTGATTCAGGATTTACTATATGGAAATACTGCAATCATCAAGCCAGTCTAAGTGATCACAGCAGTACCTTCTGGATTCAGATACACAGGAATAATTTTTTTTCATTCTCAAGATTTTAAAGTAACAACTACAAAAAAACACTTCTAAAATATTATAGAATGGGATGCCTCTTTTAATCCTTGTTAGTGTTGGTTGTTGTTGTTTTTTTAATTTCATTTATATATCACCATTCCCCAGCATCAGTGAGGCATTCAATAAATAAAAAAAGAGACAAAGGCAAAAAAATCCCACATGAAAAGACATTTTCATTATGAAAAACAAACACGCCAAAGAAAATATCAACCACAGCAAGGCGTGTCCATATATTGAAATACACCCCTTCAAAGAAACAAATTACTGATTACAAACAACACATTAACGACATAAACACTATGAAGAGAAAGCCTTTCTTTTATTCTTTGTCACGAAACATAATGAACTGAATACTAAGATGACGGAGGAAAAGAGGGCTTAGTGAATCATTGTCAAATACCATCATTGTATGGAAAGCTTGCTTCTTGCATTACTAAGGGTAGTAAGAGTTTCTAAGGGTTGGCTTTATTCTTCTACTATAGATAGTACATGATGGTATTGTGACTTGTCCTTTTCTGGGCAGGTTGATGCTATCCACAACTACTCACGGGAACTCCCCACGAACTGAAATTTATGTCAGATGGATGTAGTTAATAAGCTAACAAACCAGATACTTGTAGCTGAAGTTAAAATAGCAGTTATAAGCAGATTTTTTTCTGCATTAATTTCTCGAGGAAGAGAGAAGGGCCACTGTTTTACACCTACATTTTAATTTAGGCAGCACATAAGAAAACCTTTTCAGGCAGATTCAAATATCTTTATGCATGTATGGCAGAGGTTTATTTTAAGAAAAGCACCATAGGAATGCAGGAAGTAGAGCTGGCACAACCTGCTTATTAATTAGGATAAAATATGATTTTTGTTCATAGATCTCTGATAATTTTGTTATCATTTTTCCCAGACTAGATGAATCATAGACTCTAGCGATTAGAAAGGCAACTCAGATCACCAGCACCTACTGCCCTGCTCCATACCAAACAGTTATCCCTACAGCACAGCCAGTGAGCCACACGAATCACAAGCAATGCCCATTCACAGAAACAAAACAAACATCCCCGTCACCCCGTGCCACCCTGTTTGATCTCACTGCAACTTGAAAGCGCTGCAAGGTCAGGCAGGGGCAAGGGCTGGACAGAAAGATCACCGTGCGATGCTGAGACACTCAGCAGGATACAGCGTTAGCGGTGCACTAAGTTTCTCTGCCTGTTTCCTGCTCTCCCACCACCGAAATCACAGGCGATTCAGCAGAACTGGATGATGCCCTGGGTCAGGGCCAAACCAGTGCCCCAGCATGCTACTGGGGACACTCAACTGCTGGACGTCTCGCTCCTGGTTTGAGTGACGAAAATTTTCCACCACCTGTGATCATTAAAGATTCCCTCATGCTTTTGTCAGGGGAGGGTTAACCTTCCTGACCTAGGCAGGTAATTACTTCTTGCCTATTTTATTTCCACCTGGAGTTTCGGTTTCCTTGCTTTCTAGCCCAAATTACTTGGTGTTCCTAAAGGGTGCTGCGGTAAGTCACAGTTTATGGAAGCAATCCCTAAAGAGAACAATAGATCCCTTAGGAGTGGACTGTACCAAATAAAGCATAATTAGCAAACAATTAAAAGTGACTCATGTCAGAGCATACAAATAATTTCTGGAGAACACATAGTTTAAAATACATTTCCTGATCCTTCCTGAAGTCTATAAAGCCAACCCTGAATTTATGATGGATAAAGGAAGCACTCTGCAATATGCCAGGAGATCAACAACAGAGGCATGCCAAATTCTTCTCTCCCATGCAACAACTTAGTATCGCTGCAGCCTCACTGGCTTCATTGACATTCATTTCACCCAGGGTAAGACAGAGAAACTTTCAGGTCTCCTCATTCTCAGTCACCAGACTGACCAGACTGACTGTCTCCCTATTCTTAAGCCAAAGTACAAAGAAAACACTTCCTAGAAAAATGACAGCACGTTCAATGACAGCACCTCTGGAACTGTGTGAAAGTAAACTCTGCAGTACTTTGTGCAAATATCTTCTTGAGTTTTGATCCAACCACTTATTTTTTTTACTGTAAATCTGGAACTCAAATAACCACAAGGTGAAATTCACTTGATTTTAATGTAATGTCCCCCACCCCCTCCAAAAAAAAGTGACTCAAAAATGAGGCCAGCTTTGGTAAAAAGGGTTGTGAGCCATGGCAAGCCTTGTCTGAACTGAAAGTCTAGTCTGAAATCTAAAGCCAGGCAAGTTCTGTTTCATCCACAGCCCTGATCTAAAGGTGTTATATAGCTCTAAAACTCTCCACAACATCTGCACAATTTCTACCCATTTGCTTGTGCCACTCTCCAATAAATAAGAAAACAGAGCAGGTACGTATTAATTGTTTTGCTATATGGCTCCTTGTGGAGGGAAGAAACTTGAGCCAAAAAATCAAAGAAGCTGAACTCATTTCCATTTGTAAAGAACTGCTTTACTGTCTGTCTGCAAATAAATCTCCTTAGTAAATAGCTCCAAGGTTGAACCAGAGAATATTGTATGGATTCAAAGAATTCATGTCTTCCTGTGTAAAGTGAACAGGCCGCAAGCTCACTTGTTTGTCTAAAACAATTAGGGCTGGTATGAAAAGGAGGGGGCAGGGACAAATAAGCCGCAGCTGATTTTACTTGCAAAATATTTGGGGGGGTCAAATTAATAACCGGTCAGGCCCCAAAACAGTCTAATCTTTGTCAATTGGTGCCAAAATTATGCAAGGTGCTGCCAATTCTGGTTGTCTAACAATCAGTACCAGTGTATGTTACTTCTAGGCTGAAGCTTGATTGATTCTGGTCATTATTTGGGCTGATCTCATTTGCACACATGGAATCAATATGCAGTCCAGATGTTCATTTGCAGTGAACCACTGAGTGAAACTACTCATCTACACGCAACTTTAATCCCACCGTACAGCGCCGCAGCCCTATCACTTCTCTTCACCAATACAAAGATTCATACGGAACAAAAATCTATAAAACATTCTGCTAATATTTCTGTCAGCTGAATGACTTTTACAGTACTATATAAAGTTGACAGATAATGCATGCCAGTCCTAATTTGAGATAGACTTTTCTTTGGGACTTCAACCATTGAGCAAGCAAACAGATTGAGCAGTAACATTTATTACAATGCATAAAATCATTTTCCTGCAACTACTACAGGTCCTGCCTGAGGGTGAAACTTCTGAGTAGCCCATGAATCCTAATATACTGGATAAATTACTAAATTGTATTGTCACTACGCCAGTTGCTTAGCAGAAGCAAATTCCATAAAGCTCTTCAAAAGTAATTCTGACAACCATTTTTTTATTCCATATGTAGGCTTTAAAAATATGTACTAACAACCTTTTTACCAAAGAAAAAAACACATTTCACTTCATTTAATCTGACTGACATGGTTTACAATGATAGTTTTATATTGTTTTCTCCTGTGGTAAATTTAAGTGAAAATACCCATTAATTCAGCGTAGACATTAAGGTAATTGGTATTCCACTCCATCAGTATTTACTGCAGTAACCTACAGTCCTCCTCCATGCAACTTTTCTTCTAAGATAAGCTTGTGCAAAAAGGTCCTATGAGACCACGCACTACAGCAATAGAGGCAAAAGGAACCCCTTGAATGGGATTTCTATGCAAGAGAAGGCTCTGTCATAGTCTGAGATACATGTGTGAAAGATCCTGAAAGTGTGTAAATGAAATCAGTAAAATGAGATCTGGTACCTGATTTTTGCAATGCTTATGAGATTAGTATATAAAAGAAGTAATACTAACATACTTTCGTTAGTGAAATCTAAGGTGGGGTGGTTTTAAATTCTCCCCTTAGAAATGACTGCAGATGAAACAACTACAATAAATAGTGAATCATTCTTTAAAATTGCTCAACATTCTTTAACTAACCTATAAGCCAAATTCAAGAAAAAAGATGTACTCAGAAAGTAACATCAATTCCACCTTTGCAAGTAATCAGTAAAGCGATTGTCACTGTCACTTCTCTGAAATTGTTTATTGCTTTCTAGGGCAATATATATATGTTTAACTACCTATTCTAGATTTCTTTTTTCTTTTCCTATTTAAAAAAAAAAAAAAAAAAGTCTTTCCTCATGATGATGATTCCATACTTTAAGATCCATCTGTTTCCTCTGGCTCCTCTGCCATTTTGGCCTCAGTGGAGTCCTTTTAATTGCATTTAGCCTTATCCTGGATTGTATGAGCCTATTCCCAAGGATGTCTGGTTTTCATCAGGTAATGACCATTAATTCTGGCTGCATTTCCTTCTAATCTTGTTGAATGGCATAAGAACAGAAGCTCTATATTTTTCTTGTATGCCCTATTGTTTTGGAAATGATGATTTTCTTTGGGCTTGGACTGAAGGCTTGTCATCCAGGCATGATGCTCAGACTGGAGAAGCCCTCCTATCTCTCCTCATACTCTTTTCTTTGTAACTCCTGATCTTGCCTGTGTCATCCCCATGCACATTTCATTCACAAAACTCCAGACCGTTCCAGAAAAGTTGCATTTGCATCTGTAACTGGTCCTTGCATCACTTAAAGGCAGAAAGGCTCTCAGACGCAGGAAAGCACAGCTTGTGGTACTGCCACAGGTCCTCCTCTGGGCCTTACAAACCCAACCTCAAAAGACTCTGTAACGTAAGTAACATTTATGGGTTTCCAGTTCTGTACCCAGGGCTAATGTCTTGTTATGGTGAGTTTTATTTTTATGTGATCTGGTAACAGTTAATAGAGGAAACATAATAGCAGCACACATCTTAGTAAATTCAATCTCACTGTCTATAACTTACCTGTGTGGGTTTGCATGTATATGTATATGCCAAAGGACTAACTTTATTTTATGATGTAACCAAAAGTGATTTTAATGTCTTTAAATACGATTCCTTTTGTTAAATAATGTTATAATTATTACGGAGGAAAAAAAAATAATCCTAGAATTGATGGTCTAAGTTGTGTTTCTTTTTAAAAAAAGTTAGTATTGGAGTCCAGCTATGAGTCCTACTACGTGCTTTATCTGCAGCTGATCTGCAAATATAAACCTTAACTTTCATCACACAAAGAATGACAATAATTTAAATTACATTGTAACAGAACAATGGATTAACAGCTTTGGGAAGTACCACTGTAACAGCATTTGGTCTATACAGAAAAAAAAAAAGGGTGAATTCTGTCCATTTGGCAGGGGTTTCCTGTGTCACTGTAGTTACATTTCTTAGTGACAGTGGCCACCCAACTCTCAATTCCCCTAACCAGTATTTTTTTCAAGCTGCACTCTTCTAACACCATTTTCTTGGGGCGAGAGCAGGTTTTGGCTGCCAGCAGAAGCACGTCACCAATACTGCCAGGCCGAGGCCTGTCTCCTTCCCAGTGTTCCCCTCACTTTCTGCCTTCCCCTAACTGCTGCTATACAGTTCAGAAATCTCTCTTTACATCCCACCACAAAGATAACTCTTACTTGTGTGTTCCTGATTTTGATAAGCACTCCGTATCTCCAAACGACACAATGGTATTATCAAGACAATTTCAGTTGGTTCACTTTCAACTAATCATGAGTGATCTGTACATGCTGAGAACCCAAGACAATATCTTGACTTTTTCCAACAAGTACAATGAACAATTTTCAACTTTATAAGCACTTTCTTCTGAAATTTGCACTGTTCCCATTACTGACAAAACACAGCCCAGTATCTCCAACGGCAGTGTGATGAGACTGAGCCACTGTGTTACTAAACACATAAGCTTCTACTATTTTAATATTCTGAAGCACAATCTACATCTATTTTAATAAAGAGCAGAAAGTATGCAAAAACAGGTGTCTTGTCAGACAAATTGAGCAAAAGGAATGGAGGTTTATACATGCACATCTTATCCCCTCCTCCCTTCTTTTCCACTTTGATGCCTTAAATGCAGCTCTGCAGGTTCTTATCTTGACGTGCAAGACTAAAGAGTTAAGCAAATATAATTTCATAAATTCTCTACTTGCAGTGACAACTATGGGTGAATTACAAGCAAAGCCTGAATCAGGGCCCACCCATTACAGGGAGAGAAAGGGTCTTACTGCAAGAAAGAGAGAAAGGAACAGGGAAGCCATTTTAGTACAAACTGCCCATCACTATATAAAACAAACAACTCTACTGAACAAATCCTTGGATTGTAGGGTGATTGTGACCAAGCCTATCAATAGAGTTATAAAGAACAGAGACTGAAGCCAGGGGGTCAAGCTAATCTAACCAAACAGAGAGAGACACATAATATTTGATCTAAATTATACTGCTTTTTCCTTCTACCTCTGGTGGATTTGGTACTAAGTGCAAGATGAAATGTAGTCATGTTAGTTGACGTACAGTTGTGGGTTTGAAAATGCATTGAACTACAAACGCTCAGTATCTTCGAAGTTTGAGCATTAGATTTTGTAAATAAGCAGATCTAGGCAAACATTAACCTATGAAGCATAAAAGAAAAAAAAAAAAAAAAAAAAAAAAAAGGCCCAAGGGATTCTTCTTGCACCTCAGTTATTTTATCTGGTCATTGCATGAAGGGATCTTATCCTCTTTTCAGCCAAAAAAGTGCATTTCCAGCATGCCTTCTGACTGGATCACCTTCTGCAGTCTTTCTGTAACTCAGACTTGCCTCCAGCACTCAGTAGTCTGCCTTCTCCTAACCAATAAATTGTAATGCAACTGTTTCCTGGGAGTTAGTCTCTGGGTTCAACAAAGTATTTCAAACTTCTTTAGATGACAGAATCCCCAGCTGTCAACTTCTTCCAGTGAAGGGCTTTTATTAGGCTTGAAATTCCCTTCCATGAAGTCATGTACCGGAGTCTGACCTTGGCTCTGCTCGCTTCATTCCATATCCTCTGCTTAGGGCCTCCTCTGCCACTCACTCAGTCAACACGATGTGGTCTATTGCCTTCATTTGTTTAACTTCTCACTATTAGATCTTTTTTTTCTCTCCTGAGCCAAAGACCTTTAATGAAACTTTCTATCCTTCTGTCCCTTCTTTCAAATGTCAAGGGTTATCAGAAAACCACTTTCAGGTCTTGAGGTGTGATGCTTTGTTATACACCAGAGTTAAACTCTTGGTTCCTGGTTCTGCAACCAGGTGAAATTCATGTAGAAGTGAACGTGTCATAAAACAAAGCTCTAATCTGGCTTTCTGTAGATTAATGCAAAGCCACAATGGTTCTAGAATAGAAACTCTGACCCTCTGGACCCTCTGGATCCATTTTTCTCCCTCTCCATGGTGAATCAAGTCTCATATTGCCATATATCTCAATTAATATGACATTTTTAGCTTTGATAAATTTGCAACTAACTTCTTAATTTTTAATTAGATTATCATGTAAAAGTACTTAATGAATTTCTGTAAGTGACACCTATGCTGGCAGATTAAAAAGTGTCTGTTACAAAGTCAAAGTTTAATTAGCTTTCGCTGCAAATAAAAGACATATTAGCTTATAATTTGCTTAGAAACCTATATACTGCATGATCATTATTTTTCCAAAGGTGAAGCCACTAATTTTTTAATATGGGATTTTTTCTCATTTACTTCATACAGAAGTCCCCTAACTCCTTATGCACACTGTAAATCACTTCTCATGCCTTTGACCTCATTACAATTCAAAGCCCTATATTCAATGTTAATGGAAAGAAAAATTTATACATAATTTCTAAAGCAAATTTCTCATGTGAGAGCCAATATTCATTGGAACTTATTGGCCATCAGCTTATGGCCTATTTCATGTAGCAAACGATAGGCCAACTCTGAAAGAATGTGTTACAGTGATAACAGAAAGCTTTGCATGTGCCTTTCTCAGTGTCATTTATTCTTTTTCTATATTTAGAAATAATGATTTAACTTGTATAATTACCATAGGTAGACAGTGGGAAATGTCTGGAAGCACGGTACATAAATACAAAAAAAGGATGTTTTTCCTATTTTCTATTTAATAAGGGAAATGACAGTGACAAAATGGAAATAGGATGTAGTAATTCTCTGGGAACAGAAAGTTAGATGACATTGTAATACATACGATCTCTTAACCCTGCATTTATCACAGCATATATAACCGTTTTCTTTTGGAAAAGTACAAATAAAACATGAAACTCATACTGCAATTTCAATGGCATAAGTACAACTTTGTGTGAACTTAGCTGTTCTGGATGTACCCAGCTACTTCATGAACTAAGATTAAAATCAGGCCCACAGACATCTTAGTTTCTCTGCAGCTTTTCTAAAGCACAAAATGACCCAGAAACACAACTGCTCTCATCTACATGAAATTCATATATGCTGGTCTTCATCATCTATTCTTCTAACTTCACTCATCCTCTTAAATGGTAAGAATGTAATTTTAAATTCTGTCTTTGTATTTGCTGCAATAGAAATATTCACAATGAATTCTGATGTGCTATAGAAAGATACAATTGGATCTCTACACTCACTTTAATAATGGACATATTATTTCATGTTTTAAAATCAATTTGAATATTCTGGATAAGACTTTTTTTTTTTTTTTTTTTTTTTTTGGTAATAGCTAAAGCACTATCTTTCCCCCTGGTGTTACTGTATTGAATTCAGTGCTCTTCAAGGCAGAACTTCTTACAGAGAAAAACATAAAGTAATAAAAAGCCAAAATAACACTCATAACAGCTCTCCTGCAATAAACGAGGACATCATTTACTAGATGCAGATGCCCCGGTGGGAAAAACCATTCTGTCAGCTAACTTTACCTGTAAATGTCATAATCCACTACGGGTACCTTAAAAAGCAGCCATTGATAAGACAAATGCAATTTGCATTAAAAATAATCATTAAGAGGACAAAAAAAAAATAGAAAAACTGCAGTTCCAAAACTTTTGTACTATATAAATGACATTTTAATTAGCACAAGCATATATTCCATTGAACATCTGCATTCTTATTCATTTTTCTGCAGACTTCCTCTATTTACCTATGAGGTCAGGCTTTACATGAAAGGTACATTAATTATGATTAACAGATGACATAACAATGGGTGAGGGAGTGCTAAAGGATCTAATAAGTCAAGCAGTTGCTTATTATCATAAATAACACATTTTGCTGTTGTGCTTATGACACTAACATACAGTGCTTATATCTCTAGTTATACTGTGTTAACCCTTTGTAACTACTGATGTCCTCTTACCAAATTATGACACCATTCAACAACCCCATAACAGCGCTCTCCTACCTACAGAAACTGCTCTATGAAAAAAATAATTCTAAAGAACCATCCAATGTACTTGAAGCATTCTTTTCGAAGTGCTTTAAAAACTGGCAAGCAATGGAAGCACCCATCTTATGAGACCAGCTACCTGGCCACACATAACTCTGACAGCCTTAGACAGGAAAACAAGATGGCATATTTTTTTTAAATGGAAGCTGATTTGCACCTCTAATACAAAACAAATCAGCAATGCAATTCAAGTTGGATCAAAGTTGCAGGTCCTGCTCTAAAAGCCGAGCCCAGAACCTGTGGGAAGCATGGATCGAAACATCAATGTTAGTGAAGAAAGTGATTAAACTCCTTAGGTCTCAGCGGTCTCTGAAAGTTCAGCAAGCAATACAGTAACAAGAAGAATTGTTTTTTTTCCTAGTCTTGAAAATTTGCTAGCCCTAGAACTGGCAATTTTAATACCCTCCAAATGCACTGGAATCAGCACTCCACATTTAAAACTTCTGCAATAGCACGGTATTTCCTGTTTTCCTTCAATAATACGTGGTGAGAAAAATGTACCCTGTTTAAGCTCACATAACTCTTAACAATCCAACACATAACCCATCACCAGCCATGAAGGAACTTTGCAACTTAACAACCTCAAATATTAGCACTTACATAATTTAGTTTTTCTGATAATTGTTAAAACTAACTTTCTGAGTATCGTTTAGGAATCAATTCAGAGAAAAAGGGAAAAAAAAAAAGGAAAAAAAAAAAAAGGAAAAAAAAAAAAGAAAAATTTAAGCTTCTTTATTATTTTAAAAGCTGTACTATTGTCTTCAGTTACCATTTCTCACCTCCATTACACCAAGGGTCATAAAGCTGGCCCCAGTGTCTGAAGAAAGCTCTCATCATCCCTCTAGCCCAAGTCCACTTGGCTGTTAGCATTTGGTTGTTCAATAGCTCTGTTTAAATATATGTATTTGTACATACTTGTTAAACGGACCAGAGATTATGCTAACAGCAATGCTGCAAACCTGCCTGACAAAAACTCATGGCAAATTCTGTCATTTGCCTCTGGAACAATTCTATCAGAAACTCCTGGATTTACTTAGTTTTAATAACCAGAACAAGACAAAATGAAACTGCCAAAGATTTTGAGTATTTTACACACTAACATGGATTAACCTTCAAGGTTCTTATTACCATTTAGATAGATATTCCTAGCTGCTGTCTTAGGTCAGCAAGTATTCAAATCACTGAAACAGCTTTACATTACTTGTGCCACAGACAGATGCAGTGAAACGTATTATTCCCTGGAAAAAAAAAAAAAAAAGAAACAAACAAAAAAAAAAAAAAAAAAAAAAAAAAAAAGATTAAAACAAACACAGCACCATAACAGCAAAGGGAGTGTTTTCTTCTGTGGAAAAGGCTGCAAGCTGCTTAAGTCTTTCCTCATGTTTTGTACTCCCTTTCATCAGGATTTCTCTTGAATTGTCAAGTTTTCATTACTGTGATGTAAATGTGAATGAAAGGAGTGCTTTTTAAAAGATTTTTCGAAGTTTTGTTCTCCTTTTCTTTTTGCCTTTTTGATTTTTTGATTTTTTTTCAGAAGTAAACCAGGGGTCCCAGTTATTACCATTCACTGTAGCACTAATGCTGTAATCAGATGACAAGCTTTGCTATCAAAAGATCTTTACAACGGCTTCAATTCATCTGCAAGCACATCAGCTCAGTGTTGCACTCCCTAATTCACTACATTTGTCACATTCTCTCTCCCTAAGGGGCAGATATTGCACCATTCTTGGTACGTTGAGATCAAGAAACTACATCTTATTTTAGCTGTAATGCAAAAGCAGATAAGTGAACCATTCTACACAGCACAGTCAGATCTTCAGAGAGTCCAACAGTTGCTTTTATTTTGTTGTTATTATTATTATTATCAATATAAGATTTCTGCGAAATACAACCTCATCACAACTTGAACACTGATAAACTGAAGGGCTTAGCAGATTTCTTACAAAAGACTTCAAAACTACAGAAGAGACACACTTCAGAAATAGGTAGTATAACCTACTGATTATAGATGAAAAGCAACAGCAAAATATATTCTGGCACTTATATAATTTACCTCATTGCAAGGAAGCATAAATAAAATACAACTAAATACATGGAATTTCTAAGTCAAGCAGATGTGAAAGAGATCAAATTTAAGATTAAAATAAAAATCTTCAGAGACAAATTTGCCCCTAAGTTACACCATATTACTTATCCTTATTACAGTATTTAACCCACTGTCAAAGTTACTACCTGATTTCAAAATAAAAGTAAAAATGCTTTTATCTCTGTCATATAAAGAGTTTTGGTGGAATCCACTTTCAATTTCTAGTACTGAGTTAGAAGGGGGAATTAAAATAGATAAAATACATGCCTGAAAAAGTGATAGATCCTGTCACACTCTGCAATAACATGGTATGCAAGCCAAGGTCAGTCACAGAAACAGAATTACAAGGTCAACACTGAAACTGAAACACACCAGTTCTCTGACATAACCAAACCAAACCTCTGTTCATCCAGAGTATTTTCCTTGGGGGTTTCATGATAAGCCATGGTATACATAGTCATCTATAATGGTCATACTTATTTTCCACTTTTTTTATCGTCTTGTCTGGGACACTGATACTTATAACAGTGTACTCTTGCCAAATATAGTTCTAGTGTTGTTATCTTCATAACATACTAAAAAAAGCATGTATGTTTTGTCCCAAAGGATACTTTGTAGGCAACTGGGTCAAGAAGCAAAAATTATTAAGCAAAAAGAAGCTACTGTTAGTACCCAGAATTAAGAAATACTAGACTCTGAATGTGATTAAGGAAGATGAGGACCAAACTTGATTCACTGCTAACGATGCCAAGGAGGATCTTCTAAGTATTACACTGAGAAATGGATTAAGAACACAGTGAAGAGTCAAAATAAGGAGTAAATGCAGTTACAGCAAGGAATGCTCTGATGTAAGGCATGTGCCATAATCCTAGCTTCTTCAAACTAACAATAGCCCTTTTAGGACAGCAACCTACATAGGTGATCTGGGTTGCAAAGGAGCCTTAAGAATGCACAACATTTTCTGACCAATCATATCTGAAGTGTTTCCCCTACACACATGAGCTGTAAAATGTAAGAAGCTTTCATTATTAAAATGGTTTTAGTAGGACAAAACTTCTCCCTCACTACTAAATGTGACAATACTGTTGAACAAACAACTTAAGCTCTGAAGACTACACAATCACAAGATGTTTAATACAAATAATACACTAATCCCATTTAAATGCAGAAGCTGGAATTAAAAATGTGTTTCAGTCACACTCCTTGCAAAGCAGGAACAGCAAGATGCCATTTACCATTATTTCCTTACAAATCATGGTCAAAGATATTAATGTTCTAATGAACCTCCTCGTGTACTGATAATACACAGGTTTCTCCCTTTATTGCATTGGCATTACATGTGTAATGTCAATTCTGCTAGCACTTTCAGGCTCCAGAATATCATCTACGCCAACCAACTGATATCCTTTACAGTTTTCAGAAAAGAGTGAAAAGGTAAGTTGACACCGTAACTGAAAGAAGTCTATGTAGTGTTGAAGAGGCAGTGTCAACGCAAAAGACCTGAGACAAAGAGGAAGTCCTGGAACGTCTGGCTGTTATTCATTCTGTGATTAAAACATGCTGGTGTTTCTTGTATTTAAAAGTCAGATGGGGAAATATTCCTAAATCTTCTATAGTACAAGTAGAAAACACAGAGGAATACCACGAGCAGCACTAGCATTCTGTCTTATGTACTTATTCTATCTTACGCACTGTTTCTTAACTGTGCAGCCTCTGAACTGTATATATTTGCCTTTTTCAGCAAAATTAAATATGAAGAATATCCCAAACACAAAAATCTAAGAAAGCAGATACAGAAAAAGACAGAAAGAAAGACAGAAAGAACAAGAGAAGAGAGAGAGAAAGGCAACAAGGCATCTGCAAAACAATCACGTAGAGACTATGTAAATCCCTATTAATAACCAGGCCAACACAGAAAGCACCATCTAACTGCTAGAAACAAATAAATGTACCTGGGATGTGAGTCAGCCTGTGTCATGCAGGCACTTATCCCTTATTATTTGATTTGTAGTAGCAAGTAATGAAGCCAAAGCATGCATTTAGACAGCTTGAAGCAGATGAACAGCATACTCTGGAAAACAAGTTAATGGCAGAGGCAGGTATATCTGCATAACTCAATAGTCAAAAATAGCCTCAACAATTACAGATAGTTACAGATGCAGCATTTTCACATTTGGATCCCTGTACACATACATATATAATAATACTCATGTTGATCCTATGCGTAGATTCTTTTTTTTTTTAATGTTGCTGAACCATCATTAGGGCAAATCCACCTTTTCTCATTGCCAATGCGTGGCCATTGCCCACAGCAAAACTAATGCAGCTCAAACCATGCATGGGAGACACTGGTAATTTAACTACACAGCCCAATCACACTTCTCTTCATCACAACAGATAAAGGGAAGGAAATGAGGACAGACCAGTCTTATGACTTTAATGTCTCCTGTGGAATAAGATAGTGCTAAGCATCACAGCTTAGCAAAGCCAGTGTCCAAAATCACACAAAACCCTCATCACACTTCAGACTAGGTGGAAAAGTCTGAGAAGCAAGTCAAGAGACTTTGTGGCTAGAGGATAGAAAGGTCCCTGCTGCTCTTTGCCTTGGACTGGGAAGTTTTATGGATAACCATGAGATTCAACTCTATACTGAGCCTCATTCTTGGACCCTGAGTGCCCAGCTCTGTCAACAGAGGTTTGAACAACAAAGTGTTAAAAAAAATGTAGTTACAGAAGAAACCAGCAATTATGTACCAGTCAGAACAGGAAGCATCAGCAGTAACTGGAAGTTCAAATTCTTGCTGGTATAAAATGAAACAGATTGTAAATTCAAGAGCAAAAAAATGACTAAATATCAATAAATGCAGTTAAGCAATACTTTTTAGATACATTACCATAAGCATTCAGTACAATCTTAGAGAGTCACAAACTGATCTCCGTGGCTCATAGCTATAATTAACCTTATTAATAAGTAAGAATAAACAAATTGCCTAAATCCAGATGTTTTTTAAATTGCTTATAGACACCAATAAAGCACACACATTATCATACCAATAATTTCATATCTCCTGAAGCAACTTCACAGAAGATCTTTAATTACCACTCTTAAAGTCAAAGTTTAGAAGCACGAGGGGAAAAGAAACGTGTTCTGTATATATTTTCTAAAAATTTAAGCAATAAATTATTTTTGCAGAAGTATTTTTTTTTCCTTCTGTGCTACTACTCCTCTGGTGGTATCTCCATGACACTTCCAAGCTACCAAATTGCTTATTCCAAAGTACAGAAGCAGTCTCCAGGACAGTAAGGATTTTCTAGCAGCCTCCTGCTGCATTACAAACAGCATTTGTGCAGTATCGCCCAATACCTGCCTTCTCCCTCTTTCATGCTTATTTTCACTGCATTGCTCAGCCAGATGATGTGTTCCACTCCAGGACCATGGCTGCTGCTGAAACTGTGATTACATTCAAACGTCTCACACCTTACTTTGAAGTGCACATCCTTGGGTATCTCTTGCACTTTCCAAGATTGTATTATAGTAGAAGGAGCCAAGAGACTACTGCACTGCCTATTTACCAGAGGGATGTCGCGTTGTTTCTATTAATAATATATTAAACAAGCTAATGCTGAATGCTTTTGAAAAGCCAAGAGCTCTACTTGTTTGTGTCAGTTTATTATTTAGGAAACAGAAGTTGCTAGACAGACAATTTCATATGCCTCAAAAGGAAGACGATAAGGTGCATAAACTACAAAAAGAGAGGAGTAATAGGAGTTCTGTTAGTTGCTAGTACATGTCGTTGACCTGCTGTCTGTGTATATATGGATGACCATGTTTTATAAGCTGGGTTTGCTTTTGGATTCTTCCATTTGGTCGCAACATTTAGGGATTTAAGGATCATTTTTCGAAGAGACTGAACACCCTGAACTACACTTGAAGCTAGTAGGAGCTCTAAACTCTCACCTTTCCAGAAAATCGAACAAAACTAAAAATAAAGGAGAGAGAAAAGTGCTCCCAAGAGCAAAAGCCACAGGTTAGAAAAAAATCTCAGCCATTGGTTGTTTCCTTATTATGAAGCTGAGATTCCATCTGTCCAGTTTTGCTAGGTTGTTGAGGCTCATGGATGAGATGTTCACTACCAAGACAGAATATAACATGGACCATCAAATAGGACAGTGCTCTGTTTATTTCTCCTTCTCTGAGTCAGGGCTAGAGATGTTGCAAGGAAGCGTTCAGCTCCCAGCACCTCCTGAGCAGCAGCTGGGAAACAGCAAAGGAACTCCGTATTCTCGCTCTTAATGCAATCATATCAAAATGTGTTAAGTGATTTCTTCCACCCCTATCCCCAGTGTTGTTTCTCATTGTCCCAAGGAATCACAGATGGCAGACCAGAAAGTGCAGTCTGGTCATGTAGCCCATCCTGTCGCGGCAACGCAGCATTTCCTCTACAATAACCTCCTTACGGTATTTGAAGTCAAGTCCACTTTTAAATACCTTTACTTGTTCCTTTGTGAAAGTGAAAAGTAAAAACAATTCTGTTACTTACACATAGAAATATTTCTGCTATATTTATTTATGACATGCCCTTGTAGTAGACATCAGAAAAATAAAGAGGAGGAAATGGGTTCTGAAAGCGTTTGGGACAGTTTTATAGAATATTATTGCAATTAATTCTCATAAAATCCATCTGCTGCACCGAGGGCTTGTGGGCTTGTGTTACCAGGAAACCATTTATAAAGCGTTCAGAGGGAGAAAGAAATTATAATATCGCTTTCCTCTCTTTCTCACACTTCTCAACCTGCCTTTCACAAAAAAATATTAGAATTAAAAAAAAAAACAGTTATATGAGCTTTTCCATGCAACCAGCTTACCGCGGGTTTTATGTGAAGTATTGTGCAGATTTAGAGGAAATGCTAGATAGTGCTGAACCAAAATGCATTTTTCCATCTGAATGACACAACACTCAATCCTATGCCTCCTACAGCTTGCCATAACAGAAGTCACAAGTGTCACAAAAAATTACCTGCAATTCTACAGATCAGACTTAAAGGTCATCTTTAAATCACTGTTATTTGTATTTTTGGATGCCCACTGTTTTAATGACAAATATGCAAGACAGCTTATTGCTGAACCTCACTGCATTTTTTTCTGTTAAGCAGTATTGATGCAGAAGTGAGAAAAAGCAGGACTCGTAGCCATGTATTATTGTCACAAAGAAGAGATGTGCTAGCAAAGCAGAAAAAAATGTTCATAAGAAAATCAACTATTACATAACACACCTGAAATGTGCCGAAGTGTCAGAAATAAACAGATAGGAAAGCATATTCAGACCTGCAAATTAATTCTAATTAAATGTTAAACAAATATTTAGTAAAGGCAGAATTATGGCAATTTTAGTATATTCAAATAAGAGTTATTTAAATTTCTAAGCATTAAAACATTTAAGAAATACCAGAAAAGGCAGTTTTTATATTATTTTTTTATCTTAATAATATCTTAAATAATATTTTATCTTAAAATGTTTCTTGTAAGTCTGAAGGGTTTTCTTACCAGAAATGAAAAACTGACCACTGAAATCTCATTAAAGAAGAAACCTCATAGTGAGCTGAATGAGATCATTCTTAAGTTACACAGTCATGAAAATTCAGATTTCTAACCATTTTTATAGAATTAAAATTAGCCAAGCTTCTGAGATACTGAAAGACCTTGCATATGTCTCTGAATTTACATGCAAAAAATCAAAACAATTGGATCTAATTACAGCCAAAAGAATCTTCTACATTTGCAGGAAAATCAGAGCTACCTTATCATACCCCCTTCCTACTGAAACCTGGCCAGAAAAAACAATACCAGTAACATTCCTTACTGGTCAGTCCAGGCAGGTTTCCATCATCTGGCAAAGTCAGTAACTTGGTGCTAAATTTATTAGCATCCAACCTTACATTAAACAGCACGAAGCGAAGAATGAAATCATTGTTTAGTGGAACCATGACTCCTCCAAAAGGCAGAGTAAAACCAGGCAACTTGTTAGCAGTTTATATCACGGGGATCAAACAGCACCATGATTTCTGACTGCCTTAGCTGAGCTTTTGCAACTGCCTCCAGCCAGTGGAAAGAGCTTCACATCCTCCTGTTTTGCAACATCTGAAGTCACTGTGAGAATCAAGAAGTGGACATCAAGATAAACAAAATATACCTGATCTGACAAAAAAAGATCAGAGAAATGATGGAATACTAACCAAAATGTCAACAAAGTACATAGGTACTTGCCAACATGACTAATAGGAAAGTTAAAGATTAGGAAAGACTACACAGCAGATTTTTTCTTTTGATTTTTATTACCTCTCCAAATCTAAAAAGAATAACTTTTGTGTATGTCCCTTGCATTGCAGACCCTCTAGGGCCATTTTGGGATGTACCATTGCAGACAGTATGTCTGGCAGGAACACATCTGTGACCAGGTGCCCATTAAATCATTTCCTGAGCTGTTTTAGACCTCTTCTGAGGGCAGTTTGGTAGCATGCCAATTTTGGTCTAAAATCTGCAAAGAACCACTGATTAATTGGGCTTTTGCTATTTCACTGTTATATACTCTTTTCACGTTCTTATGGGACTCCTTGTGTGGCTTCACTGGCAACTGCAATAAATTCACCCCTGTGTCTATATATTTTTTAAATTAAACAAAGTAACTAATGAACTGGAAAAATGTTGTTTCGGTAGTGAAACAATGCATTGATTCCTACTGGCAATAATTTTCTCTTTTCACTATCTTTATCTGATGTACTACCTCAACATCCCTTTAAGCAACAGGAGTCTCACAAATTCAATGTTAAATTTCATTAACATTTATGATTTCCTCTTTACTTTTCATCAAGTAAGATCTTGCTCTTTTTCTTCCGCTGCACCTAAATCACATTTTTAATATAGGCAGCTGGCTAAATAAGAGGATACTGCATACTCAGTACGCTCCCTTGGAGTAAAGCAATCAGATACACACTCGAAAATGTGGTTAGGTCCCTGCTACAATGCAAAGCGTGGGTAGTGTCAGCAGGACTCATGCTGACCTAACTGGGAAAGTTTTAAATCTGCAGGATGGAGAACCGTGCCTGAGAAAGGTGGCTGCAGCACAAGAGGCTGCACCAAGGAGAAGCGAGCCTGCCTGCAGCTCCTGGTGCTTACCTGCACAGCCACCCCATCCGACGCAGCAAAAGTGATGCTGCTTGGGGCTACGCAGAGGGTTGTGCACAGGGACATCTGAGATGCTGTCACACCTTCATGGTTACTGCATAGAGCTAAATTCGCCGTTTGGAAAACGTGTTACCTTCTGCTTTTGAAAATCTACCCTTTAGATCCCATTTTATCTGTCAAAAACCTGACATTTGCTTTCATTTAAGACAGATGTATCAGATATACTTGCTGGCCAGCAATTAGTGAGTAACTAAAGAAAGAGCTGTTGGGCATCTTGGAAATGGAGAGCCTGACTTCTAACCTCAAGGGAGAGGGATGCCAGAAAACTGATAGCAACCCACGTATCCAATCTCCTGCAATCAAGGTATTTTTCTACAACACCAAGAAGTGACTGTAAAGGCCTGGTGAATGTCACTGTGACTCCAGATTGAGCCAGAAGGCCTCAAGGAGAAAAGGTACATGAGCTGATGGCTTTAGCCCCCGCATGTGACAAGAACGCCGTGGTGGCATGACTGAGCAATCCTCAGAGATCTGTCCCTCCAGTGATGGTTAGTGAATGTCTGAAGTATTGGCTGATGTGATGCTTGCAACTGAGCTTTATTCAGGGGTCTGGAGGCAAGACAAAATGATCTTTCTGAGTACAAATACCTTTAGAAGCCCGGATCCACACTGCAACTTTATGAGTCCCACTGACCTGAAGCTTAAAAGTGGTTCTGGGATGAAGATGGGAGTTCACCCTGCCCTCACAGCAGAGCTCTGCTCTCAAAAGCAGGGCTGCCAGTAGTTATATTACACCCACTGCACAGCCCAAAGCCATATACTATATATTCCACCGAGGACAATGCACTGCTTTCCCAGGAAATTTATCAGGTACTCTGCTCTCAGCTGCCTGTTAATCTCACTGAGTCGCAAAAACGCCAGCGACGAAGAGCAGGAGGAGAGCTGTAACACCAAGGGGTATCCCATTACACACGACAACTTGCAAACCAAGGCTGCTCCTGAGACCTGCGTGGTGCCTGAGACCAGAAGTGCATCTGTCTCAACCTGGGCACAGCCACACGCACATGGACACGAATTCCTTAACCCTAGAAATCACATTGCAGAAGAGAAGGGAAAATACTCCTGCGGTCTATCCAAAGTTAACTTCCAACCACAAAATGCTTCAATAACAGTGTGCTAAATATTTCTAATTACTCTGAGCAGCTTTCTGTTTGACCGGCCTTGCTGAGCTTCTGTAGCTACAGAATGAGTTCAGCATCACATAAAAGGAAACCAGCAGTAGCCTAACAAGCATGGCTTCCATTTAACATGATTAAAAAGATTCAGAGCTGGCTCCTAGACTTCTGCCTAGTTCTGTCAAGGCAAACTGAGCTCTGACTGTTTACACTACTAAGGGACTGGTCTCGATCAAAATTTAACAAAAGGGTGAAAAAAAAAAAATCAGGGTTATCTCTATTAGCTTTAGAAAAGAGGAGCAGTCCTTTCTTCTCCTAACACCTCCCAGGAAAAAGCAAAATCCAGGAAGAATGAAATGGCAATATCACAAGAAATAAGAAATTAGTCCTATCAGAAAAATATATGCCAGTCGTGATGGGGGAAAAAAAAAAAAAAAAAAAAAAAAAAAGTAAACTGTTACATTGGTAAGAATTGTTTGGTTTTTGGTAAGTGACAAATGTAACCAATCTGTTACTTCCAGAGTATGTTAAAGCATAGCAATCCAAATAACACTGAGGATATGAATACAATACTGTAGATATCTACATAAAAATATATAGTGTATACTTATAACACTTATTAAAAAAAAAAAACAAACATTGTAAGTATCACTGTAGATGTGGTTCCTTATTTTCAAATGTGTTTTGTGTCTTCCTACAGGGCACTCATACAAACTCATGTCCATCAATGGAAAAGCTTCTACGACTTCAAGGGACTTTGGAAGAGACTCTGAGAAGCTACTGCAAAGCAGAGTTCTCAGCCAGCTTCGCTGTCCAGTAATTATTTTTTTTCTCCTTAAACTCATAATTCAGTTAATATCTGTTTTCATCCATGGATCTGATCTATCAACACTATTCTGTCCAAGCATGGGGACTACATTATCTCCCTTTATCAAACTGCAATGAAAGGAACCTTTTCCACCCTTGGGCATTTTTTCACTCTTGCAGAGTATGTCTGTGTTCCTTTATCTGGTCCTTTTTTGCATTCACTGTAAATCGAAAACTCTCCAGAGGACTTCCTGGATTCTCAGTTATTGAATAAGGCTAATCAAGTTCCCAGAGACAATCTTGCTTTTTATGTCTATCCACATCCGCAGTCTCTTCATCAAAACAGTCCTATTCAAGGTTCTTAAGGGCTCTTCAACAAAAATATTTTAGATCTTCAAAACAAAAGTTTCCTAAGTGCCAGGTTCACAAGTCTCTTAACTTTGTTTTAACTCACTTTTTATATACTACAATAACGCCACACTATAAGATACCGTACTTAGTGCTTCAACACGCTGCTGTCAGATCCAAACAAAGACTTCAGTTCTCTTTGATTACATTAACTTTTTTTAATCCAAAAGGTTTTTGGTGAAGCATATGTTCTGCATCATTAAAATCAGATATTCTGGCTTTGATCTTTAAGTTCTCTCAGTTGACTGCTTCTCCAAGCTACAAACTATTCCAGCTTTTGAAGTTATCTCCTTGCTCTTTACAGAAAACCTGAACCTTCAGCCAGATTTGATAGGGTTACAAGATAATAACCATATACCATTGTATTTACTTTTTACATATTAAGCTTTGCTCTGGAAAAAAAAAAAAAAAAAAAAAAAACCTTTGCCTGAAAAAGCTTAAATACAATAACTATAAAACACAGAGAATATTCTTTACATATCATTATATCATTAAATACTCAGGTTTATAAGTAAATCAAGGAACATTTTCTTTGACTGAACACTATCTGTTAAACTCAGTATTTATCAAAGTAACTTTTTTTTTCCCCCACAAAGTCAGCTAGGAGCCTGGACATATGGAGATAGGAAGCCTGTGGATTTAAAACAGTGGAAATGGCATACAGTGACTGTTAGCAGCCAGCCAGTCATACAAACAAGCTTCTCCACAGTGGCGAAAAAGTCAGAGAATCAATTGTAGAAGTGGAGATGTGACGTGACAGCAAGATTAATTAAAGAAGTAGGGATAGCTGAAAAATAGCCATGCATGCCGTTTGTCAGTGGACTTCAAGGCGCACTAAGCAGCTTCCAAAAGCAGTGGGACTAATGGTCCCATGACACATGTCAGGGATTCTGGAAGCCCAGGCAGTAAGTCCAGCCTGGAGATGTGGGGACATGAAGCATCCAAGCTCCCAAGCCCACTGACCAGTCTAAAAGGTTTGGATAAAATTATTTGTTTCCTCTATTTTACAGCTAATATAACACAAGCAAATATTCAACCAGATGTAAGAAATCCTAGTTAAAATGGGGGTAAAGGAAAAATTCAGATGGAACTAGTAACAGTGATTGGAAAGGACAGTAGCTGTGATTTGCTGAGAATAAGGGTCACCCAATTAGTTCCTTGTTAAATTTTAAACATGATACTGGGAGTGAAGGAGGTGAGATTGGGTTTGTTTACCAAATATGCAAACCATATATAGGGAACAAGTACAAATTCATGAAGTGGAATAAAAGAACAAATGCTTTTGATTAATAAAGTAATTCAACATTAAGGTTTATCAAATAGTATCTTATAAATTGACATTTGTCAAGAATAAAAAGATCAAATAAATGCATTCCCTACTAAGTACTATTCTGTGTGTGTAAGAACAACTATTTCTGTGTGTCTGTAAATAAAAAAAAAAAACTACACATTCTATTTAATTTGGAAAGTTATTTTCATTTCAAGCATTCTCTGCATGGGGCAAATGACTTCTGAAGATGAAAACATTTCCCACACATGCTTCACATCATGTAACAGAGAAAGATCAACTCCCAAATTCAATCTCTCATTCATGCCTTCCCCACCCCCTTTTTTTCCTCCTTTTTTTCCCTTAAAAAAAAAAAAAAAAAAAAAAAAAAAAAAAGAGAAAAGAAAGGGAAAAAAAAAAAGAGAGAGGGAGAGAGAGATGTGCTTGGCAAATCAACAACAGAAATATTTCAGAAACTGTCCAACCATACAATGCCAAACTAATTCAGACCGAATCACATGAAAAGACAAAGACATCTTGGGAAGAAAAGTCATTTATGTATCCAACCTTTTACCAATTACTTCCCAGTAACAATTTAATGAAGCTGTAAAATACAGTATGTATCTACCAGTACATGATTGTAGTACTGAGTGCTTCTGAACTCAGGTATCCAAATTAACAGGCTTTCTATAACGTCCGTTCATGCAAATACTTTAGCATACGACTAACTGTATTTAAATGAGTAGTTCCTCTGATGTTTATGGCTCTGATTCTAAAATTATATATGATGGTCCTAATCCGGCAGATGTTTAATAACTCAGACCCATTACAACTGATGAAATTGTAAACTCAAATAATTTCAGTAGAGTTTAATTGCAGAAACATTTAGTACAATAAAAGAAAATTACATAAGTTTAATTCCCATTTTCTTGTCTATAATTATATTTCCATTATATACTTCCTAGATTAAGCTAAAATCTATACTATCTAATAAACATAATTATATGAAATGTTCATATAATAGACTAAGAAAGTAACAATTAAAAGCGCATAATTAGTTACTCTGCGTAACTCATCATTCTCAGATAATGAAATATTGGATTAATTTATTTACCTTCAACCAAGTACTGACAAGCATTCTTCTAGAGATAGATTATATTTTATTTCTAATTCTTTGTTTCTTTTGCTACTTACTTCCATTTTCTTAGAAATTCTAGGCCATATATATATATGTACACATGTATGTGTATATAGATACATTTGTAATATATATATATTTGTATCCTGTCATGAAACCTTTTTGTTGATCACACGAAACTTAAAGTGTCATTAAGTAATCAACAAATATTATTAACATGTTACTTCTTGCACTCTATAGAAATTTAGAGAAATTATGTAATACTACAATACCTAAACATTTTACTTACCTAGATTATGTATATGTAAATCTTTATTATATTTTTGTCTCATTTCCCAGTACTACAGAAGTTAACTCTGCTTTCTGAAATTTTAAAATCAAACATCTTTGAATAGGATATTTCTTGTCTGCATATGTTGCAATGTTGCTATCCTCACCAAGAAAATGTACGTGCATACTTTGTTCTGGTAATGTCTTGTCTTGCCTACACTAATCTTAAAACAGTAGGGAAAATTTATATTTAACTAGGCAATAATGATGTATCCTTGTAGATACTGGAGGAATTGCTTAGATGATATCTGCACATAGATAAGAAGGAACCAGAAGAGTGATCTTGGAAGAGTGTGTTTCGGGGGCAGTCTGCCTACAGGTCAGAAGAATAAATTAATTCTTGTCTTTGTAGGCTTTCCAGCACAACATCCTACTATTCTGCACTTTGGAGGAGGAGCAACTTATATCCAATTATAAAGTTTCCCTGGTTCTCAAGGATGAATGCTATAAAATTAAAGGAAAACCGGAATGTGTGGCTGAGCCAGCGGCTATTGAAACCCCATGGAACACATTCCTTCGCCTTCAATGGGCTCTGCACTGGAGCCTGCGTGTACAGTGTTCCTTACAAACTGCATACATTAGCTGATCATTTGTTCTCAGCTTATTCTTAATCCTATTTTACAAAGCTAATGTTCATCTTCTAATGACAATCTAATTGCTTGGTGCCATGTTTACTAGTGGGAATGAACCACAAGCCATGTCGCTGTAAGCTCCAGGGAGCATTCCAGTGATTGGGAGGTTAAAAACTCCCTATCTGCAGAAAGGGAAAACTCATTTCTTAACTCTCTGGTACAAATTATTTCCAGGTGCTGATAATTATCACTCATGGAGTTTGATATTCCGGACTCTACATCTAAATTTATACTTGACAAGTTAAACTTTTCATCATGTGCAGCAGCCTCCTAAAGGCTGAGGAGGACAGACTGCTGATGGTTGAAACCAATTCCACTTAAAATAGCAACACTTAATTACAAGCCTTGTTGTTTATTTCTTTTCAAAGTATTTCAAATATATCTTTTTCCCCAAGGGAAATAATATTGTATATTATTAAACAGATAAGTATTATTGCATCTGCTCATGAACATGAATTGTGAATAGCCAGATAATTATTTGGGAAGCCTTGGAATGGACTCAGAAAAAAATCCATCAAAAGCAAATGTACAGACTTCGTGCAATTATCTTACAGTACACACATACTACGTAGACATTCAGAAAACACATCAGTGTTCATGTTAACGTAGATATGACATACAAAAGCAACAGATTCAAGCCCATGATGTTTAAATGTGTGTTGTTTTCTTAATATACATGCACATGTGCTTGTGCTTACATATTGATGCACTTCTGTCACTAATAAGACAAAAAGTTATTTAAATAAACAAGTAATAGGGTACAGCAAGCACAAATTCAAAGGAATTCATGGAAGAAACACCTATAGCCACATTAGTATTTCTAATGTTTACGTTGCCGGTCTTAACTCACTCTATGTCTATCCATAACCTTTTACGGATCTGCTTTTTGACCATCTGGCATGCTGTAAATCTGATTAGTCAGTTAGTTCTGAAGCAATTCTAATGTAAGTTCATTTAAAAGGTGAGCCAAGAGACTCTCTTAAAGTGAACATTTAGCAAACACCATAAACATAAGTGGATCCCATTGCAAATATGAAAATTATAAATTCATTGTACTAACTGTATCATCATCCTCACTCTGGCTGCAAAATGAAATCTCCTGAAACACTAGAAAAGATCAACATCATAATCCAATGGGCCACGATTGTTTTAGTGAGCATGCCTTAAATCGGGAAGGTGTCTTTTTGCATTAAAGACCGCATTACGGGAGGGCGAAGGTACAAGTTGTTTTCCCAACAGCAAACACCTGCAGATTCTCAGTACCTGCAACACTCCTAATGGTTAAATTAATAGTGGCAGGACTTGAAATCGAGTCCACTCGATCTTAGGGTCTCGCAGATTAAAGTATTAGTCCGCTGAACCATGTTACTAGACTTCACTTTAATCTATTAGATACTTCCTTGTCTTTGTTCAATAAGCATGGTAGGAAAGAAAACCAAAACGGTAGAAATCTTGGAACAGTGACAAGCAAACCTGCTGAAATTTCAAGAGACAGCCTAGTCAAAGGAAAATAACTACTAAACATTGATTGTCTGCAAATCATGTTACACTGGGTTGTGTTAGGTGAATCCCTCAGCTTGTATAAATTAGCAGGCCTCCAAGGCCATGGCAATTTTCATTGAATATAATGTTATACAAAATAAGACCAAAAAAAGCATCTTTGCTTAAATGCAAAACTACTGCATGTATTTAATAGTCCACAAATCCCAAATCAGAAGCCTGACATAATATACAAAGGTGCAGAACACTGGAGTTGATCACCTTGCAAAATGCAAGTGAATCACAAAAGAAATCAGAGATACCAAAAGAAACACATGCAACAGAAGAAATTTAAGCCAGAAATAGCCAGAAGCTTATTTCCTTCGTGATTCACAGAGCATATTGCAAATCTGCAGTGAGTTGGCATAAATTTGTCAATTTAAGCTCTAATAGGAAATGTCTCTTAAGGAGATCATCCTTAAGAGGACAGAAGTAGAATAAACTAATATGAAGGGCAGGACAAGAGAGACAGCAGAAAGAGCTGCTATCAGCTTGGTCTCTTTTAATATTCTTTCAAAATTACTTTCTTTTTTCTCTCTCTTGGTTCCTACACCACCATGTACCCTCTTATCCCTGCTGCCTGGTCCCTGCACCAGCACAATCAAGGCAAGCAGGTGACACCCTCACTGCTGTGCCTGGGTGTTTGCAGGAAACAAAGCCACGCTAGAGTAACTTGCCGTTTTTTCCCATTGTATACAACATTAAATCTGAAACTGCAAAAGAGTTAAACAATGCCTTTCAGCACATTAAATCACTATGGTTAATCATCTCCAACATTTTTTCAAGTCCACCCAGTGCTTTAAAAGCACTGGGTGAATACTTCTGATAACAGGATCTTTAAGTTTTACTTGTATCCTTTCTTTTTTTTTTTAACATGACGACATTCCAGCACCATTTTCTTAAGATATTCTTAACACAATTTAGCAAAAGCTCCGTAATCCAATACTTATGAAATGAGCTGTCAGGCATAAAGTATGCCAGAATCTCTTAAGTCCACACACAGCAGGACACAAAACTAGTAGCAACTGTACTGAATTACAACCAATGGGAGAAGTCACAGGTCACCGAAGCCACACAGAGTCCTGCTATAGCCAACAATGAAACTTAATGTACTTTCCATGTCCAGAACCATCCGCTATAGAGCTTCTGTAAAACAGATTAATGATAATAGCGGCAGAAAATAGAAAAGAAATGCAAGAAATGGAAGCCCGGCCAATATTCCATTTGTAATTTGTCACACTAGCACACAATGAAACTTCAGCATGAATGTGTTGCCCATTTACAATTCAAATAAGCTTCCTTGAATTTTTAAAAGAATGGACTGTACACATCAGTCAGGATGACACAAAAATGCCCTGTCAGGTTAATTTTAAATGCACGTTTTATTTGCTACTGTTAACTAATCACTATCATTATTTGTGATTTTTAAAAGAGGCAGCCATTATTAAATAAAATGAAACTCCCGATCCCTAACTGGAACGCAACTTGTTTCTGTAACCAAGCTGTTTTACCTAATTTAAAATATTTTGACTCTATACTAGCTAGTTGGATGGCTTTTTTTTTTGCTTTTTTTTTTTTTTTTGGGGCACAATGCAAAAAATCGAGGTATTACCAGTGAAAAGAGCACATTTAGTTAGGGCTTGACATCACATTTATTAAAAGCAATGTAAATTTTTTTCATTTACTTCAAAAGCCTATTGATCAGGCCAGCATTAGTCAAAAAGAAAAGATTTATTTTCTCAAACATTGTTTACCTATAGTTGATGAAATTCCTCCTTGCTGGGGAATTCAGCAGATGGACTATCAGAGGGATGCATTTGGTCTATTGCTCACTAGCCATTGTTTCCGTCCAAAGGTGGAGTGCTTTGATGATGCAGCACATAAAGTCCATGCTGCTTCTATGTTCTATTAAAAGGAAAGCCATTAAGACAGTAGTTAAGTGGTCAAGGCCTAAAATTAGACTTGCCACAAATGCCAGCGGTAGGAAATATTCTTAATATTTAAAATATAGCTCCATAAAACAAAAGTCACACTGAGTTTCAGAAAAAAAGCGAAAAGTCATAAAGTGAAAAAATCAGTTAAGTACCTAAATGCATACCTAACTTTAACCACAAGAAGTCACTGGCTGTAGCCACTTGCTTGCAGCTAACATCTGCACATACCGCTCTATCAGCTCAGGGTTTATCTTCGTAGGATTTTGTTAGTGGAAGGATTTTACTGTTTTGAGTTGTGCTGGATCAGGGCTGGTAAGACTTAAAGCTGCGAAGGAAAATTTGTGGGGTACTTTACCTCAAAACTATAAAAATTCAAACTGGATTTGAACCACCTTGAAATACATCCTGAAGATCCAGACATACTTCATTTTTTCCTGTAGTAGATGAAAATAGCTTGAAAAGCACAACTTCCCCACTTGACGTACAAACCTCTCAGTATCCTGTTTCCTACCCTCCACAGTCTGCTGCCCCCCAGCAATGACCATTGGATGCTGGAGCGGTGCCACACCTGGCTCACCAACATGATCTGCCTTCTGAATAGGCAAAGGGTTGCTGTTGGGAGGCAGAAAGGAAGAGGCAGATTAGGGGGAGGTTTATTTTTCACCCAGATCATTTCAGGGATCCAATTCACAACAAAGCCTCAAAACCACAGTGGAGGACAAGGAGGGACGTGGCATGGGAGGAGCAGTGAGTGGTTGGGATGGGAGCATCTTCAGGTGGCTCCAGTGTCATGGAAAACACAAGGAGAGCAGGTGGCCCATTCCACCACAAGTTAAATAGCTATTACGACATGTAATTATGCTCATACACAGCATCGACTAGGAAAAACAGAAGCTGTTTATATCTTTGTTAGAGCTACCTCATGTACAGGGGTACCCTCTGTAAGGGCTAAAAGCAAAATTGAGTCTACTTGCTTGAGAACCTGCTGGGGTTCATTATTCCTATTCTGGCTGATATCATAAGTCAGGTTGTCAAACATATCCAAATATCAAGTTTTTGGTTTTGTTTTTTAAAGAAAACAAAGCTATTCAAACATGAACTTTATTGCTAAAAGTTGGAAAGAAGCACTTTGTTTTTGTTTCAATGACAAGAAGAAAATAAACTACTGTAAGGAAAATGGTATGCATACTATTTAGAGAAAGATGTTATTTTTCAATGTCTTTAGGGGAAGATACAAAGGGGGATAGCAAGGTACTAAAACCAGGAATATCAGCTGGCAATATGATGAACAACTTGTAGTAATTCATCAGCCTACATAACCCCCAGTCATTTCATTCCAAAGCAAATTTCCCATGACTTTGATACTTCTTTTGAAATAAGCTTATTTTTCTTTTTTTTTTTTACCTGCATTTGATCATTGATTTATGTTTATACACAGCTTAAAGTAAGAAAAACTTCTGAATCTGTCATATGCAACCCCTGGATTGAAACAAAGGATATTTACACACAAGAAGAAAGGTTTATTGAATCAAAGTGTAGATTACATACACAATGAATATCCTATACATTTTCAGGAGTAGGATTAGCGACTAGGAACTCTTAAGTATTACTGCCAATTCTGATACTGAATGTGTCCTGCGTAGTTTGGCAAATCACACTACCTTCCTATCTCCGACTGTAAAGTGAGGATATTACTTATCAGCCTCACAGGGATGCTATGTGGATTAGATGATGTTAGAAAAAGGACATAGAGTGCTTTACTAAGTAAAATCCATCAAAAACACATGCACGGTAAATGACACCAAGTAATTTGACCTGGAATTTAATTCAGTTATACTCCACGGTCGTCAAAGTCTTTTGGATTAAAAAAGTCAACTTAAATTTCAACCAAAACTGGAACTAAACCTAAAATGAACTTTTAGTTGAGGTTCAGAAAGAAGCAGATATTTTAAAGGGTTGTTCCTAATATCTCTGTCTCTCTCTCTAATTTCTGGTTCTAACTTGTGGTCATAAGGAGCAGCTCTGATACCCAGTAGGAAAGCTTGTTCTTGTGGTTATTTCTGGCACATTCTGCAAATTCAAGAGAGCTCTGGGTAGCTTAGTGAAGCATCTCATCTTTGGGGTACTGCTCCAAACCAAGCTGTCACGTTTGCCAGTCACTAATTGCAATGCTTTTATTCTCTGCAGTGAAGCAGTTTTGTGTAGCAGAATATCTTCTGCACATTTTTTTGAAAATGTTAAAGGCAGAGTGACTGCAAGAAAATGCCAATTGCAGCTCCCTGAGGTGACATTCAAGTGGAGACTGAAAGGGGGTGGAGCTCTTAATCCTAAAATTAGGCTAGCAATAATTTCAGTGCATACCACCTGGAAATGTATAGTTTTTCAAATGCACTGCTGTAGCAAATGTATAGCAGTGTTATTATTTCAGGCTATAGAATTCATTACTGTCCATTAAAATAAGCAGGACAACTGATTTACTGGTCCAAATTCTGTTTTCTGCAACATTTCCATGTTTACTTTGGAGCAGTGAGATACTCAAGGGGAACTTGGCATTCAGACTAGTGAACAACAGCAGCTTTGCTACCTGACCTGAAAATCACTCCTTTCATAGATCTGAGTCAGAAATAAGGTTAGATTCGTGCTGTTGCTGTAGCTAGGTATATTTCTGATTTTTCAAGCAATCTAATTCAATTTCATTGTGGGGAAAACACGTGCTCTTCGACTTTTTCTCATTTTCTTCCTCTTCCTTTCTCTTTTTCTTTTTCTTCGGGTAACTATTCTGATACCTATCACATTTTGCAACACATTCTCTAAATCACAAGGTTAATTTCTTTATCTGTTTGTTACAAATCTAAGTCTCATAAACAAACCAGATCTAGATGTGTGGCCCAATTCACCAAGGCAGTCTACAGATGAGATTTTTGAACCTCTGGAGGTAAGGGCTTCATCAACTTCAGCAAAGTTACATCACCTATTGTCACCTGTCACCTGCACTCAGTAAAACAATAGTGAATTTTCCATTGTTTTCCATCATAACTGCTATTTTCAATAATGACAATTAAAAATCAAAGCTTTCTCTTTTTTAAATTATGTACTCAGTTCTTTCAGCAAGACCTAAGGTCTCATAAAACTCTGTAGGGTTTTACAGGTTCATTCACAGATCAGGAGTAACTATGCTACTGGAAGTTCCCATTTACCCATCTTGAGGAATGTGATTTTATGAGCTTTAATTCCAAAATACTGGCATATTGAAAAGGTAGCTTTGCCCAGTAAAAGATGTAGTTATTGATCCAAAGACTAATTTAATCATCCAGTGGAACACAAACAAACAACAGCAAAACTAAATCCATAGAAAAGTGAAGAAAACAGATGTTGGTATATATTCCAAACACATCTCCAAAATAAATCTATCGCAGTGTGCAACATAAATGTGCTTTGCATTTATAATGTTCTTTCAAGCTCTCTTCCAATTATATTTAAGACTGTATATTCAATGCATTCGATAATTCACTTTGCTGTTCCACTTTTCTCCCTTCTCTCTTCCTCTCTCCTCTCTTGGTCTTTCCTGGGTCTATTCTGAATGTGTCATAACTATTGGGTTCCTCTTACATTTTACTGTCCTTGCTGACTCTGGTCTACAACCTTCTTCACCCGTTTGCCTTATTTTTGATCTCCCATTTCACCAACCAGCCTTAGTACAACTCTCTTCTCTTTCCCTTTTTATCACCCGCATCTATTTACATGCTGCATTTGAAATTTTCCCGAAGGCTGAATGAGCTGTTTGCTGTGCTGCTCTGATTATGAGGTACAACAGACAACAATATTAATAAAGCTAAGATAGGGTAATTCAAATCTGTTGAAGAAAAACTAACAACAACAGAACACAATGGAATAATCATTCCCTTAACTCGGTGATTTCCCTGCAGCAGAAAAAGGCTTTCTGGATTACATACAGAATAACCTTGGCACAGCTTCATATAAGTGCTGGGGCCTACTAAGGAAATGTTTGATATAATGCCAACAATGGGCAATAAAACTGAAGTAAATCAGATACTAAATGGGCAGGACCCAGTTTTTTTTTTTATGGCTGTACAGCACCTAGCACAGTCTCATCACTACCAGAAAAAGAAAGAAAAAAAAAAAGGTTCCTTAAAAAGTGTTATCCAAACTCAAAGTTGGATTCCTTTCTCATTAAGATCTAGCTTGTGTGTTTCTGATCTAAAGTCACTGCTTAAAAATACAAAACAACAGGTTCTTCATTAGCTGTGATACGACATAAAACAATTATTCCTCTTACCTTACAATTCATTTTGTGCAAAAGCAACACAATGTATCTTTTGTTTATAATCTTGGGCATTCAATGATGGTTTCAATTAGAGTCTTTTGTTTATACACATATGAACTTCTGAGATTTATTTCCTACAAACAATTGTAATATTGTGTACGGTATACATAGTAATCTGAACTCAAAGGGCCAGATTCAGTTTTGTTGCAGGTGAGCATAAATCTAATTTATCCTGATTCTGACATCCACAAACTGGGCCAGAGGACAGAATGGGCTTAACTCCATAAACTTAAAGCCTTGAAAATATCAGATCATTTAGACTAGATTGCTGTATAAAGTGAAGGATTACATTTCAGGCAATTATCTCTGTAGTGAGTCCAATACCTTGTATTTGTCAGAATTCTTGCAGAAAGGCATTCAGTCTTGATCTCAAATATCAAAAAATGGACACCCGCCTTCCCACTCCAACAGTGCTTTTTTCAATGGGCACCAGTCATCACTACTGAAACATATCCCTTACTTCGTGTTTGAATGCATTTAATTTTGACTTTCAACACTGTTGGCTTTTTTCTTTACTTTCAGAACCAGCAGTGGAGGGTGGTAGCTATTACTACCCAGTATTTTCTTCCTGTGAAGACACTTTAATGCTATTAATCAATTCAACTTTCAGTTTCCTTGTTTTTAAGATAAGCAGATAACGCTCTAAATTTCTGTTCCTCGCTCTAAGACATTTGACTCTCTGTGAGTCAAATGTGAGAAGAATTCTGTGGCTCCTTCCTGCTTGTCCCTTCATTTTATTTACTTACTTATTTATTGTTAGAAATGTTAGTAGCTTTATAGCTAACAGAACATGATGCAATGGAACAGGGCCAGGTCTGGATTTGGATTTCAATCCATTTGTGATCAAACTCATGAGGCCATATTGTAGAGAAGGTTAATTGCATTTCAATTTATTTCCATTACAGTCATTTGCTACTCTAAAAGGGCTGCAGAGAAAGCTGCTTTATTTTTACACCGTTAAGTAAGACAACTGGAAGCTGTTTCTAGAGAAAGGCTGGGACCACAGAGCATAAATGACAATGGATCTTTGTGTTACCAAGGTGTTGTTGAATGTTTTACTCCCCTTAGACTGCTTACGGAGTTGAGCCCATGGATCAAGCAGAGAGCACGGTCCTAAATGCTATCAGAGAAAGCTAGCAAGATAAATGTCGTTTTCCTTTTTTATTGGTCATGCTGGGCATGGCCTATTATCTTTAAATGGACTGAGCAGTTACTGTAGAGAAAAGAACAAGGATAGTATCTCTACCCAGGTTTGTTATAGTCTCCAGGGCAAAGACTGTGAGACATGACTGATAAACAAAGCAACTGCAAAAGCTAATGTTGCTCCTTTATAGACAAGACAGAAAAGGCAAATATTTAAAAAGTGGTAGTTCATAAATTATGATCATCCCCACCCCCCTCAAAAATCCATTAACAAGGAAATTTTCAGGCAAGTAAAACTCTGCCCTAGGAACACATGTTCAAGATTTTTTTCAGACTTAACCTAAATTAAGGTCAGTGACCTTAATCCCTTCCATTGTGATTGCCTTGTGCACTACGAATGCAATAGGATAGAACAAGCTAATGAATAAAAAACTTTAATTCAGATACAACTTTTATTCACTCATCCCATCCTGAAAAATCTACCTACCTACTTACAGTCTTCTACTCCGAATGTGTGCCATATTTGTTTCTCTCTTTTATTTCCCTAATTCACTCCTTTGCTTCAGTTCAGAATAACTGGTCTTGCTCATTAGCTGGTACAAATCAATTTGATTCAATTAGCCCCATCTCCCAGCCCTGTCTGCTTCATTCCATCACCGTGGGCAGTGCCTCCTATTCTTCCTGCCACCTAGTGCCGTGCTGGGAAGTCATCTGGTAGGGCTGTCTGTACCTTGCCATCCATACCGAGGTGCTGCTTAGCTGCTTTCAGCTCTTGCTCCATAACATCTTAATACTTTCAATTCAATCATTTATCTTAATTCGTATTGTTAAAAACTCATTCAGACATCTACCACTGTTTTATTTGGCTGTAAAAGATTAATATAATTCAGACCACTTCAGGTTTTTTTCTCCACATACTTTCCACCTATTCCTCCTCTAACATGCAAAACTCAAAGTATTTATCCTTCTCTCCCAAAGACACAAATCGTCTACCTCCTAATACAGCAATGGATAAAGATGATACCATGTATTTTGCTGTGATCACTGGGATGAATGAGTCTGTGCTAATGCAGAAAGGTGAATTTCCACCACACATGCCAGATCCCTGTCAACGATGGATCAGCCAGGCAGGCAGAAGACTTGGACTTTCCTCAGTTCCAGTGCATGGGGAGTTAGGATCAGTCTTTGGGTAGCTTAACCAGCATCCGTTTCTAACCATCTCTCCCTTCCGCTGGACCACTGAAAAAGTCAGGTAGATTGGACTTTTCCAAAATGCACCAGCTCCAGGACTACATTCTTTAGGGTCAGGATGTAGCTTCTACTGTGACAGAACCAGGCAGCTCCCTGCTGAAGGAGATGTCTTCAGCTGCAGCTGACTGAGGTCTGGGTCCTTGTTCTTGCACACTCTGTGACTCCTACAATCAAGATGAATGTCCAAGTACTTCAGTTATCCAGAGAGGTTTGTTTTGTTGTGTTTTGTTGTTTGTTTGTTGGTTGTGTTTTTTTTTTCACAATAAACAAATAAAGGTAAATCTTTAGCTTTTATTCCCATATGGAACAAACACAATTGTGAATTCACAAAGGCTTTGGTTTTAGACAGCTACAGCTGTGCTGTGACTTTGAAAGCCCTCTGCATTGATGTTTTATCATTTTCATAAGAAAACAACAATGATGAAAATCCTTTTATGCTTATTCTTCATCCAGCTTTAAGAAAACATTAAGACATTTGCTTTCAGATTTTCTACTGTACGTTTTTGAGCTGTTAACAGAATTTGGCTAAGATGCTACTAGATGTTTGTATCACAGAGCCCGTGCCAGTGGCCCTTCTCACATCGCAGATTTCAAAGGTACTCCCAACACTTTACAGCAGAACACTGCTGGCCGTATACTGACCCATGGCAAATTTAATCACAAGAGTTTTACAATATTCAAGCCTAAGGATCACTTACAATCTCTGCATTAACATGTGCTTCAGTAAACCAATTTGAAGAAAAACACTACCTAAGGAATGTCTTTATTCTCACATGGGCACTGGCGTACATGCCTAACATAAACCATAGTTCTGCAAGTAAGCTACCATGAAATATGGAATATCTTTTTTTTTATTGTGTTGACTATGGGAGCAGCTCACTGCAGTGAACTGCCAAATGAGCAACCCAGAAGTAATGACTCATTTCCCAAGACAGCTTATCTTATTAGCAACAAAATGGGGAATCTGAAACAAAATGTTATACCCAGGTCCAAAAGTCACAGGCCTTTCTGTAGTCTGGAAATCTCAAGTCAAAAATGACTGGAGACATCATAATGGTATTTACATTTTGGAGTCTGATCCTTTCAAATTACCTTTGAAATTTGATTACTTGATTGTTCATCTCCATTCTTATTAAAGTGCACAACTTTTTTGTTGCTGATGCAAAATTCAGTCTGCCAAATTACTGACAAGTGGCACTGAACTACTGAAGTGCCATATTAATACAGACTAAGCTGATTAATAAGATTATTAAAAATTGATTCAATGGTACTCCAATTTATAGCTCAGACAGATGACAAGGAACATGCAAAAAGGTAGAACATACATATTTTCCTTACAACAGACCGTGCAGCTTACAAATGGCAACGCTTAGGACTCCTACATGTTTTACTTTTTACCTAATGGGCAGTTTGAAGAGTACATCTCCCCAGTTTTAAACTTTAAATTTATGGTTTAACAGTTATCAAGGCAGAATGACTTACGATGGAGGCAGGCTCTGAAAAATTCCTGTACAATAGTTGAAACTATTATGTCTTAGCTCCTCAGGAGTTTTTCACTCTGTTTGGATATCCAAATTAAACCAGACCATTTATTTCCAAGGAAAAAAAATAATTATAGAAAGTAGCCATTGCAGGGAAATGGTTCCCAGAGGCAAGAAAACTGTGTTGCCCATGCAGACTGTTCCACACCCCAGCAGACCTCAGCCTCAAATCAAAGGGCTCTTAGGAGTAACAAACTGCAGGAACAATCCTCCTAACTTCCATAAGTTTCTAGGACACATACTAGAAAAAGGTTTTTGGTAAAAGTACCTTCTTTCAAAGACTTCTCTGTTATCCCCCAGTACCTGTGATCAGTAACAACTTCCCATGAGGAAAGGTGCTAATACAGATTTTTGAGGCTGTTCCGTAAGCCACTGCAACAGAGATATGGGAGTCAAGATGAACAATTTTAATGATTGAAGCTTGTTGCGCAGTTATCACCTGACTCTGGACGACCCCATTCTGTGTTAACCTTCCCTAATAAAGTGTCATAGCACAAAGATTTTGGAGATGTCTACAGTGAGCAGGACTTTTCTGCAGCAGGGAAGTGTTACCTTGACCCAATGGGAAAACATAGGACGTAAGTAGAGGGGATCACCCAACACACAGGTTTCTAGTCAAATGTTTTGAATTTATCAAAACAACTTATGTTAAAATGTGTGATAAAAATCATTTACAGATAACCTGAAAGAACAAAAACAAATTATTCATCAAGAAACTTGCCACATCCTCAGTTTTCCGTTATAGATCGAGCTTTCATAACCAGTTTCACAGGGTTTGTCTTTGTTAAAGTACTTTTTTTTCTACATTTTGAAGTTGTGTGGGTTTGTTTTATTACTCTGAGTGCCAATGAAAACTGAGTTTCTCATGTTATTCATATGGTAGAAGAAGAAAGCCTGCAACAGCATCAGACCTCAAGCCTTCAAAAGCTCCCAATTCCATATAAATTTGAGGTTATTACTTTTAAGTAATAGCATCACTATGCAAATACTGTTTCCCTGGTCTGATAAGCACTATCACTTCAAGTAAGCCCCGTACTGAGCGTTTTCCTGTTTGGTTTTTCACAGAAATTAATGTATTACAGTCAATAGCATAGGTGGTATAAACTTAAAAAAAAAAAAAATTAAAGAGCAAGCATGAAAAATGTATGCTAATAAAGGCATTGATCATCAAAAGCACTGTTAACTCCTAGAGTTTATCCAAGCAGACCCTTGAGAGTTCAAAGAAACAGAGAGATTACGAATATTATGATGCTTCCAGCTAAAATGACCGCAATGATTACTCAAGGATTGAGGAGAAAAACATTTGAACAGATATTACTGTACAGCCTACACAATAGATGCTAAAAATTCAGTTCTGCAGAGACACTAGAGTATAAGGCGAAAGCCTTAAAAGGTAGAAGTCAAATAGAGTTTTGTAGCTTGATTCAAAGGGCATGTACTTCCAACTCCTAATTTAGTTACTCATTGTTATAGCTGTACCACTAACACATCAGATAAACAAGCTGGTCGGTTGGCTTCACCCCGCCATGCAGTGTCAGTTTGCAGCAGGTGTGCCTGAAGGACTCTTCCTTTTTACTCTTTGAATCATTTTGTAGACACTAATGAGCATCCCTCTTCAGCTTTAATTATTGGTCCCTGACAAGTCAACATAATAGGAATCAGCTTAACCAAGCATACTCCCCAGTGACATGTTCAATTACTCAGGTTGTACTTCTCTGCAAGAGGTCTGAGGGGTTGCTAATTTAACACTGTCAAAAAAATAAACAGAGGTATTGGTTACAGTTTATCTTTTGACCCTTATGTCACTAAATCTAGCAAGATACCTCCTAGTAGAGCGGACAGGAAGATTAGATACTTAAAAATTATTATTCTGGTTTTACTTTTAAAATAAAATTAATTAGTACCTGATTTGAGTCAAGGAACATTTCATAAGGAGAAAGCAGACACTGATGCTTTGATAGCAAGTGTTTGTTTCTATATCATTATATTTATAAAGCTATTTGTTTTTCATTTTTATGAACTACAGTGAAGTGGCAGGTTATTGGTTGATATTTACTAGGAAAATAAAGTTACTGGATTAGTTAATTTATTTTTTTTGTCAAAAATAGCTATTTTCTGAAATTAGATATATCACTGTAAGAAATGTGCCTAGGAAGCCCTTTATTTAACAAGTTTGTTAACATGAAATTACATGGGATTTTGAAAAAAAATATTAAGACTGGAACAGGGGCAGGAATGGTCTCTGCAAAATAATATATACATACATTATGACTAAACAATTCATTTTTCTCTCTATAAAACATCATTAGCTCAAGATCTAGCTGTAGGGCTGAATACAACTGTTTTCACACCTGTGCCCTTCCTGAGTATAATCAGTTGAATTTTCAAAAGTTAATTGGCTGGAGTCAAATGTATCACTAAGACAATCCCTTGGATTTCATTCAAATTTCACATAAATAAATGGAAGTAATTTAATCTGGCCTCCCAGATCACAGAGGACCTAGCACCCTGCCCAATAATGTCAGCCTCAAGCACTGCATTTCTAGTGACCTTAACAGATTTCTTCATCAGCCACTTGGCCAGCAAACCACAATTTTACTGCTGAAGTGACTATATATTGTCATTCTGAACACCTCCTAAACTTCTACAGGTATACATCTACGTGGGTTTTCCTTATTCATTTTGTTTGTCAACTTAGCAAGAAGAGTTTACAATTTTAGCATAGCTTTACAGAATAGTTCCAAAGGATAAAAAAGAAAAAAATCCCCGAAAAAATCTAATTCATGCTAAGGCTCAAGAAGAGATGTACATGCATTTCTAAAACATTATCCTTTTTATTATTTTTTAAAAGTTCCAAATATTAACAAAGCAGAAAACTCCAAGCAATTAAACAAACAATCTGGCAAAAAAAAATGGCAACATTGGCAAATCTTCAAGTCAGTTTCAGTAAAAGCAGTCAGCATGATTTTGTGTTAAGGTTTCCTTTTCTATACATTTCACTGAAAAATAACATCTAAATTTTGCAGAGCTTTGAACATTACTGCATAAGTATCACATTCCCCTGTGTAATAACGACCATCTCTCCTGATGGACAGTGCTATTTAACAAACACGTATTAAAGCTTAATGCGTGTGATGATTAAGCAGGCACTCATCTTACGATAAATAAGCATTTTGGACCACAACTGAGAATTCAATGAAAAACCTAGAAAAAGGACTTAGAACATGGGAACCACGTGAGCAAATCGTGACTTGGGTGAAGCAAGATCACGCCATGCATCATGTTCTGTTTCACAACTATACGTTCAGCCTCCTCTGTGCTGTTAATCATCTTCCATGTTTGTTTCACTGTTCTTAAAACACATCTGAATGTAGCTTAAAAAAGTGGACACCGTTTTAATCCAGCTCCTTGCTCAATAAAATGGAAATTTCATTCAGCTCATGATCAGTGTTATTACCTTTTATTTTTTTAATAGGCCATGGCTCATGTAGTTACAAAAATGATTTTATTTAGACTGAAACATCATAAGCAGGGTTATTAATTCTAATGGCTGATTTGTTGTGAAGATGCATCACTAGGAAAAGCCAGATGTCAGAAAGCTCAATTTCTAGAGCTCACAGTAAGTTTCTGATAATAGAGTGGTTCTGGGCAAAAGATGAACTTACACTGTGATGGATATATATAACAGCACAGTATAAATCCATATAATTGGTTTTTCTCTCTAAATGAGATAACCGTACTGATAGCAATAATTCTTATCAAGCACAAAGTAACCTCGATAAACTGCAGAGATAAGAGCTGCTGCAGGATGCATGACCTGCCCAATGAAGCTAGAGCAGTTATATCGGTGTTTAACAACACGGTGTGAGAGTTCTGCAAACAAACACCATATGGAAGAGCAGAAATCTGTCTTTAACCTAAAGCTCTCTAATTGCCTGGGTTTTAGATTAAAAGATCTTCCCAGCATCACAGAAATGGCAGTTCTGTTGTTGAGCTTCAGACGTCCCACCTCAGGCTCCCATTGCAGCAAGAAGCAGTTCGTAACCTGCCCCTTCTCTGTCATCTCCTAGAACCACTCTCCATCCAGTGATTATTCATGGTGCTTTGGCACAAGGTGGTTGGAAATGGGGATACACTACCACACAAAAGACATGTTGGAAACTTCCATTAGGCAAGGAGATCGTTTCACATTAAGCAATCACACAAGTTCCCAGCTGTACCAGGCTCTGCGTGCAGCCTGACAGAGGAGAGGCACCTAAAAGTCTGTCTCTGCCAGTCAACAGAAACAGGCTGAGCAATCTGTCCCATTTCAATACACACAGCTAACATTTTGAAAATGTTTAGGCAAAATTAATCCAATCCTTAGTTAGTTCTTTTTAACCTTTGGATTCAGTATAGAAACTTTTTTTTTTTTCTTTAAGTAAGAGAAAAGGTTGTTAGCAGCATGGAGACAGCAGAACACACAACAGCAGATCTGCAAGCACACAGTGTGTGGGTTGCTTAGGGACTGACACATTACAAAGGAGACTCTCAGTAAGTTTTCTTTATCATCATAAAAAAAAAACTTCTCCAAATAACTGTCAGAGTGGGAAGCCTAATCCACAATGACTTAGTCATACTTTCAAATTAAAGGTAGAACACCGCACAGAAAAGAGTAAAAAAGAATCACTTCTCTTGTATGTCTTCAGCCTTGGACAAAAAACAACACATCTTTCCAATTTTTAAGACAGGCTGACATGTCCCTAATGATTAGCAATTTTTCTTAATTCTCCACAGTGAGAACAAGGCTAACTAATTGTCAAAAAATCCCCGGCCAAGATCACTGCATTTACAGCAGTGGTGAAAAAACAATCTTTCATAATATAGTTACTTAATCGAGTAAATGAGAAGAAAATGTGTCATGAAGTCAGCTCGTCAAAAGCCTGTTGCTACTGAAGATGCTACACCAGGAAGGTTAATTCTCCCAAAAAATCAGACCAGCACTTTCCCATTTCTTTTGATGACTTTTATATGGCTGAATCAGGTTCTTTAAAGCTGTTGTGCTGTGACCTTTTACGTTCAGCAGCTGTCTGTAAAAGGGCCTCAGACAAACAGTTCAGAACCAGGGCATGACATGGAAATAAGACTTCACAGCCTTGGGCTAATGTGGCTCAGCACAGGATAAACATTTTTTTGTCTATCTTTCAGGGTTTATCTCTTTTATGACTCATGTTGAATAATTGTTTCCACATCCCTTTCTGTCATAAGGGACAGGGAACATGCTCGTTCAAGACAAGAGCTTTACATGGAATTTAGGAGGAACAGGACACGATCTAGAGTTCTTGCTGCTAAGCCTTTGGTTGGGTTTGCTTTGCCTTTTTTGCCTTCCACCCCACCCTTCATGCTTTAGCCAACAGTTCAAGCTGGTGGGTGACTGCAGAAGGAATGGTCTATATTAGGGCTCTGAAATGTGCACTTCGGCTGCTGGCAGTGATAAATGAGAGTTATAATTGATATATCTGATTCCACTGTGTATAAGCAAAATCATACACTGATAAGATAACATATAAAGAAAATGGTTGAACGCACTGTCGTTCTCATTCAGGAGATATCAATCTCATTTCACTTTTATTATTTAACATGAAACACAACCTTAGCTCAAGAAAAGAAGAATTCAACATTTTGCTTTCAGAAGTTCTACCAAGAACAAGAGCATTACACTTACACAAAAACACACCATAAGGCATAGTTCAAAAAGCCAGGGCACCGATGGGGCCTTACTTAAATGTTTCACTGTTTTATTATGTATTTATACTATGTACCTTGATTAAATCTTATCTCTCGATTCTATTATCATAATATGCCAGTTAAAGAAACAAACAGTCTCCACCCCTAAATGATAAAGGGGATGGGGGGGAGGGTGGGGGCAAAGCCACAAGAAAAGCCCAAGAGCAGCATCAAACCGCCTCTACTGGAACTACGAGTTCTGCTGGTTGGTGAGCCAATCCCAAACCCAGTAGCAACGGCAGATCTGATGATATCCAATGCTACAACAATGCTTTTTGTCAGCATGTGAAAGTCAATTACATACCATTTACCAAAGACAGCTGAAGCACAGCTCATGGAAGGCACCAGGCTGCAGATCCAGCGCAGCCTACGGTGAAATCCCGAGTGTCCTAAACCCCAACTCCGCTTCTGCTTCGCTACCCAAACCACAGCACAGCTCCCACGGAGCCCGGCAGGACCGGGGATGCTGAATATCAAGGTATTTAGGATTGGGAGGAAGAGGAAATGACAGAGGATAGCACTGATCAGCACACACACAGTTTGCAACACTGTAAAACAGATAGGGGTATAATCTCTCACTACCTCCACCGAAATAAAAATAAAAATAAAAATAACAATAAAAATAACAATAAAAATAACAATAAAAATAACAATAAAAATAAAAGATGTGACAAATCTGAAACTTATTTCAAAACTCCCGCTTTTGGCAATTTCTGGAAGAAAAGCAAATCAAACTAAATAAATTGCCACATACTATTCTCCTGTACTTTCCTATTGTTTACCACATTTCCCACCAGATTAAATATCTAAATTCAGTATCTGATGTAGTATTATGTAAATTCAATTAACTGGCTATGCCCAGTTTCATCCTGTAAAATCCCACTGAGAAAAAAGAAGAATTAATCTAAAATAATCTGTGAAAGAAATGGGAGGGAAGAAAATTAGAATAATTATTTTTAGTCGACCTTTAATAAAAGAATATCCACTATACTTGAAGACCCTGATCTTTCAGTGGAAAGATTTGGGAAAAAGAAGCTTCCAAAGCAGCCTGACAGCTGTTCTGCAATGCACTGTCAAGCACCATGCCCAGATAGGTAATAGCTGTTTGCATGCTATTACTGATTAACCCATACAATATTTCACATGACATTTGCTCAGCTGAGGTGATTTTGAAGCAAATAATAAAGATAATGAACACAGCTAAAGGAAAACAAGAGTAGGTAAAAAGTCTTGCTCCACGTAAAAGTGCTTCTTCATACCTACTTTTTATCTTTTATTTTTATTTTTATTTTTTCAACCTTTTCTGGGTTACAGAACTGACAGCATTTAGGCAATAATTAATTTTTTCAACCAAGTCCAGCAGGTTTTGGTTACCCAGTTATCCATGCCTAAATTGATGCATTGCAGATGTACAAGTCAGTCACTTTAATACCTACTTCATTAACAATAAGCTCTTCAGTGTGAAAGTAGAGGACTCCCCCCCACATAACTATCTAATAAACTATCAAGGATTTTCAGAGCTTTCATATGAATGTGGAAATACTATCAGATGTGCTAGGCATGACTTCTTTTCTTGCTACAGTTCTTTTATACATGAGCATGGGGGTACAAGGCAGCATCAGCTTAATGAAAGACAGGAAGAAACTATTCTATATCAAAGAGCAGTAAGAGGAAAACAAACAAAGTACGTACATATGGAAATCAAGAGCAGTCATGGTAAATTTTTCTGCTCACAATAGCCAGAAGTACCCTACTTTCTTACATTCCTGAACCAACAAGAACAAAAACAAAGACCTAGAGACAAACTGCCTCATTAAAAATACTCGTTTCTTCCTCTTGTTTTTCAGCTATTCTTTTTTTCTAACAACTTCATAAAGCAAGACAGTGATACTGCAAATGATCTTGTGAAATGGAAATATTTAAAACTGCTTAAACCTCCATTATTTTTTAGAAGCTAATCTGGTCAAATGATATAAACCACTACAAACCTTACTGTAATATTTCAGAAATTTGTCACTTACAGTAAAGCTACATTCATAGAGTCTCATGTTTATGGAAAAAAATCAGAATTTTCATTCCTATGGTGCATGCAAATCTTCAGAAGACTTGTTCATACGTAGAGATGCAACTAAGCGTCTATCCCTACAATGTACAGATTCTCTTTAAAAGAACTTGATCTCTAAGTGAAATTTTAAAAATAACACACATGCAAAGGAGAAGAAAACAGAACACATAAGGCAAAGGAAAGTGCTCAAAGTGATGATAGGCTGATAGACTGCAACATCTATCTTCACCTTGAGGAACGTGTAAAGAGAAATCGGAGTATGTGCACTCAATATGTTTTTGGAGTTGATCCCTCTACAAATGTCATGCTCAATTGCAGTAGGTATTTATATACATTAGTGGTGAGGCACTGCAATGAGCAAGCGCTCTACAACTTATTATGCCTGTATTGTGCTATCAATTTTCATTACTCTATGCAGCTTTAAAAATGGTGAACACTGTCTGCGACAAACCAACTAGAGATCCATGCACGGAGCCCAATCTAGTGGGAGGCTCACAAGCTGCAAATAAGAGAGAAGTGTTCCATTCATTAAAAGAAGGAAGTTTAATTAACAAGTGAAGTAGGGTTATTGAAATTAGTAGCTTCCTTTGTTTAAGGATACAGAGGAGAGTAACAGCCATGCTTCTATGTCCTACAACAACATTACAATCCCATTTCCTTTTACAAGTGAATAATAAAGTTTGACAAGATCATCAAAATTAAAGAGCGTTTCAGAAAAGAGTATTCTTATCAAGTCCAGTATCTCTTTTTCAGAAACAATGACACTGGAAGGAGAAGCAAACTAGCAGCATAATTAAGTAATCGTAGCGATGGGAACGTGTGATCATCTTCATTTTACTATCTACAGATAGCAAAATACAAAAAAAAACAGCGCAGTGTTAAGGACATATTTACATACTGGAGCATCTGTCAAAGTCAAAAAGAAGCTTAAAGAGACAGGTGGACCTTAGGCATTGCAATACTACATTGAAACCCCATCATCAAATGCTTAAGAATAGTTACTGTAGGGTTAGTAAATGGAACAAATCCAAAGCAACTGTAAAAACATGTTAGACAATACATACTTAGATGCACGCAGATTACATGAGCACCATTTTTAAGCAGCCAAACTACTAAATGCTAAATGCATTAACCAGTGGCACGAAACTGCAGCTTCCCACCAGTACTTACTAATCCAAATAACATTAAAAGTAAGCATCAAAATTGATTAATTCTTGGGTCCATGATTTAAACTTACGTATATTTGTTTACACTAATTAGTATTTTTTAATAATTTTTGTAACCTACCCACTCTCTATTTGACAAAAGATTTTTAAATCTTTAATTACTGCAGTTACTCAGAGTGACTTTATGAAAATGGGAATTTTGTCTTCCTCCCTTCTTTGCCCCACCTTTAACCTGATGCTGAAGCTCTCACATACGTATCTGTTGCAAGGGTCTTAATATTATTAGTAACAACACAACAACAAAAAAAGATTTTTCTGGAATGCTTATATAGTGATAAAAAAAGGGATTTGCTATATTAATTTTGCAGAGACAATACCTCAGTTTATTTCTCGGTGGGATGGATGCCTCACAGAGCACATCCTGGCTTTCAGTTCTGTCAGTCTCTAAAGCATGAGCAACACTGTGTAGCAGTTGTTAGGGGTAAAGAAATCCAGTTATTTCAAATTGCCAAAAGCACTGATTTAAAATTTTGAACACTGGGATTATGGTTTGTTCCACCTGGCTCAAAAATTAATTTAAAATAAGCTCATCAAGTCCCTTGATTTCTGTAAATTGTGAGAAAAATCAATAACGGAGCCTTACAGATTTACTCTTAGGATTGCACTTTTAATATCAGCAAACGCAATGCTTATTTAGTGGTTGCTGAAGATCAAGGCCAGCTAATATTGCACTCTGACAGCACACTGAAACCTAAGCTTTGGGGAGACAGACAGCGTAGGGGAAGGAGGAATGTCATTGACTTGAATACTTGGTGGACATGCCCAGCACAGTCATTTTGAAGAGAAGCACACTTTCAGCCCTTGCTGACCAATTCCACTTCTCCCAATATCATTCAAATGAGTTTCCTATAGACAGCTGGTCTTGTACTTGTACAACTCGTATTTTCATTAGCACGAATTAATAACTTGAACCATTCATGAATGTAGTGGGCCTGCTGTAACAGAGGATCTGCTGGAGCTGTCTTCCCTCTTTAGTTTGGTGGTTCAATGGTTTGTTTTAAAGAAAAGAATGGATGGCTGAGGTGAAATGTTTGAGTTCAAAAGCCTTGGTGATTTCGGAGTGCTTCCTAAAAGTGAAAGAATATTGGAAGACCCACCAAAAAGCCCTAGCCAGTCCTGTCATACCCTGTATACAGAATAGTGAAAATAAACCATCTCCTGTCCCTATACCTTATTTCAGCATCAGTACAGGGAGAAAAAAAAAAAAAAAGAACCCCTCCTATTCCTAGGAAAAACCTACCCAGAAGACTTGGCTGACATAATCATAAGAAGAGAAGAGAGCATTTCTTTTGCAGATTGTATAAACCACAATGGATCATGAAAGAAACTTATCTCCAGTGTACTCAGCAAAGCTCACCACCAGCCCTGACATGACAGTATCACCAAGTAACCAACCTAATGATTTTGCACAGTTGCAGCTTCACATCTACAGGATGTTTACAATATTGCACTACTTATCTTTAGGCACTGTGTTGTGTGTTGTGCTGTTCCTTGGGCTCAGAATAGAAAAGATTATAAATGCTGAACAAGGCTGGACTGAGGTTTTGAATGCCTTCATGCCATGATGAATTCCATGGTCTGTGGCATTGCTTTACAACCCAGTTCAGAGGGGAACAAACCTTTGGTTGGGCCATATCATAAATATCAGCATTAAAGAAATGGCTGAAAAATTCCGTGCTAACATTAGACAGCACTGGAATAAACCACGCTTCTAATTTTAGACACACTGGAACCCTCAATTGAGCTGTGTCCTACGTCAAAGGAATTCCCATCTAAAGCGCAGCAAAGCCACCGTGGGTCCTTGTGGCAAACCCCTGCCTTTGACTCCAACCTTTTCTCCTCCCTGTGACAATTCTCATGTGAATCCCAAAGAGTCTGACCCCTGCTGAAAACTACCAGCAGCAATGTCCTGAGGTACGAGCTGTCAATAGCTAAACTCTGGCCACATTAGTCAACGGGGTTAATTAATAGCTCTTCCCTATCCTGTTTGGACTGTTGATGTATTGAAGTTCAACAGTCATGGCTGGCTTGTTAACAGCTATGAAATCTCAGCGTGGTAACAGAAAAGGTTTAATTACAAAGGTGATGAATAAGTTTAAGTCACACTTTAGCATTCACTTGCCTTACTCCCTTCTTTTTTTTACATAAAGCAGAAAATCTTGTAAGCATGCCTTACTGTATACATTTCATGCATTTTAAATTTGTATTTATTGCAGGTGTTTTTATAGGAATTGTATCTCTGGATTCATGCAGCAGCTTCGTCTCAAGACTGCAAAAGGAACTGCAGAAAGGGTATTACTTCAGCATAGTTGGGAAAAATCTGAAAAATCTGAAATTGCTGTGAAAAATTCATGAACAGTTGGTAGGTTTCATTATGCTGCAACGCCTGATCTGAAAATGATTCAGACCATTCCACCTGTGAGAGAGGTATCAGTGTCGATGCATTTGTGATTTGTTGAAGACCAGGAAAGAACAGGACCAGAAGACCTACCCAGGAAGCCCTTTCCTAGTGCTCAACAAAGCTCTCTCCTGAGCTGCACAGATAACAGCACTAACAGCCCCAGCTCCTTCGGGATTAACAGCTCATTCCAAGCAGATTTCCAAAGCACACATTTCTGTCCACACTGGCAGCTTGCATTCAGGAAAAAATGCTCTTAGCTTTGGAAAGGCAGTCAGGTTGGACATGAAATACTACATTAATTATCCCATCAGTGAGTAAATAAGACAATTTTCATCTGCAGCTTTACTGTTGTGGTCTGGAAAAAGCTTTCAATTATTTGGCCTATTGCAAACAAATAGGCAATGTCAATTTATTTTTTCTCAAAACAAATATAGATTTAATTAAAATTTATGCTAATATTCCAAGAACAGTGTCCTCTTATTTGGGGTGGTACATAACACCGTGGGGGCTGTAAGTACATGATACAGTGCAAATGAAGGAAAAAGGAAAAAAACACAGTGGGTTTTAGGTGTTAATTCATTTTTGCTGTATTAAGAATTAATTAGGCTTTTTTTTTAAAAAAAAAAAAAAAGATAGGGAAGTGAAAAATAGGCAACTGGCAAAAAAAAATACAAGCAACAATGAAAGCTCTCTACACAAAAACATAATAATGAAAACAAATGAGTTTTCAAAAGGGAAGTAAATCTAATATGCAATAAAGGCAGAGTTGAAAGACCTAAATAAAAAGCAAATATACCCGTGTCAGATAATGGAGTGGCAATTAACCAACAGTTTAAAGACAAAAGTCTTGCATCAAAAGGAAGAATATTTAAAAACATGTATTATCTGGCTTCCCATCCCTCCTGCAAGTAGGGCACTGATCCTGCACCAAGACCCTCATGGTTGGATATAGTTCTGTGGGGCTGTTTCCATAATACGTGTAAGCAGAACTGGGGTATAACCTAATAAATTATACAGGTGAGAAAGCCTGTGTTATATGCTGCAGCTAGCCTAAATCTATGAGGAATTGAGAACAAATATGACCAAGACTACTGTATTCCTTGTGGGCTGATAATGCAATTCTGCAACTGTATTTCATGTCCAAAAATATTGCCCTTGTTTGGAAGGCCAGGCTGTTGAGGACCACCAAATTACCTAGCAGGCAGTCTGGAGGGGGGCAGGAAATTTTTCACTTTGTCATTTTCTGATTTTGACTGCCAAATCATAATGCTTAAATGCTCCCTGAGTGTAAGGATTCTTTTTTATGATGATACTGATAACCATTATGAGAAATTATATCTCAAAAGCCTGAAGCAACACATTAGATTTCGAGATAATCTTATGCTTAGAAGTTGTTTAACAAAATGCAAAGTGGCCATGAAAGCATTGTAACTAAAATTTTTACTGGAATTTACTATGATAAGCACTTTATTTTTTAATGTATAACCAAAGCACAGGAGAAAAAAAAAAAAAAAAAAAAAAAAAAAGAAAGAAAGAAAAAAAAAAGATGAAAACATGCATAATGTCAACCCTTGTAGAACAACATCAACTAACATGGGTTTCTTCAAGAGTGTACAACAACTGACAGACCACGTTCTGTTTTTTGTTTTGTATTGACTGGCTCAAATTCAGATTGCACCTCTCTGTCAAGGCTCCTGCAGGTAATCAGCAGTAAGAAAATAATGGTCTTTAAAGTCTGTGTTTATTATCAGTCTATTCCAACTAAACATAAAACTTGGCAAAAATGGAGGACTCCTCCTGTTCCTTCCAAACTTTTTCCTCCTTCCTGTCCCCTTCTCTCACTCAAAGACCTCCAACCCAGACTCTCTTAAGTCTGTGGGCCCATTAAATAATTCACAGCTTGTGTGAGACTGCAAGCCTCTGCGCAATGTTTCACTCCTGAAGGATTGCATTTGCCCTGGCTGCTTACCAGGAAAGACTGCTTTTTGTCCTTTTCTGCAGGTTCTGCATCACTTCTTAGTTTTGTTAAGCCAAAGACCCCATTACCTTTAAGTATAATTGCTGCCATTTACTGTAACCCTCTGACAAACTGGGTGACTTGTCCAAATGTATTGTGACAGCCCCCAGCCTCAGACCCATTTTTTATGCAAACCTCTGTCAATCTACTTCCCGTGCATGAAAGAGTTAACACAAAAGAACTCTACTAACGCATAATTGCAATTAATGTGAAGGTTGCTAACAGAAACAGAAGAGTACAGATGTTGAATTTTAAATCTACTTGGGAGCAATCCACTTTTACACGATGTGGAAGAATGGCAGAGTGATTTCAACAGACTTTGCATGTACAAGGCCCTGAGGTAATATACGATAATGCATTGTTTCCATTTCCAAAGGATGTAACTTTCTTTAAAAAAAAAAAAAAAAAAAAAAAAAAAAGAATAAAACAAAACATAAATCAGGGAGGAGATGTTCCTTATAAAATGGGAGGGTTGCATACCTTATCTGCATCTGCCTCCGTATGACACTGCTGACATCAACAGTGCAGGCATGACTACAATTCTGGTGTTTTGGTGTGTTTTGTTTTTTGTTGATTTTTTTTCCCTTCTTCATTAGTTTTGTTACATTGGCTAGGATTTACATGAAAGGTTGTTGATCACCTAAGGCAAATAGCATGATCAAATAGATTAAATTAAAAGCAACCAGCCTCGACAAGCAGCACACAGAACGTGCATTCGGTGACTGACATGCTCCCCTGTACCTGCACACTGTAAATCACCACAAGCTTCCTTGACAGCGCCAGACATCCTCAGATTATCACTAACACACCGTGAGTCCAAACACTGATTTTTTGTTGTTGTTTTTTTTCCCCTAAACAATTAGCCTCTTGGAGAGTGAGGGTGCTCTTTGCATGATTCCCCCCACCCCCATTCCCCTCTTTCATATTCAAACACTTGGGGCAAGGCAATTTGACACTGGTTTCTGTAACAAACCTGGTCAGGCAGGATTTCTCACACACCCTGCACAAAAGGCTAACCTCTCACAAAGTACTTATTTGAGATTTACGTCAAGGTTGAGTGAACTGAAGCCAGGGAACTGAGCTCAAAACACTGTGTGAAAGGCTCCTGTGCTAATCGCTAAACCAGGGGACTAGCTGAAGAGGAACTGGGGGGGGACACAAACAAATAAAAAATTTCCTTTGTAGCATAACACTTGCAGTATTCAACTACAAAATTACTAGGGGAAAAAATTAATCACTCGTAATTGAAAATGTCCTTGAATTATCAAAATATTGAAATAGCTACACACATAAAAAATCACCTTCACTATTCAGCAGTGAATATATGTTAGTCATAGCTAGGTTTTTTCCAACTTTTATTCTGTGTTTCTGCTGCTACATTGATGGATGACCAGGTGATGCTGTAACTCAGACAGATCTCAGTTGTTGCTGCAGGAGATATCTTCCAGAGAGGATCCCGTGTTGGATTTATACGCCACTGTCAGAGGTGAACTCCATTAGATAAGCAACCAGAATAAAATGACAGACAAGTAGTGATAGACCTTGTCCAGGCCCAGATAGCAGGATGTTGTTAGAACCGTATTAACTAACTTGTTAGTTTTGTCTGACTGTAAATTAAGATATTAAGAGTTTAGAGTATATATTGCCTTGTGTTCACTGCATTTGGAAAACTGAGAATATACTAGCTAACCTCTTCTGTCAATGTATCTTTATATCTTGGTTAGACGTGGTTTTGACATTTATAACAGCATATTACTCAACTGATGCAGCTGAAGTGAATTCCAAAGGGAACTCAGATGTTCCCCAGACCTGCTTTTTGGCCACCCTTTGTCTAAAAATGAGGTCTCATTAATCTGAAAGTCTTTCTGCCTCATCTGAACAGTGGAAGGCATTTAGATATTCCTTAATAAAATAGGGTGAGAAGGAAAAATCCAACCACTAGATAATCTGTTAATCTTAAATACTGCAAGGTCTTACAGTAAAACCGTACTTAGATGCACACAGCAGCCTGTTTGCGAACTACACACAGGCTACTTTTCTTCCTGAAGGGTCACAGCAGCCAGACCTTTTTGACCCAGCAGAGTCCTGTTTTTCCCTCTGCAGGGATGTGAAGGTGAATTTTATTTCCCCCACTGTGATATACTGTTGCACTAAATTTGACCTATGTTACTGTTTGTTTTGCAAATCTTTTATCACACTGTAAAAATTGCCATTATTTTATAAACCAGTATGTTTATTTATTACATAGACATAGTCTAATTGATCTAGTTGCTCAAGTAACTTTATTCCATCTAATCTGTTCTCACACCACAAATACAGAGGCAACAAGCAACTTGCTCAGTATGCTGGTTTTCCACTGTCAGCTTTAGAGAGAAACATAACAAGTAACTGAGATAAGTAATATTACTCACCGTATTTAAAACAAAACAAACAAACAAGCAAAAACACAACAAACAACATAAATTGGTGTGTTATTTAAGAAATCAAAGTTACCATTTTGTAACTGCTGTTATAAAGATGGAAACGTTAAGAAAGACTTTCTTCATATTGCTGCAAGAATCCCAGCTGCTGAGCATTTACAGCTGCCCTGTAAAATTGGGGTGGAGAAATTCCCTGCTGCAATAAAAATGTCCGTAAACCCATAAACAAGAGACACATCAGCTCCTTTAAAGAAAAAAAAAAAAAAAAAAAAAAAAAAGAAGAGATACCATTAGGACAAGCCTTTCATCCTTAGTGTGTCTGAAGGGCTTAGGACACACTTTGCTGCCTAAATATAATTAGCAACTTTACCACATTATTACCTTCAACAGTTTTGAAGTAAGGTATAACCTTTAATTTTTATTTTTTGTGTATGAAATAACATTTCTGTTAGCGCTGCTGAGAAATGCAAAAAAAACACATTGCAAGGGAAAGCACTATAGATTTTTCAGTGGTGAAGAGCTTAAATCAACTGTAAATAGCAGCCAATCACACAATTCAACAATAAAAGTTTTGAAACATCAAAAACTACCATCTAAGCATATCTGGAAAATTCAACGTTACAGGGTCTGGCAATTATGATAACTTTCAGTGTGACTACATCCTTCTCATTATGAAGAGAGTTCTGCTTCTTTTTTTTTCATTATTTTTTTCTTTTTTCTTTTCTGGACTTCTTATGACCATGGACTAATACTTAACACCTCAACTTTCTTTTCATAGCTCTGCATGCGTAGCGATGTGCAGCACCCATCATATCCTTGACAGTTTTCCTTGCAAAAACCCTGCCTGTTTGCTAATGCTTGGTGCAGAACGAACACAAAATGCTTCCTTTGTAATCACCTCAAAAACAGGTGTTTTTGCTTGTTTTAATTTGTCTTTGAATGACTGGTGCTTGGGGTCTGGATAAACTTAGGAGATCTTTGAACAGAAAGCAGTGTAGAAAGGTGTTATGCATTTACAACAAAAGATTTAGAAAAGGGTCTGTAATAGACATTATGAGCTGGCTTCTCGTTTTTCTTGGATCATCTTCAGGCAAGCTTTGGCATTTTGTAGAACTACCTCACTTAAAAACACCTCTTTGTGTCAGTATAACTGAGCGTGAAATGATCTGGAACAATACGGACTTGCATATCTGAATTTACTCACCTGCATTTTGCCTGTAGGATTCTTCACACTAGAATTCCCTTAAATTTAAGAGAGTAACAGGGTCATCAATACCACCCAACCTCACACACCTAATTTACAGACCTAAATTAAGAAAGTAATCTGCACGGGCGCCCTGCACAGTCAGTCTGGGTAATGAGAAATTGAGCTTCTGCTTTAATTTGCATTCTGGAGGTGCCTCTCTCTTTTCACCAGCTCTAAAAGGATCCGAAGAAAACTACCTTTCTTACTCAGGCATCTAGTTCAGGTTCCTATTAGGTGATACAGAGATTCCTGTATTCTCACTGCCTCCAGCTCAAGACTTTTGCCCATTCTTGTCTCCACTCTCTGACAGATACAGTATATAAGAAAGGTTACTGAATCATAATGATCCAGTCATGGAGCTCCTTCTCTTACTCTTTGAAGAAATCTATTCTTTTTTCAACAGTTATCCACACCCATTGCTTAATCGTAAGCAATTAGTAAGATTCCACTAAAACCTGGTTTCAAAACTCCAAATTACAGCATACCGTGCATGTAGTTTCCAGAAATTTGTCTCACATCCCAGTAACTGCAAGGTGTAAGATATCTAAAAGAGGTCATGAAAAAAGTATAGATGGGAAGAATACCAGCAGCAAAGCCCACAAACGTCCTGTAACCTATTAAGAGTGGTAGGGGTAAATATAAGACATAATTCAGTCAGTGAAAGGCCTTTAAAATTCAAATACCTTGTTCAACACCCAATCAAGATGCTTCCTTTCTTGTCTGTTCTAAGCATGTATGATTTGCACAGACCTCATGTGTAGCAAAATGACTTTCACGTGCATGCAAGGGAAAAAGCATGCAACAACCGATAACATCACACACTTGACTCCCACGAAATACGTTACACCAAGGCCTTTTTTTTGCTGCTCTATTCATATAATCCCCTAGATGCATCTGAGTACCTAACCTGGGAAAAGTCACTCCTACCAATGACAGATAAATAGATAATACATGCTAAACTGGCTTTCAGTTTCCAAACTTCAGAGTAAGGTGCTTCATTTCTTGATTTCTCGGTTGCTGTAGTTGTTTAAAAATGAATACCATTGAATATTTAACAACAATACCCCATGAATGTTAGGTCAGAGTTTGCATTTCTGGATTTAAGCAGCTGACTAATGTATAAAGGGTACCAAATTACTCATAATCACTCAAGACCTCCTGTAACTTAAAATGGGTATGAGCAGATTATTTACTGTACTTGGAGATGGTTTTCACAGATTAGGCAGGCATTCAAGAAGCAGAAAGAGAGAGAGGCATGAAGAAACCAAGCACTGAACACTTGTTTGAGATGCCAAAATATCTGTATTATTTCTTGGGCCACTTTTGCAAGTAATTCTTTGATCTCCCAGAGACAAGCTTTCTCTTCAGAGCCCTTCCTTATCTGTCCTGGTTTTCTTACTGGTTGGGCTTTCCTGACTTTCCAACAGCTCACCCAAGCAAGAGGAAACTCCTTTCTCTTCTTTCTGTACTGAACAAATTACCCCCAATCTTATCCAAATAACCTCATTAACTTTTCCTTTCTATCTTACACCCTTTTTCTGCTTCAAAAATATCCTGTAATTTCCCCTGATTTTAGTTTTATCTTACACAGCCATCAACTTGTCTTTAAATACGCTTCCAGAGAATGACTGTCATTTTGCCCTACACAGACAATAGTAGTGAAAGCACAGCTTTCATCTTCAATGGCCTTATATTATTCCCTTTTGAAAAAAAAAATGCCACCTTAGAAATGTAAACATATATTAAAACAAACAAACAAACAAAATTAAAACCATAATTATTCCATGAGATAATGTTTTAAGGTTTAGCTAGAACTTCCCGCTTGCCTTCTTGATTAAAGTTGTATTGGCATTTCCTATTAGCTGACAAATTACATTTTGGAGATGGAGGAATCATAAACTGCAGACATACCTGCAGTACTGATAACGTTGCCATTTGGAGAAAGCAGAAGCAGGCACACCTTTCACTTTTATCACCTCCTGTAATTGTTATGTAGTAGTGTGTGCGTCTAGGCCACCTTCATAGCTACTGGAAATGGAGATAATACTGTGGGTATCAAAAAAGTGTGTAGTTCTCTGGCTGTACAGACACCTTTTTTTGGATAATTCACTTTCTAAACTTCACAACCATACAGTTTAAATTTGCATTGACCCCAAGAATCCTACACACCTAAATCAGGCACACTGCTTACATGAGATGAGTCCCAGCCTGGAAATCCTGCTATGGGGTAACTTCAGGGAGTTTTGTTTCCTAGGGTCTGAGGATCATTTCCTACAGCAGGAGTCCTAGTCAAAGCCAAAACTCTCATTTCTTTCAATGAAAGCAGGTCCAGGTCAAACGGGGTAATAAAATAAAATAGAGCAACAGGCTCAGAAGGAAATCACTGCTTTTCGACCTCGTGACTCTGGAATGACACCAGCTTGACACATGGAAAGAAAAAGAGGGTTCTTCTGCCCTCATTCAATATGAGAGTGATTGAAAATGACATTCAAAGGTAGTGCCTTGTTTCAGTTTTAGTGCTGCAGTTTTGTTCTGCCTTTGTATTTTGTTAAAATTTTCTATGTCTGAAAGCAACTTGCTAGATTTCTGAACACTCAGACATACTCATGTTCTGAACCCATGCGTTAGCCTTTTGAATTCATATTCCAGTTTAAATTTCTATGTATGTCAAACACAAGATGTTAGGCACATTCAGTACAGTTCTCTGCATGCACATATTCCTGTTCTGGCTTTCACCTTCTGACTGGGAAACTGCCATCTGCAGTAAAAGCCGTATCTTCTAAAAGCAATTTATAGTTCCCTGGCTGTGCTCAGACAGCTTCCTTAGAGGACTCCATCTGTTTTGAAGCTGTGATATGTTTTTTTTCCCTGCTGCAATCATTATAGTCTTTTTTCCCAACAACTTCATAAACTCTCTTAATGTGTCCTTTCTATCTCTTTTGTAGTCAGAATGCTATATAGCCCTTCAAGTTATCAAATGACTGTTAAAAAAAAAGGGTAAGTTTAGGTTAGATATAAGACATTCTTCAGTCAGAGGGTGGTGAGGCAGCGGAACATGTTTCCCAGAGAAGTTGTGGATGCCCCATCCCTGAAAGTGTTTTAAGGACAGGTTGGATGGGGCTTTGGGCAGCCTGCTCTAGTGGGAGGTGTCCCTTTTAATGGGATCTTTAAGATCCCTCCAAACCCAAACCGTTCTATAATTCTATGAATGTTGGTTAAAAAGGAAAAATGACGAATTTCACAAACACCAAAAAAAAAAATCAAAAGGTGATCATTTTTTCATGCCACCTACAAAGCTAAACCAAACATTTGTCCTCAACAATCTACTTTAATAATTCAACATAAATGGGATGAAATTTTCATTATTTTTTGCATTGTTTTACATTGGCACAACAACCATCAGAATATTTCAGCCATTTGTGTTTCCAGTGTTATCAGTGGAGGGTAACTCAAATCTTCCAACAGTTTGTCCTAGGAAAGGATGTGAGACAAGTTGTATGTTCTGGTCATACTAGCAAGAGGGTGACATAGGTATGTGGGTCATGGTATTGTTCTCCAAAAAATCCTAGCAGCAGGGAAAAGGCACACAGTTGAACCTTCCCTTTGATTTTTATCTTTCCGGCACACTTCCATAGCTAAACATCTCTACAACAAACCATGGTATCAAGTGGCTGACAAGGTGCTGTTGTTCAGATCACCATGTTTGTGTATGATTTATCATTTAGAAGATACAGACTTATAAACCGTATTCATAATTCTCATCCATTGTTTATACTTAAATGATCAGAAAGAAGAAATGGTAGGCCAAAATGCTTCACAGCTTATTGCCAGCTAAGGAAAAAAAAAAAACATCACAACTGTGCTTGAAGTAGAAACCAAGACCAGTGGCAAAGCTTTTGACAACAGCAAAGCAATGAATACAGTTTCATTTTAAAAAATCCTACGGGAGATCCATGCTTTTTGAAAAGTTTGTCCTGACTATGGACACTATTAGTACTTTGAAAACTTGGCTGATGCCCAGCTTTAGGCTTGTTTTAGCAGAGGAGAACAGTAGCAGCAGCACAAGTATGATTCAGAGAAGGCACTGGTAGGCCCATCCAAAAAACGTTACACACATATTTTCTATTGGGACACTCGTACAACTTGTGGAATGGATGTAAGTGCTGAAGAGAAAAGCATAAACATCCCAAATGTCATCCCCATTGTTGCTGTATCTCCATCAGCTGCACCAGTGTCTCCATCAGCCTCTTAACCAAACTATGCAGGTTTGCCCACGTAAATATTGCACATGCTACAAATATAGCCAAGGGTATTTTCTACAACATATGGATGTATTCTGGGAATACACAGAGCTAGGAATACCACAGCCTCATGCCTTTGCACAGGACAAAGAGAAACTTAAACACTGACAGGAACTGGTCAAACTGCAATATTCTTTATGACATTTCTCAACGGGTAGATACAACTGTGAAGTTTTTCTTTCTTCATCTAGAAAGATATTGTAAATATATCTGACAATGCACAGACTAATCTTTTACATACACCCTCGATTCAGTCAATCCCCTCTCTCGCATTTGACACTGACTATAGACTTCTTAGTCATTTCTGAGTTTACATTTTTTCTCAGTTATTTCTAACAAACCACAGTTACATGGCAGGGAGATGAAAGGTTGAGCGAGATTCTCAGGGCTCATGAGCAAAGTCCCTAACAAGGCACAGCTGATATACAGACAGACAGACAGACAAAGATATCAACCATGTGTTGAAAATAAACAGTTGCAGTCCATTCTCTCATGCTGGGGAGGAGGAGGAATGGCATGCGGGCAGTGTTTGAGAAGGACGCTGCCATTTCTCTGGACCTGTGTTCGTCCCGCGATAGGAAGATGTTGTTTACACAGCCTCAGTTCTTGTGTCTATCTGCAGCTCTCACCATCTTGACCCAACACGAATGGTTTTACAACCATTTGTTCATGACAGACGTGCAATAATATCGCAGTAAGCCAAATTGCTCTGTGGAAGAACAACTCTGACAGACAAGAAGTAAGTGTATATTAGACATACATTTTAGCTATTATTTATAAACCTTCTTGCTTCTGAACTAGCTCACATTCAATGTTCCAAAAGCAATTTCCTAATATTCATAAATCTTAATGTTCTTCAGAGGCTACTGTATAATAAAAATATGCATCAACAGAAGCACAAAGAAATTTGAATTCATCCCAAATCATACGGCTTGTCTAAGACAAGGGATCTTGACTGCTCCTACCCTACTGATCAGACACTTATCTCCTTCCTAGGCAGTTTACCAAGTTACGTATTAACCTTAAAAATATGTAAACAGCTGTTTAATACCCTGAGGTGAATATGCCCATCAACATTACGTTTACCTGCTTCTGGTATGCAAAGTCAGACTAAATAGCTGATATCCTCCTGATTATTTTGAAGTATTTTTTTCTTAAGTGTAACATGACCCTGTTGCTGCAGTTAACATACTCAAACATATGTAAATATCTAATTTTTTTTACCAATTGCAATATATGTTTCAAAGGATAATGAACATGGGAATTGTCAGATACCATTTACTATGATATATCCAATTAAAAAAAAAAAAAACTTTAAAAGAATAAAAATAATCTGGACTTATACTTCTCAGTGTACACAGTAAAAAATAGCATTTACCAATATGAAACATAGGGTCCTGCTGTTTTCAATGAAATAAAAACAAAACAAAAACAATAGGACTATCAGATGCAGTGTAGATCCAGACTTACTGTGCTGGAACATGGCAAAGAAACAGATCAAGCATACGGGATGCAGCTTAAGCCATAAAAAGCAGAGGGAAAGTGTATGGCAAACCAAATAACAGTGGCAGTAGTACAACTAGTAGTAGTACTTGTAACTAACATCTTCCATAAGCCATCACAGGAGCATTTAATTTACCTAAGGTCCTACTTCCTCAGTACTATCTGAATTTTCCACTTTACTTTTGCAGACTTCTTGCTGTCACAGTTATCAGTTCCTATCAGTACATCTACAACAAATGTCCATCTGTTAAAATGCTGCTACTGTTGCAATAGGTTTCTGCATAGTGTAAATTCCAAAAGTAAAATGGTAATTAACCGTACATTTTGGAAAACTTGTTATTTACAGACCTGTTTAGTTTTTTCAAACAAAACCATAGGTAATCACACAGAAATTAGGAGCCAGGTGTTAATAGGTATGTGCATTGTTCGTTTTTTGAAGGGAACATCAGTTTTTAGAAAAACAGATATTGACAAAAGGGGAAACAATACATCAGACAAGTAGTGATTTTGCATATTACTTTCACTTAAAGCACATGCAGAAATTCTTTGGTATATTCACTGCATCCTACCCTTCTGACAAATCAATAATCCAATTACTTCAGTGAGAAAAAATGTGCTTGTCTTATTTAAAAGAAAATCAACAATTCAGTTGCAATTCTATAAAGACATAACTCATGGTTAAGAACAGAGCTCGTTAATATTTTTAGCACTATCTGTTCAAACTCTATTGCTGAAATCGGTGAAAAATGTAACACTTGTCAATATGAATAAAAACTGGAGAACTAGGACTGAAATGAGTGTCTACTATGGATTATTTAACTAAGCAAAGCACCATGTTTTTGAGCACTGATTGAGAATGTATTTTACTACCTAAGAAAGCACTATACCTATTGATAAATTACTGCATTTTGTACTTGGTATGTCACTTTTAATCAGAGAAAGTCTAAATGCTTCATGAAACTGGACAAGCACATTAGAAGCATCAGCTAAAAGAACTAACAAACTTCCATTATGGACTAATTACCATGACTTGCACAGAGAAGCAGCCTGCCTCTAGCCCCTGTAGGCCAACCACGTTGTTATCCCTCCTGGAAGTGGTGATTTTAGCTGCTGCCAGCACGGGTAAGCTTCAGCAAAGAGCTAAGGAACGAATGCTTGGCCTGCACGAACCCTCAAAGCTGGAGAGGGAAGAAGACTTTACAGGCACTCAGGGAAAAGCCCAGAAAGCTCATGTATCCATTTTCCCCTAAGCAGAAACGTTTTGGCAGGTTTGTTTGTTTGTTTGCTTGTTTTTATGTTGGGAATGTATGGTTTTTCCTGGCTTCTACCCTATCTCTCAGGAGGAAAAGGGAAATTTTGACTAAAAGAAAATGTAATTATAATTAACTCTGTTAGTAGTTTTCATACGCTGAGAAGAGTAAGCAAAAGAATACGCTTATTCTTTTTGTATTCTTCATACAATAAGAACTTTTTTGTGATTCAAAGGGGGTTATTTTCTAGCTACATTATTTATAGGCTCAAATGATTATGGATATTTTTTAAACCAAAAAAAAAAAAAAATCATAATTATCAGAGTGAAAACAGATGCAGGTCAATGCAATGTAACACTTTACATAACAATCAATAAAAATGTCAATACAAACAACTACTAAAGGCACCATATGACATTCCAAAGGGGGAAAAAAAAATCTTCATTTTCTACTTAGATGCTTTCCTTCCTTTATCAGCAGATGGCAAGCAAATTACTAGTTCAATCCATATGTCTGTATCTGATAGACAGTGTTTTACAAGTCTGAAATTAGTTTAAAACATTTTGATGTTGGCCAGACTACAGAGGAAAACAGGATAACTTTGTCTATTAATGAAAAGTTGGTTTTGTCATAACAAATACTTCCACAAGCTACTACCCATCCAGACTCATTCAGTCGCTAATGGAATTTGTACCCAAAGACATAATCTGTGTTTAACAGACTAACAATTTGTAGTTTCATCCATATTGCTCTTCTGCTGTGCTCCAACACGTCTCCTTACCCTCGCTGAGGTTTACTTAGCGGTGCTGATGAAAGAAATCAAGGCCATGAGAATATTTTTGGTAGGAAGGATATCAGATCACTAGGGCCCTTTATGTGCATGCTAGTAGGCATTCAAGAGAGAACCTGTCAGAGCAAGGACCATTCAGACCAGCACCCTGTCTCCAACCATGGCAAAGTGCAGACGTCTAGAAGAAAAAGTATTTTTGAAAATTTTTCTTAATCTCTCCCAATCAGGAAGCCTCCATTTGTGATGCAGATGATGTATATTTTGGGAAAGGAGACCTGGAAAACCTACGTACTAGGTTCAGTTCAGACAGCTGGATCGAGGTCCTGCTGGCTTCCTAATCCTTACAAAATTTAAATTCTTTGCCAAGGACCTACAGAACTCTCACAGATAACATATCTCTCTACTTAGTGCTTTTAAAATTCTTCTTTCCTCACAACTGTGAAGTACCTGGGTGGGAGACTGGTGTCCAAAATGGCTTCTGCTTCACTTCTTAAGAAAGTATCACTAAGAAAGCCTCCAAACACCTTTAGCAATGATTAAGCCTTCTCACCAGGCTGTCATTCACTCACAGAAAGCTTACATTTCAGAAAAAGTCCATCCTAGACTTTATACCTTGCAATCCTGGAGCACTAAAGCCTGATGAATCTCACCCTCCTGAGACATACGCAGTAAGTCACAAGGCTTGACTGAAGCCGAGTCTGGTGTTAGGGTCCCTTAGCACAATATCCTACTGAGACAGCCCAGACCGAGGCACCAAATTTAGCAGACACCAACTGCCCACTTAATTTTTGTGAAATTCCCTGCATCAATTCTGCTCTGACAGTCATTATGGATGCCTACTGTAAAGACCTCTACCCTCCAACTGTTTAGTTGGCTATTAGGAGGCAAAGGCGAATTGATTAAGTGCTGATTAAGTTTACAGTCTTTTAGGCATGAGAGGTTCTGTTGAAAAATCAAGCCAGATTTAAAACTTCTGCTAAGAGGAACATAATTTTCTGTAATGGAAAAATCAGTAAAGCTGGAACATACTCTTTGCTTTAAAAATGATTAATACTAGTGCTATAAACCATTTGGCTACACAACTGCAGAAGGTTCTGGGATCAGTGGAGAGACATTTTTAATTTTAAAATAAATCTCATTTCTTAAATTTCATTCTGATTTTTAAACCAGTAAACAGACTAGTAATACACACATACGCACAAAAGCATATGTAGGTGCCAAGCTGTTTACAAGAATCAGAAGCCTGGAAGCCAACAAGATTTTAATCAAGATTTCCATTAACTCTCCCCACCCCTCAAACCCTGCATAAGGTATGGGTTGTAAGAATTTTAAACAAAAGAAATACATACATTTCTAGCATACTTAGTCAAATATAAAAGAATTTCAGTAATATACTAACAGGTACTGTCCTACTGCCAATGGAGAGCTTTTTGTCTTCTTTATCAGCTGCAGGGAGGAATGCCAAAATGATCACCATAGCTGAGTCCATTAACTGAATTGTGAAGAAAATGCTTTTCTCAAGAAACAGGCTGACTGAATGTATCCTGCACAATGCAAACTTTTACACAGGTCTGGGATACCTCCATTTTAGCCTTAGATTGCTGCTGCCACAGAACATTGAAGAAATAAGAAGTGTATGTCAGTATCTTCTCTTCTAACTCAAGAACGCAACACCATGAACATTAAAGCAGTTACTATCAGAAAAAGAACTCATAAATATGTAAAGATATCGTTCTCCATACGTTTTATAAAGGGGATAATAGCGGTGTATTAAGTTTTGCTTTGATTTTAAAGTTTTCACCTTGCGGTGTCTGCCTTACAGCCTTTTAGTCATGTACAGACTGGAGCAGCAACAGCTTTGAAGTGCCCAACTTCCAGTGAAGTTCCTAACATTTCTTTTAATAAGTCTGAAGAGGTCTGTATGTGATTTACTGTAATTTCAGAACAAGCTCAGAAATTCACCCTAACACAAAAAGATACAATTTCTTCATGAAAGAATGGGAGTCATTTGAGCACCGTATCACTGCCGGGGGATGGGGGCAGAGCGGCAGGAAAATGCTTTGGCAGCATGATCAAATGAAACTCAAAAATACTGGCTGTATACAAGATGATAGTCAAAACTTTAAGGGAAACAAGACAGAGCTTTCTACAGATGAGTTCCTTCTATTTTTTTTTCCCAACCAGTAAATATAGTTTAAGTGATTCACAGCCGATTTTTATAATTGTAATGAGCAGCTGTGATCAAACTCTATTTGTAGCATCATAATAAATTTGCCCCCCACCTACTAAAATTAGTTCTAACCATTCAAAATTCCCATTTGAACATCTGACTGAACAAAACAGGCATTGCTCCATGCCAGAAACTGGAGGAAATAGACCTAAAATATGCCATTTTCTCACCAGAAATTGCAGGCTCCCAGAATAACATGTGAATTAAAACTCATTCCAAGGTTGTTTGCATTGCTCTTCATTCCCATTCATAACAAATTCCTTGACAAATGTTCTGATTATTTCTCTTTTTTTTCTTGCTTTTTTTATTTAAACACAATTTTCAAATCACAGACGGTCTTGCAAGGAGAAACAGCCAATAGTACAACCCATCTGAAAATGGAGAGGGTGGAATTTTACTCTCAGCAAGTGCTGGAGGCAACTGACATGATTAAAGACTGCAGTTTAAGCCATCGTTAAAGGCTTCTTCCCATAAGTGAAAATGTGTAGTTTGCCACTCTACACATCAGAGGCATGTAAACCAAAATGAGGTCAAAGTTAAACAAGAAACACAAATGCCTCACTCTAAAAAAGTTCCTGCTTTCTCTTTTTTTTTTTTTTTTCTAATCAAGTTAAAGGGGAGAAGAGAAATTTTAACAAAGTTAAAATGATGATGTTTCCTAAGTTTTTCTCTTTTGCCAGTATTTTTGCAATAAGTTACATCATCGTGCCCAGAGAAGATAATTGGCAATATTGACTCAGGATGCTTATGGGGAGGGCTCTTCGTAGCACTGCACAATAAGGATTTTAAAGCACCTCCTCACTCTCATCTTCTGAGGCAAGGAACTGCCCTTACTTCCATTTCACAGACAGAATCAGGAGTATAAGGCCTAGATAAGCTAAGAAATCAGAGGGGATTAACCATCTAACTAGGACAAATATGATTCACCAGCTGTATTACGGCAAACACAACAAGTAGCAACTCCCAAGCACTTGATCAGCAATCTGAGCAGGAACTGTTCTTCCCTCTTCACTGGAAAGGCACACTTGCTGCAGCTGTAAATGCTGTCCAAGACTTAGGCAACATATGCGCTTTAATAATATGATATAATATCACATATAAAATTACATATTATATATGATAATAACAAAATAATTATATTTGCAAATCTCAGGCAGCACAGGGAAACACGAACCAAACAACAATTGCAAAGTCGGTTAGGAAGCTCCCTGCTTTGTGCAAAGCACTGTGCAGCCTGTGCTGCCACTGTGCCATTTGCTTCAGAAACCTACACTGCAAAAAGAGAAATCATCCTTATTCCTTCTCTTGTCTTTGCATAAATAATATTCTATCTGAACTCCAAGTAAACAATGTAGCATGGTACAGAATACGTATATTTACAGATTCCTATTGCATGCATATATTATTATATTGCTACAACAACGATCATAAGATTTCGTAAAATATACATAATGCTACTTAGAAGAATGCTTAGAAAAACATTAACAGAACCATTTAGCCATTATAAAGCATCATTTTAAAAACAGAACTTGGTGCAATAAGTAAATAAATTCTATTAGGCAGGAAATTGTTCACTAAATCAATTGTGCTGCATTAGAGATCTTAAAATTAAGACTACTTGCAAGGTGGCCACATGCAGACTCTGAGGAGTGCTAAGGTAACAAAAGAAGTTACATAAACCCTTTTGCATATCTCACATGTATATTTGTTTCAGCACACATCTGTTCATATAACAGAACTATTTTCCATGGTTGCCATTTTTAATTGGGTGTATTAACCCCTAGATAGCTCCATGGAAAAATCCCAGAACATGTGTGTGCACTGTTTATTCACAAATCTGTCTTTAAATCTTCGCCATTTTGAATTTGTTCAGATGTGGATAGCATCTGGATTCCTTCAAATCAATTATAATTACAATGATCCTTTCTTAGTCCAATAAATTAAACATTTATTTGCTGTCTATCATAATATTCCTTTTCTGAAAGAATCTATTTATTGTGTCTTTTAATTACAAAAGTACATGTACAGAGTTTTCTGAAATTCAACACAGAAAGCCACTGTGCACTTCCAGATGTTAAAGGTATCCTCACATAGATTTTCATTGTTCAGCACCACAGTACTTCAGGCAAAAATAGAATTATGTACAATCCTTGCCGGCATTCATCTATGAAATTTAATTTTCCATTGAAAATCTACAAGTTAGCAGCAAGTTCTGCCCTTGGACATGAGTGTGTGTTTCCTCTTGGATCCAGTTTGGCAAAATTTATCTTTGTTTTTTAAATACAATTTGAGTTTCCACTTCAGGTATACAATCTAATGCAAAGTACTATTAGTGACAGAGAATAAGAGCAGAACTGTCTAATTGTTATAGATGCACTTTTCAAAACTTTGGTAACTACTTTTGCCCCTGACACTCTGGAAAAGCTCAGCTAATTATTGAAATCATTCAGCACATCAGAAGCTCTGTTTACTTACTTCCAAGCTTAAATGGTGCTTCCCATAGCCAGCTCTCTGAACTGTTTAGGCTGCACGGCGTTATTTGCTCCAGCATGTGCACATACAAGGCCTACAGCTGCGCTCCACACCATGACCCTGTTTCTTTTAAAAGTACAACCTAGTCACATCCACGTTGCAAAAAATAATAATAAAATTCAGCAGTGTATTTGAAGATTGATTAAAAAATAAAATTATCTGCTCCTGGGGGATGGAGGCAGGTGCCCACCATACACAGGGTTCAGTCACTGCAGCTGCAGCATGGCAAGAAGTGGCTGCCCCAGTGCCTGGGGATGCTCAAGGCCAGCTTCATGCATGCGAGCAAAGTGGCATTCCAGTGACCCAGGTACCACACATCGGACCTGAGAGGGCAAAAGACAAGTCCTCCCATCCCACCTAGCAAGGGTAATGTGTAAACAAGTTAATTGCACCCAGCACTGACTGACAGATGCTTTGGCTGGTCAGTTCAATACGAGAGGGCACCCTCTTCTTCTTGTCTCTCCCATCCCAACCAAGCAGCTTGTTTTAAATCAAGAATTATCTTGGTTCTCCCTGCTTGAATCATCGTTATTGATCACAGCAACTTCAGTAAGGCTGCTGCTGCTGACGCAGTGGCCCGGGGGCCTGTCCCAGCCCTCGCAGCCCTTTGTTCCCCGACTGATTCACCTCTCCAACAAGGATTTTGACGTAGCTGCTGCCCTTTTGCATTATTACTGCGCCCCACCCAAATAATGATTTTATCATTTAAAGCTCTCCTTAACCACATTTTGCAGAAGAAAAGAAAAATAAATAAAAAATATGCACCGTCGGGTGGGTAAACACGCGCGAGGTGGGGCTGTCTCTCCACATGACAGGCACACCCCACACAAAAACCAGAAACATGCCTTGAATTGGGCAGGTTAACATTTTTCTAAAAGTTACTTTCTAGTCCGATCTGATCACTCTGTCATGATGAGTAATGCAAAACATTCAATTTCTTGTGGGTTTGGTTCCAGTAGTTGCTAAAAGCAGCCAAGTACATGTTTGTTTCTCAACGGCTTCAAACCTTCGGCGAGCTATTTTAGCTCCATTCGCAGCCCGCTCCCCAGCGCGGGATTTCACTCAGCTCGGTTTTTGCGCAGGAAACCCAATGCCTCAAAATCGTTTCTCTTTGCGTCCTATCTTTATTTTCTCACTTTCCTTGCAGGATGATTCTTGCCCTTTTCCAGGATGTAGTTATATTTAAAAAGCAGCCCACCACCTCCCCGAGCAGAGACTTGTGGAAACAGGTGCTTCAAAAAAAAAAAAAAAAAAAAAAAAAAAAAAAGAGAGCATTTGGCAGCTCTGTGACCTGACAGAGCTGTGTGCGTTAGTAAGACACAGTGCCTGCTGAGTTCCCCTCAGCTAATTAGAGGACCCGTATGGCAATGAATGGCCTTGACTATAAATACTTCCTGAAAGATCTCTAACAGAGTCAGAGGAAATGGGAAAAAAATGAGATGCAGCTACAGGGAAACTATTTCAGATGTTTCTTCTTTAAAGGGCTGCTTTTTTTTTTTTCCTCCCCAACGTGGCTGAAGGATGAGCTGCTGAGTCCAAGATCTCCAACAACTTAAATACAAGATATATGATGTAACTGTATCTGTTAAATTTAATTCTGTAGATATACTGTTGAGATGCTGTTATCAGAAGATGGCTGGATGTGGGACACTGAAAAATCACGTTTAAAACACAACCTGCCCCAAGAGCATGCTTTGCATTGAAGGCAGCAGCAAGACTTCTACCAACACCTGAGAGGCAGTTTTTACCTCAAAGGTATGTTGCCATTCTGGCCAAGAATTTCATGTTTATATGCACAGGAGTAGTATTTTGGAAATCAAAAGGCCAGTTTGGCATTTGCACCGCTTTGCAGGAATCTGGCATCCAGCTCCGGATAGCAGAAGAATGCTTTACAACAAGAGAAATAGTGTTTTGCTACTAAGGATTGCATCTGACATTTACTACACTGATATTAAATGAATCAATCATACATAAATTTACTGATACTTGCATACGTAGTGCTTGTTTTAGAATGAGCCACAACTGGCCACAGAGAAGAAAGCAAAATGGGGAGGACAAATATATTTTTCTGACTTCCTCTCTCTGAATTTAAAGCCATGTAGCAACTTCTTGACTGAACACTGCAAGAAATATCAGGAAATATCACAGACAAAAAGAAAAATAACTCTCCTTAAAGTAAATGGAAACTTTCTTGAAACACTGTCATTTCCCGTGAGGAGTTTAATCATTGTGGTGCAAAATAATCTCGATTTAATAGCAGAGCTGCTTTTATCCTTTGCCCCTGTATAAAAAACTCACAGCAAATGTTACCATAACTTCAGCTGGATATTTAATGTTACAGCCTGCCATCTCCCTTTGACAACAACCACCAGTACCTTTGCAATAATTTGATGATCTCTCTCTCTCTCTCCCTCTGACGGTACACAAATCCACCCGTTGCATGAATTATAATTAATAATACATAGGCATCTCCCTGTGCTTTCAGGCATACGCAGCCCTGCAGGGCACACTGCTATTCTGCATCTGCATCAGCTACACTACGATGCAAGGAAGCAGTATTTACCAATACCTTCAGGGGGGCTAACTAGGTCTGTATGTAGATCTGAAGGCACAGGCTGCAATTCCCCACTTTGTGGAAAACTTTGTACGGCAGTGTCCACACGTAACAAAACAGGCCACTTCATTTAAAATCAGTTTAGCAAAAAGTTCCTGCTGTCCAAGATCAGCGTTGTCAAAGCATTAAACAATCTGCCTGGCCCGGAGTCTGCTGGCTGCCAATGTGCTACCCAAAAAAGGAACATTTTTGCATCTCAATAGACTTTCCAGTATCAACAAATCTTTAAACTAAAAAATCAGCTACTCTAAGGAAGAGCAGAAATAATGTCTACATTGTACCACGCTGGGGTACATTTTTTGTAATTCCCATTTGCAAAACATACATATTCGCTGTAAGTACAGCTGCTGGAAACATTTTAATAAGAAAAATAAATTAAAGCTACTCACAGAAGTGTACCAAGCCCCTGAGAAAGATTCTGTTACACACACACAGCCTGGAAGCTCTCTCGGGGAAAAAGGTGCGTCCCCTGCATATGTGTGCTTGCACACATGCAGAGCTCAAGCTATTGCCACCGCACTATCTCCAGCTCCTCAAAGGTCACAAGCCACTAAAAAGAAAATAAATCCTACCCTAATGACTCCCATGAATAATCTACTGTAGGACAGAGCCTGGGGAGAGAACACGACCATCATGCATTGAAGGAATGCGAGAAAGCAGCACATAAACAGCTTACAGAACACCCAAAGCTGAGAAACACTTAATTCCAAAAGTTTACAGTTATCATTAGAGAACTATGGGGGCAACTGTATATTTTCACCCTTTCCCCTGTTGATCTGTATTGCCCTTGATATTTTGTTAAATTGCTAATAACTCCAATCATAAACTCAGTATCTAGAAAACTGCCTTGCAACATTGAACTCTCTATCTATATGAAAAAAATGTGAAAAACATTATCTTCCCTCTCCCTTCCCCCAGTCATCATGAGAGAACTAAAAAATGAAAAGCACATGGTATTACTGCTACTGTTGAATCATTACAAATCATTCTTAATAAACAGAACCACTCTATAAATACTGAATAGCCAGCACAACCAAAGGGATGTGTTAGATTTTTTCAGTCCATTTCTCACAGTGTTTATTCACTGAGTAATCCCAAATTTTTGGCTTCCTCTGTGCCGATCTTTGAAAAAACACAAAATGAAGGTGTCTACAGAGATTTTATTATAGGTTTTGTTTCCTAGTCACCAGTCGTCCTGGGATACAGTATTTTGCATGAGAATTCATTATATGATACCACAAGTATGTACTGATTTAACCCCTTGTTTTTACAAAGCCCCAGATTTTTGAGTAACATTAACTATTTCTGCCAACTATTTCACATTAGAAAAACACATTTCCCCAAAAGTGGATAATCATGTGAGAATTGGTAACAGTATGATTTTTTATTTTCAGGATTACCAAAATTAACTTTACCCAAAACGGAGAAGGCTTTTTCTGAACAATTTCTAACTTTGCCCAGACTGAGTGAGCTTCCAGGTATTCATAACACCCAACACAAAGCTCCCACTGGTCAAGCTGACCATCACCTTTTCTTCTTGCTTAGTGGCCCCAGTACTTCATCCTATAGCTCTGTCCATAGAAAACTACATCAAAAATAAAATAAAATAAAGGTTTCCATGAGATCTTTTTCACAGATCCTGGGGAACAGGGAACATCCATCTCACTGGAAGAATTAATATCACTCATAGAATCCCACTCCTTCATCTTCCCCCATCTCCTGTCCTCCAGCTCCCCCCCCCCTTATCTTCAAAAGCAGGTTGAATTCTCACTGTTTTCCTCTACCCATTAATAGTGATGAAATATATCATTAGGGACTCTGTTCCTCAGAAGTAGAAAGTTAACTTCCCCACTTGTTTCTTAAATAATTCAAACTGACAAAGGCAACTTGCCCAATTTCCAAATAAAAGTGAAAATGAAATTATTATAACTAAAGAGAGAAGGGAACAAAAAAAAAAAAAAAAAAACCAACAACAACAAAAAAAAAAAGAACAGACAACCAGGTACTTAGCACATCAGAGTCCAAAGGCAATGAAGGTAAAAATGTATACAAAAGTAATTGTTCTTTGAAAGGTGTCAGCATGATTTCACCAGTCAGTATAGACCTAATCCAGTATTAAATCCTTTTACAAACCATATAAAAAAAAAGTTGGGTTGTTCACATAATTTTAAAATGCAAGAAATTCATTTATATACCCTGTTAATACACGAAAAAAAAAAAAAAAAATCAGAAAACCATGCACATTATTGGTACTTTATATTATTTGAAAATCTGGAAGTGATCAAAACATTTCCAAAGTGATAAAAAATAATAACAAATATACCATTATCTTTGTATAAAGATTGAACTTATTTTAAAGGATGGCATAAGAAGCAGCCAGTGCACAGTTTTCCTTTCTTCATTTAGTATTGCCTTAAAATCATAATATAATGGTCTTATTCTACTATTCTACTATTTCAGATTTTAAGCTCTAGTTACCAAACAAATTTAGACATTTATAGAGCTGATTACCAGGTCTCTTTGGATAATGTTATTAAGAAGTCAAAAAATAAATGAAAATTATTTGTACTCTGGATAAACCCAAAATATAAACGGCTCCTCTGGCCAATATATAACTAGTGTCATATGTACAGCATGAATTCCACTGCTAGTCAGATATATATATATATATTTTTAGACATATTTCTAAATGGAGGAGAAATATAAACCTGCCATTCACAATGAGCACACACCCAGGCCCAACCAGGAACCTGTCATCCTGTGACTGCTTCTCATACACTTAACATCTGACATCAGTAGCTATTCACGACCTGCAAGGCACAAAAGACTGTGGTCCCCCTAAATTGCTTGCAAACTTTAAGTGACAGACACATTATTTTATAATTAGAATAACTGTAATATTTTTAAGACTACTGACTTCATCTTAAAAGAGCTTTGAAGATTTATATATGTATATGTATATATATGTATATGGAGACAGATATATACATGTATAAACTTAGCAGACCATGGAATAAAACATTTATCTTGCCTTTGGTCTTCTTCTGTCATGTTGTTCACTCTTACAGTAATGGAAGTTATGGTTATAAATGTTCTTATAAAAGACAATGCAGAACAAGAGATGATCACCACTTCCGTTCTAGTGAAGTTCACCTGCAAGTTCCTAAAAGTTCAAATTTCAGGGGAGCAGCCCCTGAAAAAATTCAGTGATGACACCAGGAGGAAGGCTCTTATTTGTCCCTGTGTTCAGCTCCTCAGAATTTGAGAACTCTTCTAACTTCAAGTTTACCAACAGTGGAAAAAGCGTAAGTTAGGAAGTTCCTTATGTCTACATTTTTTACTATTATATATTTTTTTAGAAAGACAGAATAGGAATTATTTGGTGCAATGCATATTCTCCCCTTCTTTATCACACAAGCTCCTTCCTTTTCTCTCTTTTATTTGCTTCCAAGGCAACCAGACAAGTGTCAAAATTGATATGTAATTATGCTGTTTTACAAAAAAAAAAAAAAAGAGGTTATTTTTTATTAACATTTAACTCAGGTTTCGTATTCTTATATATTTAATAATGTGAAATCTTGCTTAAGTGTGAACTGTCACACCACCTCAAAATTTAAGAGGTGATTAGTTGTTTCAGTGTAACAGATGTGCAGCCTTCTGGGGTTCTAAACCCTCATTCTTCAAATGCATCATCAACCTGCACAATTAGCAGGAATGATTAAACAAAATTCAATCAGAGCTAAATAGCAAAAGCAGATTCACTTGCTTACTAATACTGCATCAAATATATGCACTGTTTTATGCAAACACTTTGGAACATTTACCTGTCAGTTTCGGTCTACAAGTTTGAATCTTTCAGTCTTCCCCTGATTTTTATTTTTGTTTTCCCATGCATTCTCTCTGGAAATGAAGAAATCTTTCACATGCCTAATTAAACATAGCATACATGTAATCAGAAAAAAAAAAAAAAAAAAGAAAAGAAAAGAGAGAGAGAGAGCTTCCTACCCGTAACAAGGACTGGGATTCATCCTTTGCCTTGCCGTCCCCGGATCCAGGGTAGGGCTGGGTGAGCTGCCCGGCCTTCTCCGCCGCTCCGGCTGGCACGCCCTGCAGGAAGCCCTTGCTCTCCACCGCCAAGCCGTAAATGGGCCGCGCAAGATGGGCAGCTTCTACGTTCGGACTATCCCTTAAAGGCTTTGGCTGCTCTTGGCCAACAGACACGGGGGTCAACAAGCCTAAACTGGTCTGTGTGTAGGACGGGCTCCCCCTCAGAATGTCTGTTCCTCTCCAGGTCACATTACGAAGATCATCAGCGGGACTGTCAGTCCAACCCTTCTCCTTAAGCACTTCCTTATCTTCTATCTTTTCCCTCTTGACTATGCTGTCAGATATGGGCTCCCCCATTTTGGGGTCTGGATTAATCAGACTGTAGACCTTGAGGTCAATTTTTGGCTCCTCCTTGATAGACGAAACGCCGTGACTGTCCTCCCCATTGGCTGTAGTGATGTCCACCTCCTGACAGTGCACAGTGTTGAAGTGCTCTAGTAGTGACTGAGTGTCAACAGCTGTGAAGCTGCACTGACGGCATTTGTAGCAGTTGTGTACTCTCCTGGAAGGAAACGAGAAGTGCATTAATGCCAGTCTCCCTTCAGCCCTCCCGCTCTCACTGGCTTTACCCACCCAAGAAGAAAGAAAATAAATTCAACGTACAGTACGAGTCCCTCCAATAAAGCAGGCAGGTTTGCTTTGTTGTCTGACACAATAGGGGAAAAATCCTGCTGCTTTTCACCCCCACGCATTGCAATGACCTCCTATTGTTCATTCATACTCCACTGCATTATTCTAAACTTCATATAATTTTCACTGGGATTTGTGTTGTTTCCTTTCCCGTTTGCTGCAGTACACTCTCCACTTTCCATTGTGGTAGAAACACTGAAGTAGTATTTTTTTTTTCCAACCAAAATCGAATAGTTAGAAGGGGAAAGTTTTCTTTGTATAAAAAACAAACAAATAAAACCCAGTATTCACATAAATATACTCTAGAAAGTTCAAATGTTGAAAAATTCCTTTGCTTTCCACCATTTTTAGTTACTTTTGTTGACAGATCATTTTGAGTGGGACTCTGCTTAACTTACAGGATAAGAACACACCAAAGGATGGCAGGTTGCACACAACAGACAATACTATTTGTCCTCTGTGGACATTTCAACATGACCTTAGATGCTGCTCTAAAGCAAAAGCAGCATAGTTGGCTGTGTCAATACAAGCTGCATTTTCCTGTCAAACACAGGAGTGATTGGGTAAGACCTGGAGCAGTATGGAATAACGCGCCTTCCTGTTTTCATTCGCGAAGCCTATATAAAGTGCTGTATTACCAAATTATGTAAAGCATATGTTGCTACATTGGAACAACATGTTACCACTTTATCTATCAGAGGAACAGAGCACTTTTTATGAGCTATATAACATTATGAATAATCATTTAATGCACAGAAGTGGTCCAAGACCTCCATCGGAATCGGGCCCCGCCGCGCCAGGCTGAGCCGAGCACCGTCCCTGCCCTTCCTCGACACATTCGCAGAGCTGCAGCAACCTTCTCCCTGCAGATCCGCTCACACATCCACACCCCGTGCGTTCAAGAGCCACAACAGCATCTTCAGCCAAGCTAGAAAACGAGGCTTTCACTATCCACACAGGACAAAACTTGCATGAGAAATCTGTTACTGCCCTGACAACTCCAATTGTTGGAATTAATTCTTCTGAGGCCAAATCCTGGTCTCGGTGAAGTCAATGGCTAAACTCCCATTGACTTCAGTAAGAGCAGGATTTGGCTCTCAATGCATCTGTGGAACTGGAATGATACACAAAATGTCCCTGTTTAAGTATGATAGTTTAGAAGGGACAACTTGCCAAACTTCCAAAAAAAAACAAAAAAAAAAAAAACAAAAAAAACTTGTCTTCCTTCTTTCCTTTAGTTGAAAAAACAAACCATATGTTATTTACATTGTCTGATTTTCTTGCAGTTGTGTCAGCGTGCAGACATGAGCACACATTCAAATTCGAGCTTTTTAGCCCTTGTGCAATATCAGTTTTCTTTTTGTCATTTTCTGTTTTTATATTCATTTTAAGGGACTAGTTGGGCTCATTCAGTTACGCAAAAAATACAGTCAGCTATTCTCCATATAGCCTTATGGCAACAAAACCTACTTGTAGGAGAGAAAGCTGCGGGTTAAAATCCTGCTCTGGCTATGTTCCCCTTCTTTCATTCTACAATTGTGTTTTATTAAAATCAGCTTCTCTCTCAATGCGACACTAATATATTCACTCTTGCAACTTAATTCTTCTCTAAACCAAGCTTAATTCTCTTCTGAACCAAAAAAAAAAGGGAGAGTGCTATCTGATCAAAACCATTTTACAAATACAAAAAGCCAAGTTTTAAAGAGGGTCAGCCCTGTAAAGGTGGGATACCATCAGGGAAGTCCAAGTTAGAGAGGGGCTAGTTATCTTAAAAGCCAAGTTAAACAAGACACCATTTGGGGCTAATGGCTCAACCCCATACCTCCCCATGTTAAAGTTTATCAATCCTTTGGGAGACTACTTAGCCCTAAGTGTCTGTTGTTTAACTTGGCTATTTCAATAGCTAACCCCTCCTTTCTGACTTGGCTCTCATCTACAGACATCACACCTCCAAACAGCTGATCTTTTTCTGCCTAACTTGCTTCTTTTTTTTTTTTTTTTTTTCTTTTCCCCTCCTCTCCCTTCCACGCTGGCTAAATGGTTTTGATCAGGAACAGTAAACACCACAGGAGTGCTGCCATGCTTATGAGGCCACAAACAAATGTAGAATATTAGATACAGTTGTAACTGAGTGGCTGGGGCCCTGCTGAAATCACCTTTTTTACGTGAGAGGTTTCTTAATTTAAAGGATTTATAATCTATTCAGAGGGAGTCATGAAAACATTCTGTAGTTTTCCTGTTAAACTGTGATAGAAATTGTGATGTGGAAAAGACTGATTTCAACAGGTAGCAGTAGCCAACAGGCTTTTTCTTCTAGGACATATACTTCTCTAGTAGCGTCCATCGCTGTCATTATAAATCTTTGTATTTTACATGTCCTTTATATTTTTCTATCCAAAAGCTCAAGGAAAGCAAGCTGAAGTTTGTAGCTGTCCAATGTAAGTCAAAGTCTCAAATAAAATAGTAACTATTGTAACCCTAGAGAACTTTTTTAGAATTGGAAACTCTTATCCTTCCCCAGAACAAGGCATAAAAAGAAGTATGTTTTCACCTCTGATTCTTATCACCCCACCCTGAGAGCAATCAAGAGAACAAGTTGGCAAGCTTTCATTTCTTATTGTACCAGAGTTTAAATCTACACAAGGTTCCTAAAGGTCTAAGTTACAACTAGATTTGTGCACAGAACTTCCCAAAACTAAGCAAAAAAAAAAAATAAATAAAAAATAAAAGTTCCAGTTTGCAAAGAACAGAATAAGCACTTCTGTCCTTATTGGTCGGACGATAGACGTTTGAGGAAAAGTTAAGTATGGAAGAAAATTAGGTAAATAAAGATGGAAACAGCATTCTCCCCATTATGACTTTGCTCCTATATCACTCAAACAAACTAAAAGCAGGTTCAAGCCATAAGCTGGCATACTTCCCATGTGACAATGGAAAGGCAATGTTACACCATCCACTGATGTCACTTAGCATTATTATTTTCACTACTAAATAAATCAAAGACTTGATTATTCATGGACATTAAAACAGTTATGGCCCAATCCCAAAATTAAATGTCATGGAATTCTGGCCAAATTGTTGCTGCCCTGTCAGGTTTTGACAACTTAATAAAATCCTATCATTTATTTCTACTGAAATACACCTGAATTGGGTTGCAATAGAACATAAGAATTTTCCCTTGCAAAACCTGAAGGTGGAGAGATTAGTTGTCTTTTTTTTTTTTTTTGATAGATTTAATGTTATTTATGTGAGATTTCTAATAGGCTGTGATACTCTTGACATTAGCGAGTTGTTAATTAAGTCTTGTTGACATACTTCTAACTAGTCTGAAGTATTACAAAATACCATCCTTTACAAAACAAGTAATTTTTTTAAAATTACCTGAAGACATTCCTATGCTCTAGGGCATAGAAAATATTCTGGATGAAGGTACAGCTGTCATATCACTTTCATTTTTTTGCATGCTTTGAATTTCATTAAGAATATAATAATTGCTAACATTTCTTGTGAAGAAACAGGCTCATAAGAAAGTTTACTTTGGGGATGGGTGCTGCACTTGGTCTTGCGGGGAGAGGAAAATATTCAGAAGAAGCAAAGGGAGCAAAAAGCAAGCAAGAAAACTCAGTGGAAAGGCAGGAAGGGGAGGAGAACGGGCAGAGCGGAGAGCAAGACTGAAATAAAATGCAAGCAAAAGCCACTGGCAAGAGCAAACAAGTTCAGAGCAGTGAATTAAGGTGTCAGGAGGATGGAAAAGGTCTTTGCAGCTGCTGCTGCTGTTCGCCAAGTGAAGGCCCCAGCTCTGCCACAAAGCAGGAGCTGCTGAGCCTCGGTTTACACGTTTGCCCTCAGTTAGATTCTCCAGGGAGCAGCCCAAAAGCTCCATGTTCCCACAACCTGAACGTCTCAGACCTTTGTCCAGCTTCTGCTGCCTGCTGGTGTTGAGGGCACTCTGGGACAGCTCCAATGCCCCCGTCCCCAGAGCACAGCCGCGGTGCTGAGCGCATGCAGGCCGCAGCTCCACTGGTACCCCCCTGCCTTTACCATCTCATTCCACTGACATTTAAGAGGTGAGAAATTTCATGTAATTCTGCTGAACAGCCCTACAAAGCTGCCGTCACGTGCATTTGCAAAAATAATCTCTGTTTATTAGAAAAAAATGATTCTGCTCCACTGCCAAAGCTCGTATTTCATTTGTGAGTCTATTTGCTTTTTATATTTTGCTGTCGTTTAATGAATAACAGTCACCAGCCTACCTATTTCTTAAAGAGTTTTAGGCCATCTTTCAAGCACAGTGTTTGTAATTAGCACTAGCACTGATCAAATGCTACTGTCGGTCTTTTTTGACAGTAAAGATTTTTATGAAGAAAAAAGTAATTTGTGCAAAAACGAGAAAATGTGTTGTTCTCCCTCATTTTTACAAAAAAAAAAAGTCCGGCAGTAAAGGTCTGCAAGAAGCCTCATTCAGCCTTAAGAAAAAATGAAAAATTAAAAATAAATTATTCTCAAGCAAGAAGAAAAATAATATCTAGACTGAGTGATCTGACATGCAAAATTTCCCCTAATAGTCAATATGATTTTTATCTAAATTACATGTTGCATCTTTTAGCTCATCAGAATAGCAGACAGTTTTAAGAAAAAATAAATAAATTTCACAATGAACGCACAGAATACCTGATTCCTCAGAGGAATAATGGAAAATGAGCGGTAACAGAATTAGAAAATGTAGGCCAACAAACCTTCCGGGGATTTATTTGAGTAAGCACCTTTTAGTGAAGTTTAAATACAAGTAAACTCAAGTGCAATGTGATTCATTAAATTCAAATTTAACTGAACAGGTCTCAAATAATCGTGTCAAGGAAATACTGAATGAGAGTTAAATGTTAATATACATTTCTGTAGAAAGAAAAGTTGAAATGAACGAGTTTTGCAAATTCTAACACTGTTGCAAATACATGGCTGCAAAGGAATAATATTAAGACATAGAAAAAAAAATAAACTAACTAACACCAGCAAATTGTAGACAAAGAGCCGAAAGGAAACCAAATAAAAGCAAATTAATTAAACATGCTGTTCATGTCTATGTCTTAAAAAAGAACATAATGAAGAAAGCAGACAAAAAAAATACACAAACTCAAATAAGTATGAGCTATCTCCAATACTCACAGATTATCTACGGTAAACTTAAATATGTGTATGGCAAAACACTTCCTGCAACCACATTAATGTTTATGACCATGTTTATCATTACAATCCATTCAGCCACTTATTATATAAAATGCCAGTTTACATATATATATATTTATATTCGTGCATATAATTTTATATAAATCAGAAATATATAATGGTGTGGCCTAACAGTTTTATTGGGACAAACTCTGTTGAAACCACAGAGAAGACCAGCTAGGCTGTGAGCTGCCGCCACACCAGTATTTTTCTATGTATGTCACATAACTCCCCAACACAACTATTTTACACCACTATTTTTAAGTTCTTTTAAAAATATGAACTAATCTGTACCCTTATTTCTTAAAATGCAAAGAGGGAAAGGAAATACAAATCAGGTATATGCAAAACTTTTGTTAAGAAAAAGGAAAAAACAAATACCTGATAATAATATAAATAGAAAGAATAATGCCCTAGCAGTCTTTTTTATTTGTTTTAGTTTGGTATATTAAAAACTATGAAAACTGAGGCATAGAAAAGCAAGGTGTCTGCCATTACAGAGCATGTACCAAAAAACAAACTAACTTCTGTAACTTCAAAAACGATGCACAGTGGGAAAGAAGAGCAGCAGTATATGTAGAAAATAAACAAAATTCAAATTTAAAAGGGAGTGGGAGAGCAGGGTAAGGGAAAGGGAAAGAAGTTGGCAGTTGTGGGGATTTTGTTCTTTGCTTTGACTATACAACATCCTCAGAGTGCTCTATAATGCGGTAGACTGAAGGCTTAAAAATACATTGTTCGAGTGTTTTGAACAGAATAGGCTAATTTTAGACAAACAAGTTGAGATTCAAATGTTTAAATTCATCTCTTGATTTTCCAAAGAGTGCATCACATAGCAATTCCCACTGACAACTGTTGGAGCTGAAGGGTGCTGAGCACTCTGGAGGACAAACTGCTGCCATGGGGTGTCTGCCTTACAGTTCTCAAAGTCATGGCTTCTCCTTTCCCTGGGAAAAAGGATTTTAACTAGGCGTGCTTGTTAAAACTTAAATTAGCAGCTGCAGCAAAATAAAAGTGTTTTCAGTCAAGGAGCCATTTCAATCTTCCAGTTATTTAACCACTAAAAAAAGATCATGCCATGCCCCAGCGGCGGACAAAGTGCTGCCTATGGAGTTCTACAGCACAGCTCAAAGCTGCTATAATAACGCTTGGAACTTAGATACCACTTTTCATCTTCAAAGCAGTTTACAAACATTAACTAATTAATCCGCACAACATCCCTGAGGCCCACTTGGATCAAAAATGGGGCACTGCATGCTGGGACCTGAATCCTCCGTGGGCACTAGTTCCAAATTAAAGATGAGCAATCTGCTCTTTTTTTTTTTTTTTTTTTTTTTTAAATAGACTCCTGATACATTGCCAATGCAGCCCTCTGTTGGGCAACATTTGGATGCCCCCAGCTTTCATCTCTATTAAAGTATCATGCCCCAGTCTGCCTTTGTTAATTTTGGATGTCTTGGAATCTATTAAACGTGGCACAGTTTCTTGAGCTTTTAACAAAGCTTTAGCTTTGAAAATGCATCTTCTTTTGTCTTCATTCTAGCTGGCTTCCATGCAAAGATCTTTTAGATGAGATAGATACTGAGCTTTCCGTTGTTGTTGACGCATTAGCCTTAACTATTAACATATTCAGCATGATTTTCTAATATTTAACATTGCTTTTGCAGCAGCACATAACTGTAGCTTTTTACAAAGTCTAGGAGCCAGTTCCTCCTCCGATGTAAACTGGACTGCCAGTTTACAACAGCACAGGAACTGACCCAAGAAGTTTAGCAGGGAGTTGGCTGCCATCGTGACATTGTGTCAGACTGAGTCAGGAGACTGGCTGCATCCACCTCCAAATAGGAACATTAGCATTTAAAATAAATAGAATGACACTGTAAACCAGCAACACAAAAATAAGCATCTGCAAAAGGATCTTGGGGGATGACATCAACAGACAAAAGAGTGTCTGCTCCCAGTGTGAAACCAACACCAAAACAGCAGTGGAATGCTCTTAAACTCATTATTGCATTGCTGGACTTGGGAATGGAAAATACTACAAAAAGGTAGTACATTGAAGCACTGTTACGGAGCATGAAAGGATTCACAGTCTATCTTGGAAAGTAAAGCCATTTGTGTTCCCCTAATGAATGAAGATGCCAGCTTTCTGGTAAAAAAAAAACATTAACTAAAATAGTACCTAAGAGATACTGGGTGGAAAATAGTTGACCAAACCTCAAATATGATGGAACTTCAACATGTACAGACAAATCCAAATCTCCCTCTTCATCGCACAGGTTTAAACATGTAATTAAAGCCACGGACTTAGCTGGTGTTTTTCCAAAACACAGTGGATGTTGGATTGGACCCTGGCTATAAAGATTTGCATCTATGCACATTCCTATTTTGATTTCCAGTTTCCTCAGTTTTAGGGAACAATGACATGTAATTAAGGAATCAGGAGGGCCGTTTGTTTGGGTTCCTATTAGCAATCATTTTAAACTGTACCTGTAGTGTCGGGAAATCTCTTCTTCCACCTGGGTGGTAAAGTCACATTTGGTACATGAGTGTTCTTTGTTCTCTTTGAGAGTCAGCGGCCCGTCCGCCCCTTGCAGGGTATTTGTTTCGGGTTTGACATCAGACGCTTGGGCTTCGTGTGCGTTCTCATAGTGAAGCAGGAGAACATCTACGTCAGGAGTGGAGAATGAGCACTGATGGCACTGGTGTTTGACTCTAGAGCTTCCTGTCACCCCTGGAGACAGGTGCAAAAGCAAGAGAGCACAGTGGGAACAATTACTTTTTCTGCAAGCAAATGGGTAAGTAATTTCTCCAAGGTGCTTTTCTGGGCTGCAGAGGCCTCGGGGACAGAACTGACAGTGCTTAATGGTACACTTATGAATGTTGTGTAGCTGCTGATAGTGACGGAGAAGTGGGCCCACCACTATTACATCTGGGCCATGGCTCTTTGAGTACCTAAAGTCACAGAACTGACAGTTGTAGCTTGTCACCATGCTGTCCTCTGCTCCTTTGCTAGTCAAGTCTTTCTTTTTTGCCACACTCGCACCCTTTTCTGTCTTTGTCACTAACTCCCCGTCTGCATTTTTGGCTAGATCATTCTGGTTAATGACAGATCCCCTAGAAAGCTTATCATTCAGATCTGGATGATGGCTTCCTGACTGGTTTCCCCCATGCTGTTTGCTGTAATGTTCTAATAGTTTCAATGAGCTGGACGATTCACAGCTGAAACTGCAAAATTTACACCAGTAGTAACTGGTTGTATCGGTACCATTTTGTCTAGAGGAATCTATTGGCTTGATGGGCACCGAATATCCAACTGGTGTATCATCTCCTGCTTTTACAGTGATTCTGTCTTGCCACTTTCCCAAGTCTCCAGAATCACATGGTCGAAGAGTAGGACTGGATTTATTGGAGTTTTTCTCTGAAGTTTTACCAGAATCAGAGGAGGGAAGGGCTGCTTTCATTTTGTTTGGGTGAGTCTGTAAGAAGTGTTGCTCTAGTTCAGTGGACGAGTTGCCCATGTAGGTGAAATTGCAGAATTTGCAGCGGAAGTACTTGGTGTTGCCTTGGCAATCTGGAGTTTTCCGCCCAATTCCGATGAAGGTTCCACCTAAAGTAACCTGTGAATACACAATAGGGTCATTTTAGCTCCACTGTAGATTTAAACAGCAAGGAAGCAAAAAAGGAGAAACAGAGAGCAATTAACTCATAAGCCTCTTAATTAAACAATGTCAACACCATTTTCATTTGTGCACTTGTACTAATGTAGCAAGATATCATACTTATACTCTCAACTTATTTAGCATTTGTTGATGAAGATTATGAAATGTTTCACACAGCTGAATATATATTCCATATGAATACTAAACATTTGAGAAAACTGCGGCATGCATCCACAACATGATCAGAATTCAGACTTCCTCAATAGGACTGTTGCTTCCTTCACTAAATCAAGTTATTGATAGACAATCTAATAGTCAGTTCCCAAATCCCTGAACCCTTCGACAGGAAATTTTGCTGTGATTTTGTATCAGTTGTGGAATAAAAGAACGAGCCCTCAGTCTTTTTTTTTTTTTTTCAATATACTTAATGTTTTAATGATATTCATGCTTAAATGCCCAAGAGAATTGCTTTCTAAACATGAGCACACAAAAATTAAATTTAAAAGAGTGAAGTCACTTTGCTGGGTCGAAGTATGACCAATTCTTCTAAAGAACAATCCTGTAGGAGTATCCAGTACCCGCCAGGATGCCTTTTAACAAAGCAGTAGTGGCTGATGTCTGAAACGAGAGGCGGTTTTCTCAAAGATTACTCAGTGCAGACGTTCTCCAAGGAAATCTTCCGTCCTCTCATGCACAGAGCCCAATTTAGTAAAACAAGGATGGAAAAACTACAGTAGAAAAATGGCATGTGGCAAAGAAACCTACCACACCCAAGGCCATGACATCACTAATTAAAAAAAAAAAAAAGGTACGTCTACTTAACTGTTCTCATGATCTCTGAGCAAAATGGTCTGTCTGCAGGAAGGAAACAAGGCTTCCAGAGCTTATGTTGCTAAAGCATGTGTTCGCACAGCAGGCAGGCCTGCCCTTCCCAGGAGTGCACCACACCTGCCCCGTGACATCAGGGGGATTTGCTGCTCCTGTACAACTGGTTTGGAGGCCAAAAAAAGAATCTCCTGACAAAAGTGTCACCGCTGCTCTACTTCTTTTCCTGAATAGTAAACAATGTACAGCATCCAGAAAATAATTCCTCTTCACACCCAAAATCCACAGCCAGCTACTCCTTTGTCATCATCCATCTTACACCACTCTATCAGGGACATGGGTAGAAGCTAACGTGCCACAATCTCAGTTTTTCTGCCCAGGAGATGCCTTATAGGGAATATAAAATTTCCACAAAGGGTTAGATTTTCACTCTCCCAACTAGTAAGTGTATTACTACATTTCTGCAGGATTCAGTTGTGATGCATTAGGCAAATGGCGTAATTATTTTTCATCTCCTCCTCAACAGCTGTGCCACAAAGAAAGTATGTGATCACTGCTCATTCAGTATCACACCATACGGAAAGACTCAGACATACAGACAGCATGAAATGTAAACATTTTAAATGCATATAATATAAATGCCTTTTAGCCATTTAGCTCAAAGAATGAGACGCTATCCTTTGTGTCCCATCAGAATTGTACATCAGAATAGTGAGTCAATGAGTTGCTAAACCATGGTATAATGAGCTGCTATTCAGCCTCTGACTCAAAAAAAAAAAAAAAAAAAAAAAAAAAGAACAATTGAACAATTCCCATACGTTGGTTAAAACTTTTTCTTAAATAAACTGAAAATTGCTTTATGTTTGTTTAAGAAACATATCTCAATAGGCACTGGTGAGCGGGAGAGCCAAATAGCTAGGATTTAACTATAACAATATAACAATATTTTCATTTAAACTGGGACTCCAAGTGCTGATACCAAGTCATGAATTTGATTTTGAAAAGGTTCAAGAGGGAAGTTTTAATAGACCTTCTGTACTGCTGAGGATATCTTGTTTTATTAATTTTATGCCTAAAAAGAACTGGAGACAAAACCCTACTGAGTCTGATCCACTGACAGTGGGATTTGGGTGAGCTCCATAGTATCTGGCACTTGAGGCCCTCATCCACTGCACTATTTCAATGTTCAAAGTCTCAATGGTGTTGAAAGACAACTTAAAGAAAGCATTGATGGAATTATGGCAAACAGAAAATAACACCAGTTCACTGTGTGATTGCTTCAGATGCAAGGTGATCTGGTTTTGCTCATTTAATTAGTTACGTATGTTTGTTCGATGCATGCACAGAAAACTGGCCAAAATGCTTTACCTTAAGTGGCGCTAATGAGTAAATACATCCATTACTCTTAGCTGTCCATTTACAGAGCCTACAGATAACAAACCTATTTTGCAGACACTCTGTAGAAATTAGTTAGAAATTGTGAGTGACAATAATGCCTGCCGCTGCTCACTGCTAATTACTTTTATTTACGAATGCTGGAAAAAAACATAGTATTCGTACTAGCATTTTATACAATGCGCTGTAAATCACAACATTCTCGTAACTTGTGCTAATCCTGCTCAGTGGCATACATAGCAAATTCGTGTCCTATGCTAATACATCTTTCTCTGCATCAGAAAAGGATAAAAATGAACGAAGTATTCATACACTATTTGTGTTTACCAGTTGCAATACATGGGAAAAAAAAACAAACAACAAAAAAACAACATTTTTCACAGCACTAGAATTTAATTGATTATCAATTACTGGGCTGGCATTTCTGTGACTACCCTGCCACAATTCAAATTAATGTATCCCATTAGAAGAGCATGCACGTGAAAGGCAACACGAGGTCATCTTAATGTTATTACACTCAAAAAACATTTCTCATGCACTAGCAAAACCTACTTAAAGCCTTTTTGGAGGGTCATGAGGTAAAAAGAAGTGAAGAAACTGGCTTCCACACAGAGGCTGGGAGAAGCACTTGGAGGAAAAAGTGCTGGTATAAACTGAGGCTGCTTCAGCTTTCAGCCAGCCAAATTTGGATGAAGCCTACACATTTGCAGAACTGTTTGCATTCATGCATTCTGCTCAAGACTTGGCTTGACTTTCAGATTTTTCAGTTACATATCATATCGCTATGTACAGGCACCAAGCTCCTTCACTGGGTTTGTAACTGTCCTTAATCTCCTGCTCTCTCTGACCATCCCCAGAAACAGGAAAAATAAAGGAGAGTGAAGTATAAGGGTGAAAAGAGAAATGTACGTTTAGTTTAGAAATCAATATCCACATTTGTGTATGATATTAGAAGTGATAACTTCTAGTATTCCCATATTTTATACTGATTTCATTAAAACCTAGTCCTCTGCTTTGCCCTCACAGAGCTATATTTTCTTCAGTAGACACTCCTCCCCAGTATAAAGCAGAAGAAACCAAACAAAAGCAATGCTAAAACTCTGCAATTCTACTAGCAGTGGAATCCAAAGTGCCAGATCACAGAGTAGTATTCGCAACATAGTGGCAGCAAAAGTACTTGTACAACTTGCACTGCAAATGCAACACCTCTGGATCCACAGTTCCTTCAGTAAGCACATAAGAAAATTCATCTTTATAATTCTTTCTTTGTAAAGGGAACCTAATGTGCAAGGCATCTGTATGGGCTGGGGAGACACGATTTAGTTCTTCACTGTCACTTTCTTCTGAGACCTTGGGATTATCACTTACTCCTACAGCACCACTATTATGGCAATACTATTGTCATTATTGTGTTGCACAGAGGAAGAAGGCTATTTAGAATGGCTTCTCCATTATTGTGCTTGAGATGTTTGCGCTGGTATTCTTCAAAAATTGCTCTTCAAGGCCAGGTCTCAGCTGGGGATTAAACTGAAATACATTTCAGTTACAGCACGACTCCCTGAAACTCAGAACTCCTAACTGTTAAATTCATCTATTAATGCAGAAAAACATCAAAATCCAAAAGATCAGGACTAAATTTACCACAAGAATTGAAGTTCATGTGCTAATACAACTAAGCTATCTCCTCACTTACCACGCACGTTTCTAAAAATAGCCAGAAAGAGGAGAAAAGATAACACAGTAATTGACAACATTTCAAAACATACTTTCTACAGCATGTTGGCAAGTACTTCAACAAAGCAGTATAATTGCACTATATGTTTCCAACAGGTATGCCTATACCTTCATTATTCAGACTGAAAACAATGATTTCATGGAATAGATGGACTCAAGCAAGGGAAGGTATGTTTTGTCTTTTTTTTTTTAAAGTGTTTTAAATTTAACCTGCCCTTGATACAATTGATACTCTATGCTCCCCCTCCCCCCCCCTTTTTGAAGTTCTAAATCTTATTATGTCAAGGGAGTTTAAAAATACCACTTTGCTTACAGGAAAAAAAAAAAAATATATATATATATATATATATATGCTTTTTATATATATAGATGTATAGATAACATCAGCCAGCTCCTGCAATCGTGTTTCATGAAGAAAATTTCACCAGCAGAAACCAGTGGCTTGTATCCACGTAAGCGATTCAACCGTAAGGGCTTGCACAGATGTCTTTGACCTGTGGCCTCTGCTGCAACTGCTGATTAGAAACTAGAGCAACCATCTGCATTAGAACATTAAATGTTAATATATCACTTTTTTTGATTAACTGGGTTACATCTTTGGTTAATCAGGAGGTGAAAGGCTCTAGATCCCCTACCAATCTCCTGAGCCATCCAGTCTGCCTTTGCCAATTACTCCTAATCTTCTAATCCTAAAGTATTTTCTAATGCTCTTGTTTATTCATTTGCTTTGTGCAATACAGCATCCAGAACATTTTAACCATCCCACATTTATGAAGTTCTTCATGTCATGCAGGCCAGAACAGATTCCTGGCTTTCATGCAAGTTTGTGTAACACCACTCAGTTCTCTAACCTCCAATATGGAGAACTCACTTGCTCTCGCTCTCTCTGCATGTAAAACTAAGATAATCTTCAGAGCATATTCACTCTTAAAACTATTTACCATACTGTGATAATCTATCTGTAGATAAAACTATGTTGCATAAGGCAAAGACTCAGGGCAAACTCCTGGCCTTCTGCGTTATTTCTATTTACCATAACAAGAAAACATAGCATTGGGTCACATTCATTCAAAAGAAGCATATTCTTCTCAACATTTATTCTGTTGCCATTGAAGACAGTATGTTTTTTTGACTTTAGAACTTAAAAGGTAGCAGACCAGGCTATTTTTACAATAAAAAGTCTGACAGAACAATAACAGCACTTAAATTAAGGTCAGGAGACCAGATGTGTAAAAACAATAAAAGTAAGGAACACTGAATCAAAACTTTCATTTGCTAACTAACACTAGCAGACTAACATCTAGCAACTGAAAGGAGCCACCATCCTTTCTATTCTCTTTCTGTACAGATAAAATTACCAGACAGTTCCTTGGCTACTGTAAACTCACACAGCCTCTCAGACTCAGAAGCAAACTTGCACTGATTTACACCAGAAGAAAACCTAGCCACTCTCCTTTTTTCTCAGCAACTTTATTTTTTAATCTGTCATCATTTCTGTGGGCTACCTTAGCAGTTTGTATCTTTAAATATATCTGTGACTATTACTAGTCTCACAAACTTTCTTCATTAAATAGTCTTCAGATATCCAGGACATAAAGATGAGTATAAACAACTTTGCTTTGAAAGCTGTGACTATACATCACATCACTTGTCCACATTAACTGCCCATGTGAATGCTCTCATTTGTGGATTGAATACTTCTCACTGAAAGAAGTCTAAAATAGCTCATCTTTGTCACAGCACAAGTGAATATTCCCAGGCACTTACTACTTAGCAGCTGACATGCTGTAAATCACTGCATATCATTTTGAATAGTAAACTTGCTCATGCATCTACAGGAATGATGAAGAGAGCATCTACATACAAGAATAAAAATCGTTACTTATGAGCTATGTTCAATATAGAATTTAGATGCCTACAAGACCACGGGTATTTTTTCACATATTTATACACATATAGATTGTATGAGAAAAAGAAGCACATGCATGTATACACACAATCACATGCATATGAATGTACATGTATATGTGTGTTTTACCAACATCCGCTACTCCAGCTGCCACCATTTCTTCTCCATGCCTGTGGTTTAAGAGAGAACATTGACTCCTGTGTTTAGGAGGTATGACTCGGTACAAGGCAGTCTACAACCCTGATCATGACCCAGAAATAAGACTCAAAATAAACAGGTATGCACATATGCAGGTGCAACACCCAAGAGAGTTTGACAGCCTTCTCCGGGGAGAGTCCTCAACACAGCCTACAGATGAAAGAAGCCTCACTGGAACATCATGCCTTCATTCAAGTTCTGTTCTAGCACTTCCTTTAAGACCTAGTACAACATCACCTAGCCCAAGAAACTAGGATACATCATATACAGCAGCTGTTGGTCAGGTTTTTTTTAGAAGTAATTCCTACTTCATGGGCAATTCAGCTAAAGTCAGTAAGACCAACAATAAAAAATTTGGATCCATTTGTCTAAGCATGTAAGGAAAATGGAATTCATTCACATAAATGTCTTCATTTACATCAAGTAGTTATGTACTCGTGTACGTATAGGAAGCCCACTTGAAGACAAAGTTGAACTTTAACAAGGTTTTATTTGTACTAATAAACAAGTAAATGATGTACTTGTTTATGCCTCTAGTTTGAATTCTCATCATATCTGTGAGTCCCTTTGCCAAAACCACCAAAATGAAGAGAAAGCCCTGAACACAAGAATGGATATTGATTACATCTGTACCTCTACAGATCCCCTTCAGCTTTTTTAGTCTTACCTTCACAGCTTTATATTCAGTTGAACTGCTAAAATAGCAGCAGAGGATAAAAACCAAGAAGGTATTAATAATCAAGCTACTGGTTCTTGTTTACCTGGATCCTAGTTGGACCAGACTTACAAGTTGTATTACTAGAATCATAGAATTATTTAGGCTGGAAAAGACCTCTAAGATCATCTGGTCCTTCCTTTAACTTAGAACTGCCAAGTCCACTATTAAAGCATGTCGCTGAGCTCTAGTCACACACATGTTAAAATATGTTAAAATCCAGAACATGTGCATAACTGTGTGTGCACATGGAGCTCACAACTCATTTATAAAGGAGAAAATATAAAGAGCTTTATATTGTGTGCATTGGCACTTCTGCCACTTTCCAGGATGCTGAGCAGCCTGTTAGATGGATATCCAGATGGGCGCTCAGTTGCTAGGAAAATCCTGGAAAAGTTGTTACCCATATAGGACACACAATTAGCCCGAGTATTATAGGACAACTCTTACAATATTGGGTATCTAGAATTTTAAAAGAAAAAAATCTGCTGCCAATCTTTCATTAGTTTGTGGGGTAGTTAGATAATGCAAAACTTTTTTTTTTTGTCACAGCTTACTGGAATATAATCAATAAATTTTTGGACAGCTTTTATTAATCCATAGCTTTTCTGAAATTTCTCTCCTTGTCTCACAAGGCATGATTGTGCCAGTATCTAAGACAATAAAACAATCCAAATGAGAGGCCTGGATTAAAAAAAAAAAAAAAAAAAAGTAATAATTATCACGTTTTAGTCCTTTCAGAAAGGAGTCTGAATCTCTTTAAAGGCTCAACATGAGAGGAGGCAGATATGTGATGACAAGCTCCAGAACCCGCGCCACGCTGAGCAGGAAGCTCCTCAGAGGTAGCACACACGATGTGAAGCTGCCCGGAGTCGACCATAAGAAATGCTGAGCACTGCAGTATGTCTTCATTCACGGCTGCATCAATACTCTTCCCCCTTGGGACATGCCATCTGAAACCCTCACCTGAATGCAGACATGTCTGTCCCTTTCTTTGAGGGACACTGTTTTCTTTTAAAACGTATCAGGAAATGGGGTCGTGCTCCCTTTTTATACAATAGCCTAATGGCTTGAACACTTGTTCAGGAAACAGGAAAAGTAGGTTCCTTTCCTCGCTCTGTCTGAGGGGATACAAGCCCACTTCTTCGTCCTCACTGGACAATTGGCATCAACTGTCCTACTCCTTTGCTAGAGGCTGTGTAGAAGACAGCACTCTACAGCCGTTCTATTGAAGCCATCCCACTCAGTCATTAAAAACCTGGGGATGGAAACAAGACTCCTGCCTACTGGCTACCCACTTGTCTGTCTCCAGACCTTTCCATATTTTACATTAAAGAGCCATTAGATCAAACACAGGACACTTAATCATGCAGCAGCAAAGAAATGGTTTTCAGCATCATAGCTGTTATCTTTGTCAGCTGAATTTTACTTTAAGTCTTTGGATCTGTCCTGAAGTCTACTGCCTTACATACGTCCACATTTTAGCCAACCGCAGGCTAAAATATCCAGCAAAACAAAACTGCCTGTAGACATTGATCAATTAACTAAATGTGAAGAAAAGGCAATGAGTGGCAGCAGCAAAAGCTGATCCATTGAACTCACTACAAATATTATTCTGGTAACAGCAATAAAGCTGAGGACACATTCTCTGGGAATTCACAGATGTGCTAGCAAATGTTTTCTAAAATCCATACCAGAAAGAAAGTCAATCTCCCAGAAACAGCTCAGTGAATTTACCCAACCCTATTGAATTTATCGTAACTCAATGAAATAAAAGTCTCTGAGGAAGAAAATGGAAACAACAAATAAAAGAGAATTTCAAAACTAAATCACATCTTCAGAGAAGACAAAGAAATTTTGCTTGATTAAATATTCCAGTCAAATAAAATCTTCACATTAAGGCCAAAAATCTTGGATTATTTACATGGTTCCCAACCAAATCCTGTTTATGTACTGCAAAACACAGTCCCAATATTTTTGTAGCTGGATGTAAAGCCAAATGTGTATCCCTATTGCTTTGCTGACTTCGGCACAAAAAAACAAAAAAAAAAAACAAAGCAAAACAAAAAAACACCTGGGTTTAGAGGCTTGGGCATTTAAAAAAAAATAAAAGGTTATCTAGGACAGACTTTACTTCTGTGGTGTAAATCTAAAAATGCCCTTAGTAAAGGGGGCCACATCCCCGTGTATCTGCAGATAGGATATTAGATATTGGTTTGTTCCGTAATTTTTCCATTTTTCCATTGTTTTTGTTGTTGTTGTTACAAATGCAAACTACAGGGCTCAAGAGCATGCCTCACTACTGCAAATCTTCGTATACAGTGGTCTCCAGCTGACCGCTGTGAGGCAGATCAAAGTCATCTTCATCCTCCAGCTTCTTCTGCGCCCAGCACCCTGGCCTGAGACCATAAATCTATCAATACCTTCCACCCCAGCTACAACAGAACAGTTTGTTAAGAGCAAAGGGATCAATAAATCAGATCTTAAGCTCAGTCCACTACTATTTCAAGTTAATTACAAAGGGATAATTTTCCTTTAGCCTGGTACCTACATACCAAATAATACTGTTTAGATGAAACAGTTATTTGGGTTCAGTTCCCTCTCCTTGTAACACAGGAGTTTCAACCAATTTTAACTGCAGCTCCGGTCAGTGCGATCCCTCGTTGCTGCAGGAGATGCCAGACGTTCAGATGCCTGAGAAAAATCCCCTCCAAAATGGACATAGTAACAATATAAACATGTGTGGGTGCAGAGGGGATTTTCAAATGTTCTTTTACTGTGTTTATGAATCTCACAAAGCTGCTCTGTATCGAGAATGGGGGAGGAGAAAGCATAAAAATATTAATCAGTTACTTATCTTCTGACATGTTCTGGATCAACATCTGGTGCATGTGCAAGTGATGAAGTATGGCATTTGGCACAAAAGCTTATTTAATCTTCTCTTCCCAAATTGGGCAGGGAAAATTAGCACTCTTAAAAATTAAGTTTCCAGATCCAATTTTTTTCTTTAAAATAAATTGCCAACATTGTATAGGCTGTCTGTTCTATTTTGGAAAATGTTTTTCGTCTGAGAAAAGACTGATCTTAAGTAGATTATCTATGGGCTGTTTCCTACCGCTTTTTGTCTTCCCTGCAGTATCTTACTGCCAGGGTTTAGTAGACAAGTATAGTCTAGGTTCAGCTGTTTTATTTCTACTTCTATCAGCTCAAACTGAGATAGCTCTCACATCTGTTTTATTTCTGAAAGCACTGCATAGGAAAAGTGTCCAGCTCATTCTAATCAAGCATAAACTTTCCTATAAATAACTAAGGACCTAACGAAACAATTGTTTGGAGGAAATGAAAGTGTGTTTAGAAACTCGAATTCCTCTATACTGTATGCCTGAGCTGTTCCAGTTTGAATGTCTTCCTGACAGCATGGATCAGTTGCTCTAAGATGCTGTCCCCGGAGTCAGCAAACTGAAACTATAGCAGGAAATCCAGGTATTAACATCATACTACGTGCTAATTATAAACCATCATTTCCAATTCTGACATTATTCACTTCTAACCTCTTTTAACTAAATCACGTATTTGCTTTCTAATCACAGTTTGACAGGAGAGAGTGTCTGACACGAGACAGTGAAGTGATCTTTTTAATAAGGCAGCAGTTCAAAGATTGCAGCTTTTACGCATAATAACGACCTTAGTTTGATTTGCTGCTCCACAAAGAAGTTGTAGAGTTTCTGAAAAAAGAGGAAAAGTTTAAATCATTTTAAAAGCCTCAAGTTCCTGACTTGTGTTCCTGTTTCAGCTTCTTACTTGAAGTTCGGTATTAACCATCTTAACCGGGTTTGCATAATTTCTTTTTTATAGCTACAACCTCTTCAAGCATTGTTAAGCATTTTCCACCTGCTACATTTTCTTTTAAAAGAAGAAATATAAATATAAAAATAATCCTATTAAATATATCCTAGCACTTCATCTGCTCATTGCTACCAGGTCAGATGTCATGTCCTGTGCAAACATGCCCTTGAAATTGGACAGGCATGTGAACTTGTTTTGTATGCAAATTTTGTTACTGATTTTTTTTTCTTAAAATCTGAATTATTGTATCATAGAATATTGACGTATTCTTCAACATCTCTCAGCTCAGTCATGACAGGATCTTTAAAAAAAAAAAGGCAAAGATTTTGTTCCACTGTTTATTGAATATTAACTGATAAGAAACTAACAGAGACTCCAAGAAAAAAACTTGTTAGTCTTTCTCTTTGTGGTAAACATAAGATTTCTTTTTTACAGCAGTATCTAAACAGTAGTTTTTTCACTGCTCCAACTAGATGAAAAAAATGACTGAGGCAATACTCCTTTCCTTGCAGGCTTACTAATGTGAAGGACGTTGTTACTCTTAAAAACGGTTTAAATACCCATTGTGTATCCTGTTTATCTGGCACTAGATGACTGTAGAGCTGCCAAGACTTGTCATTTATTTTATCTTAATAAAGAATCAATAAGCCAAATCTTGACTCCCAGCAGTGGATAATTTAGGACTACATTTTTAATTTCCAGCTGCTGTCTTTTGTCTCTCTGGTTGTTATTTCTCAGTATTATTTGCTATTTTCTTTCCATGACAGCAAATCCTTCAGATATGATTACCAATGCAGCAATTTGCCTGTTTGCTGAATAAGATCTTTTACTATTGATTACCACAATGACTAAATCACACACTGAAATATCACTGGTCAAAAAGCCAAGTATTCCTCTAGTGTACAAGATGCTAAGCAGACCTGCAGCAACCCTGGCTAAAACGGCCCCAAATGGTTCGTAAGGCTTAAGCAGGTTAAGTGAAATACTGTAACTGCAGGTAGGGGAGGCTTTGCAAACAGCCAGCTTCGCAGCTGAGAAGGCAGTTAGCAGAAGCAGGGGGACTGGGGAAATACAAACCTGCACATCATAAGTCCCATTTAATAAGACAGGCCTCTGGGAATTGATGTCCTGCAGCACCCCCGAAAGCACAGTGCGGTTGACTTTCTGGAAGTCTTTGGAGTGGCTGAATTGCACCATGTTGTGGAGAGCCAAAATTTTAGTGTCGAGCTCAGCATCCTGCCTGGTGCGGTTGTGCAGGCCTAGGTGGTACTTGCGGAAGTGTTTGATGAGATCTGTGGGGTCGTTCCCATAGTAACCATATCCACAGATGTTGCATTTGAAGTCCTGAAGCTCTGGAGACAGAGGCGCCGTATCTGGGTTATCGTTTACCAACAAATCTGCTTTAGATTTGTTCAGCCTTAAACCCCCATCTGAAGGCACTTGTGGGTTTTTTGAGGCCATGGGGACCGGGCTTGAGCCTTGGCCATCGGTTTGACCACTTTGCACTTGCACTGTTTCATCTGAAGCTTTTGGCGACATCTGATGCTCCTCATTTGTCTCCGCTGCATCTCCTGACGGGGTACGGGCCACATCTTGGGTGTCATCTGCATCTGATTTCTGAGGAGACTTCAAGGGCTCACAGATTCCCCCAACAGCTGGAGATGAGAAAGCCAGCATATTTCTGTCTGTCACCTCATCATGAGGGAAGGATGGAACATTTCCTCCCTTATTGTGGCTTTCATAATTGAAGCCAGCCTTTTCACTCAGCACTGAGCTTTTCAAGTCCTTTTTAATGCTGGAAGATGGCTCTTGGACATGCGTGCAAAGTTCCTCCTTGTTATTTAACTCTGCCGCATCACCCTGGTCAGTGTTTTCTTGCATCTGCTCTGCGGAAAATTCTTTTTTCCTTCCAGACTCTTCGCTTTCAGTACCTGTAGACTCAAGGGTCTGTACCTCACCTTCACTAGCAACGTTTCTTAGAGGGGGGTTCTTTTTCCGGACCATATCTACCACAGAGAAATAAAAAAAAAAAAAAAAAAAAAAAAAAGAAGCAAAAAAAACCCTATAGAATTATTCACGATACAAAACAGATTACAAGCCTGGCACTTCTTAAAGCATTCTGAGCTATACAAAATACATGAAATTTTCAGCAAATGTTTGTCAAGCAGCTTCTTATTCTGTGCAGAAAATTGCAACTTTACATTAAAAAAAATTGGTTACACTGAGGCTGAACTCAACTAAGACAGAACTTTAGAGCCTACAGAAACTCTGCCATTGCAGTGAGTAAATTACAGGTTTCGTTATCTTTTCTGAAGATAACAGTCTGGCAGAATTAATGTTAAATAACTGTTTCCTTTAAAATAATTTTAAAAATCAAAGAGCAAGAATAAACCCTTGTAGTCTAATGTTCATACACTGTACAAGTACTGTACATAATGTAATTTAGCAAAAATGAATGCAAAAGACATAGTCAGGAGAACTTAAACATGTTATTATGAAAGAAACAGATTTAGGAGAGTAAGCAACTTAGAGGTTTCAGAGAGAGTAACCTCCCTATGCAGGTACCGGCTTCTCTGCAGCAAAAGCTCCCCCTCGTACTGCCTATAAACTTCGAACGGGATTATATGGATATTCTAGAGTCTGGCCCCACAGTCCATTATTCATGTAATTAGTTCTATTTGCCAAACAAAGAGAAACTAACTTTATTAGGAAACCCGTTGTCAATAAAATTTTACAGGCCTGGATCCAGACATTTGACATTGCTGTGCTGGTGAGTAGGGATCTACCCAGAGAACACCTGGAACCCACATGGATCCAGCCAGCCAAGGCTCCTCTGCTCAGCCCTCCTCTCGGCACAGCCACTGCTGCTGAATCTGCAGGCACACTTGCCACATCCATTGAAGAAAGCTCAGAGAGGACAGCGATAAGGATTGGAGAGAAAGAAACAGTCTGCCACCAGTGAGCTAGCTGCTAGCTGAACAGGGGATATCGTGGAAGAACAAATAATCAGAATGTGCAGTTAGGAAGCCAAATTCCTGATGCACTACAAATCTTCACCTTCCCCAGCCTACTTAGGAAAAAATATATATGAAACTTCCCTGCACTCTCCACTGCTTGGTTCTGGATTTGATATTCACCACCAGATGCTTTGATCCATTTGTGTTCACATGCTAGCTATGGGCAGAAGACAGATGTGCTACAACTTTTTCTATGCTCTTATCTTTGCCAATGCTGTATACAATGATGGATGCTTCTCTTTGCCAGATTGCGTGTGGTCCGGTGGCAGCAACCTGCAGCACCACACACGAGATGCAAGTTGCAGGCTCGAGCCCGAGCACCCATTCCCAGGCCAGCCATGACCAGGCACGTGCGGAGGCACTGTGTATATAAATATATGTATGCGTGTATATATAGATATATATTGCTCTGCAAAGGGAAGACCACCTGGTGATTCTGGGAGCAGCGCTGATGCACTCCAAATGGTGCTAAATCCAGGCCTTTGAAAGCTGTGGATGACCTTCTCAAAACAGTACTTTGAGAAGTACGGCTGGGGATGAAGGTTAAAAATAAAAGAGCAGGCGTCTGTACATCCTCTTATTTACATCTGCTCCACATGAAAGGGCACTGTATGCTATGTTGATAAAAACAGACAACTTCTTAGGGGAAGTGTTCAACTTGTGTCTTGGGCTGGCTCTGTTGTCTTTGTGGTTGAGCTGATCCACAGGCAGCATCGGCTGCAGTGAGACGGCTTTCACGCCGAATGCCAGCTCCTATTACAGAAATTTTGACACTCCGTGTGGTCTTAATAGGTTTCTTAAATGCCTACTGTGATTCCTCATTGTGGAAGGCACACATGCTTGGGAACCAAGTGCCTCCTCTTTCATGTCAACCACACCTACCAGAATATGTATGCTCTGAATTTTGCTATTTTCTTTCCCAGTAACTTCTGCACCATGAAGTCGTTCAGAACTAAGAGAAAAGAAAGATTTCCTGCTGTGGTAAGAGAGCTACGATACAGACTCAGCCTACTAAAAAAAAGTACACACATATATAATTCAAGGTACAAAGATATTTTAGCGTTACTGCTGCTCTGTGGGACTTCATGAATGCTCTTGGTTAACATGCACTAAAAATATTGGTGGGCATCTCTGGTAGGTGTTCACCTAAGTCTGTATTTTTCTTCTTGGAGCCTGGCTGCACAGCCCAAACCATTTTTTAAAATAACTACTGTTAAATGCAATTCGTGGCAGTTAGAGGACAGAGAGAGGAGTCTTGACTGTGCATAGTGAAGAAAAAAATCAGAAATCAAGAAAGTAAACATCATGGCTGTTACCTCAGTCAAAATTAAACAAGACTGAATGCAATGTTTTAAAATGTTTTTGTTACAGATATTTTTGGCAGATAAGGAAAGTTTAGAGATTTTGCTATCTTCATAGCAACTGACAGAAGAGAGTCAAAGAGAAGGACAGAAAAAAAATCCCTAAAAAGCAAAGAAAAGAAAAACCTGGACTGTATACAGTCTAAGTAGACAGTACTCCAGATTTAGATACTTTAGCTGAAATTTTCCTGACCTATCTGGAGGTCTGTGTGTTAATGCGGAGGGGGTGGAATCTGCCTAATGCAGCTCTTTCATGCAGTATTCTACACTTGAGGAAGGAAAAGAAGAAGATAACACTGATTTAAACACAAAAACTTTCCTACGTTGAATTTAAAAGTATTTTCCCCCCTTTTCTCTTTTAGTTTTTGAAAAATCATCTGTAATTTATTTGTTTGATATCCACTGAAGGGGACAGTAAAAAAAGACAGTATTTTTTTTTGTTGCTGAAATTCCACCACTATCGGTTTTCAGAGACATATTATGTAAATAAAACTACATTTGCAATACTCCTAAATTGAAGAAACCATCCCCTAGCAAGTCATAAGTTAGATATAGAAAGAATATAGCCACTCTGAAATTATTATCTCTAAGACAAATAACAGATTGCACAATGTTTTATTGTGTGCCAAGAACGTTTTCAGTTAACAATTTCACTTGAAAAAATGGATCACATACTTGTAAAATCATACCCAGCATTGACTTCATAAGGCATGTGGCTTTAGAGTGCTTTTTACAATTATTAATTCTATTAGTCAACTAGCAGGCGGGCTAATGCAATTGTCTTAGAAGATGCACGGAAGACACAGAAGACATTTTGAGAGCTGATCTGTATATCTGCAAAACAAAACAAAAAAAAAGGTTTTCCTTCCTAAATTATGTATTCAAAATATGCTTTTTACTTAAAAACATTGTTATGCCTATTGTACATTCACATACATCTATTATGGGCACTATACAAATAGCGACTGCTGTTCTCTGCTTCTGTTAAGCACGAAATACCACGTCTGCCTTCTCCTTAGGCAGACACGCACACACTTGTACGTACGTACACACAGGCACACATACACACACAGAGGCAGAAAGCAAGGCAAAAATTATCTCAGCTATAAAGTTCTCCAAAAAGTAAGTTTAAAATAAGTTTCACATAAGCATTAAAAACGAGCTGGATAAATGCTATAGAAAATAAAATTGCTTTAAAAAATCACATATATTAACAGGTATTGTTTACTGTAAAGGGACTGGGCTAAAAGCTGTGATAATGGAATACAAATAAGTGGTTCGAATCCAGGCTCTGCTGTCAGCAATTGAAAGTTATCATCTGCTGGCTGCTTAGTGTCCCACTTGCAATGAATTTAGTGGTATTAGTTTAGTTGCTAGTGGGCAACCATCCACATCTCAAAAATGCCATCACAATAACAAGCAAGATTCTTGGCTGTTTAGCAAAGAGGCCAACTGCTCAACAGACACTGGGACTGAACTACCTTTTCATCACTGGAAATGGTGATGTTTCCAAAATAAAAGAAGAAAAAATTACTAAGCCTGATGTAAATGAAAAGACGCCTTGAGCTGTGGGAACTCTGGCTATGTCCCAGGCTGCAAAACTCATCTTTGGGCACCATAATCCAGGGTTTGGTATCTTATTTTCCTTATGCTGAAATTACCTTTAAACCACATGCATTCGGTTTACTTGATATGATCACCCTCAACTATTTTAAAGTAGAATTAATAATACTAACAGCTATACATAGTTTCACCCCAAACCAGCCACGGCTACTCTATTGATTCCTGCATCAGACGGACAGAGATTTTTCTGTTAAACCCATAAAGTCACCCATAGTTAATACCTGGGAGCAGAAGGTGGAATCTTCTACTAAAATCAGCTTGTAATTCAGAACAATGAATTACCATAGCGACTACTGCATGTGAAAAAAGAAAAAGCAAATTCTGATAAGCAGTAGTTTCTTATGCGTGGTGAAGACAATAGCTAATTATCTGCTGATCATCAGCTCTCACAATGGGTCACTGTTGCTACTCATTACTTTTACTGAACGTGATGACTTGTCATCAAAGCCTACTGCAACAGTATGGTTGTTGCCTTCTGCTTGCTCTGCAGGTTTAGGTCAGGTCTTAGTCACGTTCTCTTTTTAACAGAATTTAGAAAGAGGTCTGAGTTTTGTGATGTGCCTCTGACTAATACTTGTACAAGTAGATGCACAAGCAGACAAATAGCGAAGTGAGTCAAGGGTCTATGAACGCTCTGATGTTATCAATCAATATGCTGCAGCACCAAGAAGTTAAATGAAAATACGCATTTATATTCAACAGGCTCAAGTAGGACCTCTTTGTTAAAGGATAGTAAAATTAATACTTTTACACTCATATATATTACACACCCACACACACATATATAATGCACATATGGCGTTTAAACATCAATCATTTTGCCAGAATAATGCAGCAAAAAATCATTAACTCTCAGTGTCTCAGCTTAATATATGTCTAATACTTACCTATCTCACAGGAGTGTTGTGAGGCTTAATTAATTAGTGACTGTAAAGCACTTTGTGATCCTCTAATGAAAGGTGCTACATAGCACAAAGTATTATTAAAATCATTAGGACCACAAAAAAGCCCTGTGGAATTCCAGCCTACACTGTCTGTTGGGGTTGGGAGTGATCTTATTATTAAAAGGAGACCGTCAGGCTAATTTTCATAATTTTTTCAAGATCTTTTTTTCCCCCTTTGCTGTTGTGATAGCATGTTAGTAGCTAGAAATTTAATCTTATCATCTTAATAACATACACTCATGTAGTTTGTTACTGCAGGGCTAGAGAAGAGAACAGGGTTTTTGGCACTCATCTGGCTTTCCCTTTTAAGAAAAAAAAAAAATTGAGAGACATATTTTGACACCTTCCCACACTCCACCCCACCAGGACAGCTGATCATGTGAGATCGCAGGATGCTCACCGTAGCCGCATGGGAAAATACTGCTGTGGTTTTAATTTCTCTCTCCTTTTCCAAAGTAAAAAAAAAAAAAAAAAAAAAAAAAAAAAGGCAAGACACAAAACAAAACCCAGCTTATTACACATAAATGTGCTACAAAGACTGTCTGCTGTGCTTTATATAAAAAACTCTTCTGTGTTCAAAGTGTCTGCTTCTCTGCCGCACATAAAGCCCTAAACGATCTGGAGCCCCTACCTTACCATTTTCCTCACTCTCTCTACAACAGCAGAGCAGTTACAAGATGAGCTCTAGACAGAAATCTCTTGTCTTGAGAGCAAATTTCTGGCGCTCTCCCTGAGCTCAGCACAACCAGAAAGCTCGTCAGGATGGCCCCAGGTTCAAAGGCTTGTACCTTTTCTAATTTCAGCGTTTTCAAAATTAATAATATTCTGTAAGCACACTGGTCAGTCTAGGTGAAATTGTCCTATGCTGCCTTTGCTTAAAATTATTGAATGTGCTATATGAGATGCAAACTAACCCCAAACTACAGCAGCACAGGACTGGGCAAATCTCCCGTCTCAACCTCTGTCTGCTGAGAAGGGAGGGGAAGAAAAAAGACTTTTTGTGTAAGGAGCTCAAGAATCAGGCCCTAAACCATGGGAGGGCAGAATAAGCTTAACTACAAGCAACTCCTTCTTTAGCAAGACCTCTTCCTCTGCCTTTGCAACAGCTTCTTCAACCCCTAAGACAGGGGCTACCATGGTGTTAAGCAAGAGAAAGTCACTGCAAAGTGCTTGTTAAGCTATATGTATTTCTCTACAAGTCCTCTACAAGAACTGCATGGCCAGTCTTTCCTGCCTGTCATTGTTTGGAACAGAGCACACCTCCTCTTATCAGTTAACATTTGGCAGGATCAAGCATTCAGTCAAAACGTACCTACTTGATATTCTATACCCTGCATGCTCCACTGAAATTATGATAGCTTCATCAATCTAGAAAATGCAAGGATAAAATCATGCCTTATAGGTCCTTAGGACCTTACAGGTCTTCTAGTCCTGTATCAAAATGCTGTTGTGCTCACCACCTCTCTTCTCCTGGATTTTCAGGCCTTTCTGTGTGGTCCCTGATCACCAGCTCAAGAGCTTTTGGCAATTTTTTCAACAAAGTTTATAACAAAGAGAGAAGTGTGTGTGTGTGTGTGTGTGGGGGGGGGGGGGGGGGGGGGGGGGAAGAAAGAAAGAAAGGAAAAAAAAAAAAAAAAGCATTTTGTTGAAGCTTGCTTCAACATATTTAAATTTACTTTCCCAACACTGATCGTTCTCAAATCTCTGAAGGTGCACTTCTGGACATCTTAAATCCTGTTCAGCTACAAAGTGTCATCACCTTCAAACAACTCTCATCAAATAAATCTCTTTATTAATTCACAGCAAATTAATTCAAAACGATCTTTTCTATTACCATATGCTTCAGAGCACAGCACATTATTAGTAGTCATCTAGCCACTGGAATAAATCTAACCTTTCTATGGTTATAAAACAGACACTTGCTCATTTCAGGGAGTTTAGGAGTGGCATTTCAAAACAGATCGTTTGAACTTACTTCCAGGCACTTAGTTCATTTTAAGCTCACCACCGGGGGGTTATGATGCAGACACTTTCAGGAGAAAGTGAAGGCAAAAGGTGATCGGTCTAAAGAGGCAATGCAGGGTTTATTTTACTTATATTACAGTATCAGGCAACCAAAGCCTAGAATTGCAAAATCACTTATTTTTGGAGGGTGCCCGAGCATGGCAGTTTGCTGCTCTGCATTTAACCAGCCAGATGCAGAGCGCTTGCTCCTGCCGGACCTCCACTGCCATTTACCCATCCCCAATGGGGAGCCTGAGACGGCCAAGATTTGCTTTGCCCCGGCTTTCAGTACAGCATCTAAAAATACTCTATGCACTTGGCAACCTGCTAAACCTTGAAGAACCTTGTGAAACAGGAAAAATTAATATCAGCACCATTTTATGGGTAAATAAAAGGATCTACAGAGAGAGATGCAAAAATCAAGGTGTTCACGGCGACTTGCAGGCGGGGATCTCGGCTAGGGGCTGCACCTGATTCCTCCAGACCCATATCCCTCGCTGTCTTTCAGTAGGAAGCTCCAAGCTGGCACTTGGCAAAAGGCCAAGATCCTGTAATTTAATAAGGTACAGCAAAAGCACCTTGCGCAAAAATCTAAATGCTCCAATTTATCATGACAGTTATGGGATAAGCTGACATTTTATTTGTACGCAAATTAGTCTCCAAAACAGCATAAAAAGGCCACACTTTCAAAGAAAATTGTGCCTTTGCTTCTCCGCTCTGCATTTATCTAAGCTTAGCTTTGTGTATTAAAAGTTTTATTTTTATGTATTGATGCTGCTTTGCATGCTCCCCAATCTGTTGTTATTGCACTGCAGAGAGAACCCAGCCTGATTTGCTTACTGCAACGAAATAACTGACTTCTGCCAGGACTGACACCTCCTACGAGAGCCTCGCCATCCTCGCCGAGTCTTCTGGTTATTCTATTAATTTGCAGTCGTTACACTTTATAGGATTGCACAGCATTCCCTATTAGATCAGGCCAGAGGTCCATTTAGTCTGGTGTTCTGCCTTGGAGAGCGGCCAATACCAGAGCCTTCAAAGAAGGTTCAACTGCCTTTGGACAGACACAGAATCGCCTACCTCTGTGAAGAATAAATCGCTGCTAATCCTCAGCACTTAGACAGTGGCTTACTTTCTGAACAGTAAGAAGGTTTATATCCCTTAATTATCTCCATGTATGTTCTACAATTTGTTGTTAAATAAGTCTGTACATCCTCACTTTCAGTGAAAGTGTCCAGTATCTGTGTGAACATTATGATGATCCTGGTATCGGTTATATCTTGTAGCTCTTCATTTATCATCTAAATATAAACTAGTAAAAGCAATTTTTTTTTCAGCATTTTGAATTTGATTCTTTTCAGTGGAGCTTCTCTTTGGCCTTGGACAAAGATCCCCCAGGCTGTTGGTAGAGCTATCACATCCCCCCGTTCATCCTTGTCCTGATGCTAAAAACAGCAGTGTCTCTCCAAACTCTTCGAGTAGGTGTGGCGATCTCCTATGTTTCAATTTCTTTTCAGCCTGGGTAAACATTGTGTTCTTTTTAATCCAAATGTCCTTTGAAGACAATGGGAGCTTAGGGTTTGCAAATGACTCAGAACTGAATCTGAGTTGAGTGTGTTGGCTGAGGCAAACACACTGCTACGCTGAGATGAAGGCTGAGGAATGAAGGCGACCTCCTGGCTCCCAGGCAAGGACAACCAGGTATGGCCACAAGTGACTCATTTCTTCTTCTGCATTAAGTATACAAGGTGCTGATGCTGGTTCCCTTGACACTAATGGCCCCACTGACTTTGAGAGAAGCACGATTGAGATGTTCCCTTCTGCTAGGTGAGACCCATGATACGGGAGAAAGACATTGAAGTTCATTCGCCCAAATCTTCAGTCGAAGCGAACCAAAATTTATGTGGGAGAAGGGGAGCAGATGAAACAGAGAAAAAGTATGGTTTTGGCTACCATTCCAGAAAAGTTAAAATAATTTTCTTTCCAAATAAGGGCAGAAAAAAAAAGAACTGAAATACAGCTGAAATTTCAGCTGGATCAGAACTACAAAGCAGGAAGGAGGGAGAAGACTATAGCCCAGACTTGGAACAGCAATATTAGACTATCACTGGAGACTGCATTATTGCAGTACTTTTCCAACCAGACTAGAACCAAGATGAACATGAGTTTGCAAAAATGTCCTTTTTTTTTTTTTTTTTTTTTTTATCTCTTTTTTTAAGAAGCAGAAAAAAATTGGCAAGGGTTTCCAGACATAAGTTACATAGGTAAGATAGGGCAACCGAGGGCAACAGGAGTTGAGCCCGTGTACATCAAAGCAGACTTTGGCTTTGGGTACCTATCCAAGCTGAGCCTTCAAAGGTTGTGATGTTCCCCTATTGTTTTGCTTGAATCTTGTCTAAACTTGCTCAGGAGAACCCACATTCAGAAGTATGGGAGAAGGGAAAAAGAACACACATTTTCCAAACAGTGATTTCAAAACAAAACAAAAAAATGTAAATCTACATGCTGCAGGGTAATACTGGTAAGCGTGGCTAGCTATTGTTGCCCCATGCTTTTCAATTTCCATATATTAGCATTCATTGCTGACATTATTAAATCCAAAGTTATTTGGATGCTTTGATCAGCAAATTGAATCTTGAGTCTATATATGATGTACCTATATTCACGTAAAGTTTACAAAACTATTATATTTCCCTATTCTAACTCTTCCCCCCACATGCTGTGAGTTTCCATATATCCCACAGCCATACATTCCAAACACAGACTATTTTATTTAGTAATATATTCAAGAATTTAGATAAAAAGAAAAGCAATGGAAAATGTTTGGCAATCTCTGTATAAACAATTTCTATACATTTGGGTTGAATCATCCAGTAAACTCTGATCTTGATATGCCTGTGACAGATAAAGCTTTGGTCACCGATACGCCCTCTTGACTCGGAGGTCAGAATACCGGGGGATTTGTACTGCAAACTCTGATACCTTTTATGCCTATCACAAAAATTAACATCACATTAAATTTAAGCAAGCTAGATTTTGGCACTGAGTTTCCACTCAGCACAAATAACCCCACTCTCCATTGTGAATGGGGGAGAAACAACAGCAGTGGCAACCACAACAAAAGAGTGGATTGTGTGTTCCCCACACAAAACCGAAAGCTGTGCCTATTCAAGAAATCTTGGCCATTTGTCAGAAATCAGAGAACTGACGTTGGAGCCCAGTATCAGCTCCAGCCAAAGCAGTGGTGAATTACCTTGCCTTTGGAAGCATCCCTGTTAACTAGGAAAGGATCTCTGTTGCAGCACAGATCGAATGGTCTCCACGCTAATTCAGAAACACTAAGCCACTTTCTTAAAACAAAAAAAAATAAAACACAAGAAGGACCAAAGCAACTGAAAATGGATTCACTGTGAGTGGTACGCCTATTGCTTACCCCTTTTATGTCTTATTTATGTTTCTTTTTAAGCTGAGAAACGAAGTAAAATGCCAACAGGAAAGCTACTCTTGCAACGCATCCATCATAATGATTTGTTATGAACTTGCTTTAATACAGAGAATCATTTTTCAGATGGCCCTAAGAATCAAACACAGCACTTGCATTCACTACTGATCATGATTTCTAGTTCACCCACTTCATTTCTGGTAGGAGATGGGCAAGGAGGGCGCAGAATAAGGAGAGTCCTAAAGACTTTTACAGCAGCTTCAGGTCGTGTGCGCTGGCATTCCTTTAGAGCTGGCAAGGGGTGCCAGTTTCAGCCTGTTGACTGCTGGATGAATATATATAGTGCAAATAATGCTGTACTTGAATCAGTTTTTGCCCAACTCCCACATAAATGTTCCATGGGAAAATCTCATAATGCCTGCATAAGTGATTTTATGAATTTAGCTTTCAGCTTTTGATAGAAGATTTCTTTACTCTACTGGCTTTGATTCTTTATTGCGTGGTGTGGTAGTGCCAAAAGCCCTCACATTAGCCTCGACCATACAGACCCATACAGACATCGGAAATTTAATTCAAACCTTGGAAATCTGCCAGGATCATAAAACACACACAAAAAAGATTTCAAAATTGATTTTTTCTGAGAGCTAAATATGTAATTTCCACAAACGCTAGGACAACACAGGTTGCAGAATCCATACACTGCAGCGTATAGACAGCCACTAACACTACAGATAGGAGTCGAGCAGGAATTTGCAGCCCACGGAGAATGAACAAAATGGACACTTTTTTTTTTTCCCCATTTAAGATACGTTTTGAAATGAGCTGGACACTAACTGTGTAATTTTTTCCATCAGTAATACACCTAAACATTCGCTTAAAAATAGACTTAGAACTTCTCTAAAAAAACGGTAAATAAATGTACAACCACAGATTACGCCAAGACTTCCACGCGCAGAAATCCCCTATGCGCAAGCGAGCCTTACCGCGCTGCTCCTGTCCTCCTCCTCAGAGCTGCCTTCTTGCCACCTCAGTTCCCAAGCCGGTACCTCACCAGTTTTAAGAAATATCCGGCAACGACGTAGGGCTGATTTGTTGCACTGGGATATATCCCACAAAAAAAAATGGAAAGCTTTTGACGTGTTTTCACTTATAAAGAAAGCAACTTATTAAAGTAACTTCTGGGTTCACTGGCATCTTTGAGTCTAAAAAAAGTCCCAAAATAATTTGCAGAGGCTACAACAGCACCTTCTTTGAAGTAATGTTGCAACTTGTGCAAAGGAATTTGGGATGTACCTGAGATCTGAAGGTGCGGGCTACAAATTAACACAGCCAATTAGGTGGAGAGGCTGAGAGTCCAACACAGATGGGGCAAGATAACCACAACTGAGCAAAAGGACTGCCAAATGTAAGCCAGTTGGCTGAGTGCAGATCGTGTCATCCTGCTCAGCTAGCTGCTGCCCAATCAATAATCTGTTGCTGCCTGCTCTCCCCACGCCAATCAATCCAAGCTAGGGCTGCTTCTAATTTTCCAATCTAGGAATAGCTTCAGAACATCCACAACTGTTATTTAAAACAACCCAAGAGATAAATGTTTCAGCCACACATCAGTGTGCAGATTCTTCCCAAAACGGGACTAGTCAAGAGTAAATAATTACTCCTGCAATGGTCTGATCAGATAAACTGCAAGACACAAGGCTGCAAAAGCGATCTCTGTACCATTAGCAATCAGGAGAGAATCTAGCTTCTAAAATTATTTGATTAACTGGTACAGGACCTGAAAATTGTGATATTTCTGAAGAGAACATTTCACAATAGTTATAGTCAATTTTGGAGAATTAGCATTAGCTATAAGTTTCTATCCCTGGAAATCTGGTACAACTGGATTTATGCTACAAAGATGCCTTGCTTTACAAGAAGGCAGAGATGAAATCAGAGCCAATTACATTTAAGCATCTCTTAAACAATTCTTTTGTTAAGCAGTATGTATTGAAAGAATACATGAGAGGAATTAGAAATGATCTTCATAACTTCTCCGTGGCTTCTCTTCTTGTGAGTAACGAGAACAGCCCAAGATCACGCAGATAAAAATCTTAATGTCATAAGGCATTTGCATAACCATTTGTATGTAGATAACAAGATGAGTGTATATATGCATACATGACCTAAAGTACAGAGACTACAATAAACAAAAGTCACGTATCTGTGAGGTAGCTAATGCTTGGGTCTTCTCCAGCATCAGAATCACCTGGTAAAACCAAGCACGGGATCGAGGCTTTTTTTTTTATTAAAAAAAAAAAAAAAAAAAAAAAAAAAACCTTTTACATTATTGAACCCCACGGCACCTTGACAGAACTTGACCCATTACCAGAAAAACAATTACTCTTTATGACGCTCAGATCTAAACCGTCTATCTGATTTCCCATCCTATGACACGTTCACGCTGTTGCAGCTCTGGATCTCCTCTGAACCTGAAGGAAAACATCCAACACCTACGCTTCCAACGCTGTCTCCATCCGCACGCAGCAGGACCTACCTATTGCTCCCATTTTGCCTGCTCACAAGATGGCATGCTTGTTTCACTTCAACCCGGGGAGTAAGTCCATATGACGCTCGCTCAGAGCATCGGGGATAATTAAAGGCTGGGCACTGGCCTGGTGGTGCTGTCCCGAGCAGAGCAGCGTGTTCCCGCAGACCGCAGGCGCTTGCAGCGCTGCAGGTACGCTGGGGCTGTGGCCAGCACAAGGCAGCGTGTACACAGGGCAGCTGCCTCCAGCTTCATGAGCTCCAACACTGGAAGTACTGGGGGCTTGCAAACTGCATATCCCAGAAGAAAAAGCATGGCTTGTTTAGCCCAAGGTGAATGTCGCCTACCTACAACGCTGCTGGTGTCTGAGTGCTCTTGTGCAGTATGCTGTAATCCAGGCAGCACGCACACGTTTGAGTAATCTCTGAAATTACTGAAATTTGTCATCCCCTTGTGTCTCTCTAACAGCTTGACCTATCAATATCTAATGTCTCATTGTGTTTTGATTTCAGTCATGACTGTAAAGCACAGAAATACAGAAGAATGAGACATAAGATTTGGAGGTAAAAAGTCAGGACGCATTACAGAAAAAACAGGCTTCAGAAACTTCCTGAAAATATTAAAGTCAGCAACAGAAACGTACAAAAGATTTTTGTATGAAACTCTGAGAAACAGAAACTCTATGGTGGGCAGTGGAATGAAGATTACATGCTGCAGACCCAGCAGTTCACTTGTCCTGAGAATTGGACAGGTAGAGTTAAGACTTTGGATTTAAAGAAATATCATTTCTTCTCTTTTTCTTCCCTTTAAAGATAGGCATGGGGAATAGAAACAACAGGGACACTCTTGCACATGTTGATTTTGCTCACAGTCACTCTAAAAAGTTTTACAATACAAAAAGGATGCTACCTGTTATTTCAGCTACATCAAGAGTATTCAATGTGTAGTTTTGCTCGTGTACATTTAACTGTATGTGCTGATAAAAATCTTCATGTCATGAGGCATTAACCTGTGTCCTTTACACTAGCCATTAATCAGTTCCTGCAAACCTCTACATTTTGTCCTGAATTCACAGCCCTACACGTCTATTTGGTCCTTGAACGGGGTGAAAAGGAAGCATGTCTTTGGCTGGCCTGGAGCTGGCATGTGGCCACCGCTGAGATTCAAGAAGTGAAGAAATGTTGATGGTCTAGGCGTCAAGATGAGACAAAAGGAAGACCATTGTGCAAGCCCACGCTACCAAAGCAATGCTGCGCAATCTGGAAACAGGGAACCCACAAAAAAGCAGCAGACAGGGATTTCTTTTTACTGTTGGATGAACCGCTTCCTGTAATTATGAACATAAAGGGGTGAAAGTGAGAAAATTATTAAAATGTACTGATGGAAACTGAATTCTCAAAGGCATATTCTAAAGATTAATCTATCAGAAAATGACACTGCAGCAACACCACGCTCCTGGAGCGGACAGCCCGGCATTTCCTTGCTTTGCTCCACAACAAAAGTCCAGTATCAGGTCGTGGGTACCTCTAAACTGTGGGACATGGGGAACTTTCGCAGCTATCAACATCCTCACTACAGGTCCGAAAATAGGCTTTGGCACCGTTCTCCTATATGCTTTGGCCTCCATCGGTAGAAACCCAAGCAAACAGGCAGGAGGGAAGCACAACGCACGCATACAGCAGAGCAGAATTGCAGCACCTGGCCTGCAAGAGAGACAGCAACTGCTCCTTGCTGGCTTTTGCTTCCAATCAGCAATGTAAAAAGAGGTTTATAAAGCCATTTTTTATTATTAGTTCACTTTTTTTCTTTTTTGGTTAAATAAAACACTAGATCATTAAAAGAGAGGAAGGGCAGTCCTAGTTAGGCAGCCAGCGTCTGGGAATTGTCTCTTACCATCATTTCCCTTCAACCCTCAGCAAAGCAGCATCATATGCTAACAGCTCCAAGTCCAAAACAGCCACATCGTGGCTATGTTTATGCTGTTTTTCTTACACTCATCAAGAAGTGAGCCTGGTCTTGAGGCCAACTGACAAGGCAAGAAAGAGACTGAAACTCAACTACTTTATTCTCAAGTCACTTCTTTCCACTTGAACTAGTCCATCAGAGTCTAAAGCCTCGTTTCAAACAGCTGCATCCCGGATGATCTAACAAGAGAAATACTCAAGTGAGTTTATACAGACAGTACTAACGAAACTGGATGATGACAAAGTTCTGTGGTATCTTCCATCAAGAGAAGTACTGAGATACCGTACAGAAAACTTTTTAAACTTGTATCATGAATTGGGATGAAAAAATGAGTGCATGCTCTGGAATAAGAATCTCTGGGACTTCATTAAGTCTAAATGACCTAAGAATGAAAAAGAATACTGTAGTAGTCGATCACAATTATAAAGCAATCAAAATCACACTTCAAAAAGCATGATAATGTGCCAAGCAAATGTTTTAGCAGGAACAGGTAAATCATTGTATGTGTCACAGATGACACTGCATTAAGAGAACTATTTATAATGTTCAGAAAAAGATTAGTTTTAACGGAGATTAATGAAGATATGGAAGATGGGACTCTTTATGAGTATCTGAAGTGAAGCGCATTTAGACCAGCAACACAATTGCTAGCAGCAGGTAAATATTAGGGAGGGAAAAGCTTTGGATCATGTTGGCATAAGAACAAATAGACTAGCCATGATTAACTTGGGGCTGAAAATGAGAAGGAAGGGTTTTAACTGACAAAGCAGTGAGGCTATGAAACATCCTTCCACCAGACGCAGTCAAGGCAAAAAAAAAAACAAAAAAAAAAAACTAATTTTAGGAGGAAGGTGGGTCACTTTATGAAAGGAATTACATAGTGCGGTTGATGTTCAAAGAGCTACCCACTGCTCAAAATTTCCACACAACTTCAGGACAACGTACACAAATCCACTTTTTCACAGTATGCACAGCTTTACCACTCTTCCTTAAAAACAGTAAATGCCAAGGACACTGTTTTCTCAAAAGCAGATGGGGAAAAAGGCAATTCTTTTTCTCCATCTTTTTTTTTTCTTTTTTTTAATATATTTATTTTCACATTGACTTTCTGCATTTCCCTTAGAGTAAACAGTCTTAAAATGACAGTATCTCTCACCTCCAGAGAAAACACATGATAATAAATTATTTGCTACATATTCAAAATATATCTGTATATATAATACAAGATATATGCTAGTTACTTGGGCGGAAGGAATTAGCTGTAACATTACCAGTATGAAAGCTTCTCAAAAAGAAGCTACTTCCTTACTTATTATTATCTGACTGCCTTATCAGTCATTACGTGTGTGACTGTGCCATACTCCAGAAAGGCATCAAACATTTCTTTTTTTATTTCCAAGGCAGTTTACTCATTAGAAAGGCGATTCTCGAGTCCTCCCCACAAAAGACATACCACAAACTGTAATAACCCAGGATTCCCCACGCTGCTCTGCCGGCACAATCCAAATACAGCTACATTTAACAGCAGGGGAAAAAAAAAAAAAAAAAAAAGTTATTTTCAGTAAATTGTGTACAGAATGTGAGTGGGACAGAGATCTACAGATATGATACATCTGGAGAGAGTGCGGGCAGTTTCAGACTACACCCTCTTTCTAAAAACCACAAAAAGCAAAGATTGTTGGTCACTAAAAAAGGAAATCGCTTTTTTTTTTTTTTTTTCCTTTTCGGTAAAACACAACACTTGTTAAAATTCTGAATGCTGGTTTTCTACTGAAATTAATCTATTTGGATGAAACCAAATAGGTTAAAGTTGATAGCTGCTGGTTTTCCTACTGCAGGAAATGGAAGCTTTTTCTCCAACTTCTCTGCCCATCACCCTGCTCGTTTTTGAGCAATCCCATCTTTCTAGATAGTTGTAACACCTCTATTTTCACATAATTCACCATACAAAAACAAAGATGGAAACAGATGGCTAAGCAGAGAAGCCGTCTGTGGTCAAGCTGACCAACACAATCAGTACAGTTCTTAAAAAGCCTTTTATGGGGTTCATTTGGGCCTGACCAAACTTCACACATTATTTTGGTTTAGCTGTGCAAACACCATGCCATTTGCTGTAAGAGCATTTTCCTCCACAATGGCACACCATACCAGTATCACTTTTTTTTCCTGCTACAGTAAAACCCATTTAAATGTGTATTTATGATCCATACTGTCTGCTATAACCAGTGCTTTTTGGTAAGCCACGATTTGGCAGGCCTTTCTGGATCTCATTTCTGCCCAACATATCACATGAGTTGGTTTGTTTTTATTTTTTTCCTTTGGTAACATGCAGTACTTTGTATTCTAGATGACTTGGATGACAGAAGCTGCTTTCTCTGGAGAAGGCAGCTCCAGCTTCTCTCCAGCCCTCTCCAGCTTCTCTCCAGCACATTTTCAGCCCAGCTCCAGCCCTTTGTCTGCCTTTGTAAATCCTGCAACTCTTCCTGTCGGGGCTGGAATTGGATCTGGGCGCATGGGGTGAATTAGCCTGAGTCCCACAGAAATCACAAAGGGTCACACACCTGAAAAAACCCACAGCAGAGCCTGAATCTGACCACAGCCCACAAACACCATGCAGTTCACCATGCCGAAGTTCCTCAGCTGGAGGTTTTTCTACCCAAACACAAGAGCATTTCCACCTGAGCAATGAGCCCTCCTTATCAGAGCGGAGGGAGAAAGCCACTTGGAGAGGCGACCATCAGAAATGGTGTGTGTGAATGAAAATAAGCTGTACATAAAGGAAGGAGTAGTTAAAAAGACTAAACAAAAACAAAACAAAACAAAAAAATCACCAGAAAACAATCTCTATCTCCCAGGAACTGGAAGTGCTGTCTTCAGAAAAGTAAAATCATTATTGCAAGCAAACTGATTCATTAAATAACATGCAGGGAGGATTACAATGCCTTCCTTGTCATTAAAATGCTTTGAAACTATACTTCTGAAAGATATGCTAATGATATTCAGCTTTTGTATTACACAGCAGAAGCTACACTCCAGGTGGAATTTGGAACACCATGTTAGACAGGAGTTCAGACTAGAAAGGCAGTTATTAGCTCGTATGGACTACAAACATCTTTAAAATGCACAGAAGAACTGGCCATCGCTTACAGAACCAGAGGTAGAGGTGCTGAACCAGCCCACACTGAGCACTGCCTTCCCCTTCCACCAGGAAACCTCACCCTACGAGGATACTAACAAGGAGCAACACCATCACAAGTTAGCTACCAGTTTACGCCTACCTTTTCACCTAGTACTTCCAGGACATTATTTCAATGAAATTAAGTCCTGGTGTATTTTGACTGATTTACCTAAGTCCTTGATAAAAATTTCAAAATACAGGCTCCAAAACCCAGCACAACTGCCCCAAGTGAGTTTCCAGGTGATGCATCAGGTTCACTGTCACAGTAACTAACTCGGTGCATTTTCTGGGTTGGTTCTCTATGTAAGCTGACAGGAAAAGTCACTCTATCAAATAGAGACGTAATACTATTTTTATTGCTTATCTCTTTTGCCCTGGGTTACATCAGTAAGTCATCTCCCTCTGTCAATTTGACAAGCTTCTTCTTGGTGCTGACCTTAAAAGGACACAGCTGTGACAACTCTTCTTTTTTTCTTTTAATAGTTCTCAGCTGAACACTTGTTCTCAGTGGTCCGGGGTCTTCATTTGGCACTGTTTTACCCCAGGGCCTGTTCAGACCGAGCATAAAGTTTTAGTAATTCTCCCCGATAGCATCTCATACCGTCTACTGCAACAGGCACTAGGGAAGTGAGAGGTGGATTTTATTCAGGCAAAGCCACGATTAATTACAAGAGGTCTTCTAGATTTGGTGTTATTTTCTTAATGCTCTCTAATTAATAAATGTGTTCATCTCAGAACATACATCCTTATTTCCATAGTCTTTGCACAAGATATTAAGAACTCCAGGCTGGACTCATTCCCCCTGGCATTTTCACTCATTACAGAAATCATTTTGGCTGACTCTCTGCAGGTCCCAGAATTTGAAGACCAGGATCAAAAACCTGCTCGGGGTTTCAAAATAAGGAAGGAAGAAGATACTATCAACTTGACTTAATATAATACCCCAACTAGGGAATATTTGGAAAATACAAAAACATTTATGTAATCTGGAAATAGCGCTTAGCTTTTCTGCCACACAACCTCTAATGAATGTAGCACATTGATGATTTAATGAAATAATATGATTTTGTGCCAAATCCCTCAAAAAGCAAAGAGGAATAGGTACGCGATGTATTTTAAATTCATTGCATTTTTGCACTGATGGTTATTTACGCGGACATAGACTTTAATCATAGCAATTTACAAATCATCAGTTTTAGTCATGATTTAAATTGGCACGCCAAAAACTTCAACATACGCTAAACAATGAGGTTAAAAGAGATTATTTACGTTTTCACTGTGTTTCTGAAAAGTGACGACCCAGTCATTAATAACTGCAAGATATCAGCTGTAACTAAATGTAGCTGTTCAACCAAAGGAAGGAGTCTTCCTTCGGATGGTAACTTGTACACGTTATGCAGTTTGTGTTTACAAATGTTTTTATGTTGATACGTATTAAAATTTTCATTCCATATTTTGTATTTACTAAATAAGTATTTTTTAGGGTTTATGAAAGCTGGATTTAAATTAAATATCATTAAAAACCCCTTTAAAGTATTGCTCATCAGTTCAATGATGCCCGAGGTATGCAAGTAAGAAAAAAAATGTTTACAAACCTGTTTTGCATTTAAAACTAATTTAAACGAAGAATTACATGTGTGATTTGTTCACTGTACAATTGTTCATCCAATTGTTTTGGTTTATCACATACTTTAGAAGTAAGATTTCATCATCTCACGCTTTATTTTCATCCAGAGTGGGAAAGGCAAATCAGCTTTTTCTCCTTCTTTTTCTTTTTCTTTTTCTTTTTCTTTTTCTTTTTCTTTTTCTTTTTCTTTTTCTTTTTCCAGTTCCTGGTAATCTTAGTTTTGAAAATGAGCATCGCTGAGCCGAATGTAAAATGAAGAAAACAGTGTCCCTGCACCAGCAGAGGAAGCCTCTGGCAAAAAAAACAGTTTAATCACTTCCACAAGCTGGTTGCAGGTGTTAGCTAGCCATTTCCACCAGGATTGTGGTGTGACTTTACTTAAAACTTTGGCAGCAAATAGGTAAATAAACACAATCAAACAGTACATCAAGCTGTGTAGACTTAAACCTTGGCATAGATCAAAATCTGAAAGTCTTATTTTTGAAAGGTAAATATTTTAAAGTATTTTTAAATACAGGTTTATCTATATCAAAAAAGAATTTCTGGTTGTTTTTTTTTTGTTGTTGTTTTTTTTTTTTTTTCTTAAGCATTAATTATTATATACCTTTGTTATTCACATTAGACTATTTATGAGTCCAGTGACTGTTTTAATATATACTGCAGTAGTCTCATATAACATCTTTTGGGATAGAAAATATGCTTTAATATGCTATACATTAAAAATCAAACCACATACATGATGCTACCAGTTTCGCTATGCTCCTACAAGTATCTGCAACATCAGACTATTATGCATGATGATCACAGAAGAGAAAAACCTAACTGGCAGAAGTCTCAATGGGCTTAAACAAAAAAGTGTACTTAATTTATGAGCTGAAAGTCTGTCTGCAGTTTGGCACATACAGCACATCACACCATGTAATTTTATAAAAATCAAATAACTTTGCAAATCACTTCAAATATTTCCTTTCTCATTGGTTTTAATCATGTTTGAAAGGCAAGAAAAAAAATTACAGGATGAAATGAAAGCAAAATGAAATGATCTAGGACCATAATTCTCTTGAACGAACCTTCCTAAATTTTTGGATCATGGACCATTGTCAAACTTCAAACATAACAGGGAACCACTACGCAGCCTTCACATCAAACTTTTTAATTAAAACCCCTAACTGGATGATATGATATTGCAGATCAGTATCATACCGTGATTATATATGTCTGCAGACCACAATTTGGAAACAAATAAATTGAAGAATTAATTTTCCAAAGGGAAGGCTCGTCTCTGGGCTTCTTGGAATACCCATTCTATATACCAAGATACAACAAAATATCTTATAATTCAAATATATCAGGACCTCCTTTCTGTGAGTTTTTAACAGAACAAGTGAGGGCTACCAGTCTGAGACGGGATTTTTTTCATGAGGCACTGCTCCTCACAAATGATCCCGCATAATGAAATATTGGATTTTATCCCGAAATCTCCCTCTCGGTGTGGATTTTTTTCTTACCAAACAAACTGACCAGCCTCACAGCCTCTTTATTACAATGAGTACCCGTGAAGTGAGGTCAGAAGAAGCGGTTTTCAACCCGGAGTGCCAGGGGAGGGGGCGGCCGCCGCCTTCCGCACGGCTTCCTGCGATAAGGCGCTGGGTACCTCAAGGGTACACCGGCCCCATGGGCCCGAGGGCGAGCTGAGACGGGGAACGGGGGAAGATAAATAAATAATTAAATAGAAATAACCGAGTTTCCTCGCCCCCCGGGCCGCGCCCCGCGCAGAGCCCTGTGAGGAGCCGGGCTCAGCCGGGGAGGCGGGGGGGGTTGGTTTGAAGGGCGAACCCCGAAAAATTTTGCTCTTTCTGCAGCCTTGCAGCCCCCTCCCGGGACTGGGAAGTCTTTAAGGACTGCAAGGGGCTTTCTGGAGGCTTGTAAATAAGGCCGGGAGCGCGGGCACGAAGGCCGGCACGGCCCCGTACCGCCCGGTAACTTCCCCTCACGAGCACAGCGCAGCACGAGTTTGCTGATCGCAGCTCTTCCGCTGTACCCGAGCCAAGTGCCGGCAATTACCTACACTTATGTAGACTTTTATAAGAGATAACAGTTATCTCTATTGAAAAGGCACGAGCAGAGAGTGTTTTCCTTATTTTTTTTTTTTCCCCTCTCTCTCTCCGTTCTCCCCACACCAAAGCTGCTCCCCAGCCCGGGCAGGGCACCGACTCCCCCGAGCAGCGAGGAGGAGCGAGGCCACCGCCTGCAGGAGGAAGGCTCGGGGCCGACCGAAGCCGCTCGCCCAGCTCCTGCCAGCCGTGCCCGGTGCCGGGGCAGGCCCTCAGCCAAAACGGGGAGCCCTGAAGGGGGCCGGGGCCGGGCCGGGTCGTCAGGGCAGCGGCCGGGCGCTGCGGGACCGCCGGGTGCCCGCGGCGAGTGCGGGGCCGGGCCGGGAGCTGCTGCTCGGGGCGGCCCTGGAGCCCTCGGATCCCGTCAGGACGAGCCCTGCCCGGGACCTGCCGTCCCCTCCAGCCCCGGCCCCGCAGCCAAAAAACAGGCAAGGAGCGAGCTGCTCGTTTTGCCATGCAAATGAGCTGCTCGCCCTCGGGCGCTTAGCAAATTGCCAGCGCGCTGGGGATGCCCCCTCGCTCTTTTCGCTTTGTTGCCACATGCGCTGGGAGCTGCGGTGGGGTGGCTGCGTGGCTCTTCCCGGCTCGGCTGGAGGATGCGGGATAGGCGCTGGTGGGGAGCACCCCTGGGTGCAGCCCGCCCGGCTCCCTGTGGCACCGAGGCTCTTCTGCAGCTCCTCCTGGGGAGCTGGACCCGGAGCCAGCAGCTCCCGGGAAAAGGAGGGCATGGTGGCACGTGTGGGGCCATCACCATCCGTCCCCGCACACGCTCCTGACCCAAAACTGCCTGTCCTTGCACGTCTGTGGGGCAGGAGCTCTGCGGAGGTCCACCTGTGTTTATAAAACAAGGGGCATCGCGCGTGCTGCGCAAACACTACGTGACAGCAAATGACAGAGGGCTTCCATTGTCTCGGTATGAACTCACGCGTGTTTAAAGCAGACATTAAAAACATGATTCACTGCAATAAAAGCATCGCAAACAACTATTTAAAGTAATCCAAAATGAAACATTTGGGGGTGGAGGAGGCAAGCAGACAGTCCAGCTACCCTTCCCCACCTCCCCCAAAAAGACACAAACTCCAGTAATAACATCAACAACTACTACTACGACATTTATACTGTATCCAGAAGCACAGCAGGGTTTTTAACAAGATCAGGTCTCGCTTTCAGTTTCGCTCACCACTGAACGAGTCAGCACTGAGGACTGCGTTAAAGAGGTGTGGGGCATTATTTAGGAGTTATAGAAAGTAGACCAGGATGTTAAACACAGAAGGGAGAAAAAAAAAAAAAAAAAAAAAAAAAAAAAAAAAAAAAAGTGCCAAAAGCAGGAGAATGGTGGCTAAAACAGAAGATATGAACCTAATACACTGCTCAAGAAATCTTTTTCTCCCCAAACGCACGTACATACATCATAACAGGAGCTCTGAATACTTACTAAAGTTTTGCAGAGAAATAAATGGGTATCTGTTGCATGACTTACAAAGCCAGCGGAAAAAGGAGCAACTTTTTCAGGGTAGCCTCGGATCATATAGGCTGCATTTGCCCCATTCACATCCTCCTCCTTTCACTGCACTTCAGGATTCAATGTGAAGAAGACAGCCTTAGCATATTCATCTTAGAAATCCAAAACATTGCAGAGACCACACTGCAGCAACAGATGAATCTGCTTCTCATGCATTGACGTACCTCCTCAACGTCTGAAGGAAATTCAAGCTCCAGTCAACCCACAAGAGACATGTTGCCTGACTGTACCTTGATGGTATTGTTTATGAAGAAGATGATTTACACACTCGTAATGATTTAAGCAGCTACTTTGCATACATTACAGAGAGAACCTGGAACATGTGACCTGCTTCACAGGGCAGGATTATACCTCTGTTCTTGTTGTGTCATGTGCAACCACATTATTTAGTAGTTAAAGCCCAAGCGAGCACTCTGGTATTCCACTGCCCTTGCCGTGCATGCAGCGCGAGAGTTTCGGCATGCCTCTGAAACCAAAGCTTAGCCTCCCGACTTCTAAAGATAGATAGCTAAATAAATGATATAATTGTCAAAGGGGCTCAGTCAAACCTACCACATGGCTCTGCCCACTCCGGATTATGACGCTGGCTGGCAGTCTTTTTAGGACAGGAAATCTTTCATGGTGTTAATAAATTGGTAACAATGATCATATTCTTAGCAGCCACTCCAATACAAACTTTCATTAGCACTTACACAGCCTTCTGCAAATCACTGAGAATGTATGCAAGATCATCATCAGTTCAGGGTAAACAACAAAAACTTTAAATCCTTTTTTCCTGATGTTGTTTTGAAAAAAAAAAATGTCAAAAGCTTTTCAGAAAAAAATGGAACAAACATTGAAAGAGCAGTTGGGCTCCTAGTCTGTCAGTGCTCCTTCATAATTTTAAGCTGTTTTTATTGATCTATACAGTTCTTATGCACAACTTCATTACTGCTTTGATAATTACAAGATAATTAAATACAAGACAGAGCATGTATCATGCTGGAGAATCATTTAGTGGGTGAACTGTTGTGCTGAAAAGTGGAATTCTTTCTGTCACTCACAGAGCGGTGAAACATCAGTAATGAACACAACAGGCGCTGTTTTGGGGGGCAATCCAGTGGCCCAGCAGAGCCACAAAGGGTAGTAGCAAAACGTAAGGTTCAGAATTAAATGAAGGGCTTCCAGACTCAGCAACACATAAACTAAGAGCATTTTCACACACTGCTTTCCCTAAACTTCAGAGCAACACAGGAGCAATCATAGCACTTGCCGTACAATATGCAAGAAAAAAAGTCAGGGTCTGAAAAATCCGTCTTTAAGAAAAGAGAGTAAAACTGGTGGGTGGAGGGGAGGTGTCTCAGCAGCACAAGAGTGAGGACACCCACGCTCTGTTCACAGCCTCGCCACTGGCTCATGGTGACACTGCAGAAGTTATTGAGATTCCGCGTGCCTTGGCTCACCCATCAGTACAATGGGTGCAATGCTTCATCCTGTCCGTAAGAGGCAATTAATGTTTGTAAAATACTCTGGGAACCTTGATTAAAATGCACTGCAGCTTTGTGATAAGTATTTCCTCTGCAAGAGCAAGTGAGCTGGGTTTCGATGGTGGGCAGTACTGCCTGATCTCTGGAAAAGCAAAATAATCATTCTGAAAGAGAAGTATGTGCTTGACCTATGCACACCTGTAGGTGGATCCCTCCTGGAATTTCTTTTTTCTTCTTTTCAGTTACTGGGTGTATATTGCGAAGAGAGGAGCAGTAAAAATGGGTAATTAAAAAGCTTTTGAAAAGCCCTGGTGTTTTCACCAGAGGATCACAGTGGGCCGTCTTCAAGAACTCTGATGCAGAACTATATGTAATTAAAAAAAATAATTATTTGTAATGCTCCCCAAACCCTGTTTTCATTAAGAGAGAAAAAAAGATCACTTTAAATATGAATGCTTTATGAATAAAGAAGATTTTTTTTTAAATTGATGAGCATTCATTTTCCCATAGAGTCGCATAAAGTCTGAGTAGTTCACGTAAAACATAATTATCAACATTTTAAACCACATTTTCCCCTTGAAAATAAATAAATAAATAAGCATGCCAAAATCTTTTTTGTTCATTAAGAGCCAGATCCAGCAGAAAACATCTGCAGACTTCTAGACCAAGCAAGCCCTGGAAGGCCATGGGTACTGGCTGCACCTCGTGCCAACCCCAAAAATTTGGCTGGTTCAGAAAGATTTAAACAAAACAAAAAAAGCCCTGCAGCTTTACATGTCTGGGAATTGTGGAACTGCGTTAGGTTTATGAATAAAGAATAGGGGTGAGAAAAAAAAAAAAAAGAAAAAAAAAACTTTTAAAAAGGAGATCCCTGTCTCTCCTGTCCTCCTGGTGCTAGATGGTGGCTCCGCTCCCTCCCTAGGGACCCCACAGAGCCGGCATGGGCGGCCCAAAATGGCAAGTTCAGCCACCCTACTGGGGTGAGGGGCTTAAGAGGGTCTCAAAATCCGTCCCCGTCCCTTTCTGGGGATCCAAGAACCACCCGAGTATCCAGCTCTGGGCCCCTCACAGCACCACAGAAGGCCGTGTGCTGCTCCCAGCCACCGCTGTGGAGGTGCCAGGTCCCGGGTGCCCATCCCGCAGCCAGAGGCCTCCCCCGCAACATGGAGGGCCCGGGCCCTGATCGCGGCCATGGGTTTCCACCACACGCTTGAACGGGCTCCAAGTGGCAGCGCAGAAAAAGAGCCTTGGCGAGCGCGGGCACTCGGCAGCACATATTTAGATTTTGGGCTACCCTGTGTGTGTGTATATGCAAACACAAGGGGAGAATTTACAGCCTCAGCGTGGATGCCTGCTGAAATAAAGAGTGAGTTTGGGAAAGCACAAATGGGTCGAGGGCCCTGTTACTGCCGCAGGATTAAAGGACAGGTTCGTGGAGTTGCCAGGTTTTAAGACTTTTGACAGAAACAATGGGTTATTCTGACAAGCCTTTCACTCTGCCGCCCTTTGGAAAAGCCAAGAAACCTCACGTTGATTTAAGTCCTATCTTGTCGTCCTCCCCGCTCAGAGGATCAGCCTGGATTTTCAATCAACAGCCAGCTCACCTCGTGTAGCTATCTGTGCGTGGGGAGAAGGACCAGGCTTGTTTCAGAAGACCAGCTAACAGTACAACAACACGATCTGCACCAAGGCCATCCCCAAATTCTGGTTTCGCAGTGTTTGCTGTATGGACACCTACTAGAGGGAAACAACAGCTGCAGTATGCTGCCCGGGTTAGGGAGATGTGATACAGGCGAAGATCCGTACTGTGGAGTGAGTGCACAGAGGGGCTCTGTGCAATGTCCACGTCACTGCAGGCACTTTGCAGGTGTGTATTTGCAATGCTATTTATACAGTGCAGAAAGCAGACGACATTAATAGGCAGCGTACACGGTTCCCTATGTCTTTAGTGCTGCCTTCGACACTGGGGACCCCCAAGACAAGCAGTCTCACTAAAGCCTCTCCCATCCAACATGCAGACTTCCTTACATACACAGACTCTCCAACTGCAATTAGACATTTTTTAAATTATAAAAAGTTCTTGAAGTGAAACCTTTGTTTACGCGTTGAAATGAGCCAGCTGACATGAAAAAAAAAGCAAATTGAAAAGCCAAGAGACTTGTATTTAAAATGCGGAATAAGTTGGATATCTTAAATAAATAAAATTAATCTGAACATGCACTAAAGTAAATGTATTCTAACAATGCTAGATACAAATAATCATCGTGTTTATCATTACAGCCTTATATACCTGTTGGATTACTGCTTTCAAAGCCTTAAAAAATGTACCAGTGTCTTTGAATTAAAATGCATTTTCTTTATGCTAAATCTGTGAAGGTACTCTTGTGGGAAACACCGCATTCTACATAAATTTTTATTAGGAAAAAAAAAAAGCTTACACAGCTTCAGAAAAAAAAAAAGCACAACCAAATGGCAAAAATCCCGACTTTGTCCATTCATCCTTTGATTCTGTCTTTGCCATAACAAAATTCTGTGAAAATGCTGCCAGAAATAAAGTTAATCTTTCCAAGGACTTTTTCATCTTTCTTTAAAACCAGGGAGTAAGTAGCCTGCAGTTCTATGAATCCTGATGCAAAGCATGCCAAAAAGATGAGATCTTTGTCATTTTTTGCCCATCTCTAACATTATGAAAAAAAAAAAAAAGAGACAAAAAAAGAATCCCTTGAAACTCTAAATTCTGCCTCAGTAACATCTCAGTACAACACCCTGTTTCTGTTGCACAAACCCAAGTAACAGCAGTAGTAACAGCTGTAAACACATAATTAAGGATCCAGTGTTTTCTACACAAATAAAAAATGCTTTAAAATGCATCTGCCCATTCCATAGCACAGTTCTGAAATCCATAAATAACTAAATCTGTAAGTAAATTCACCACCTACTAGAAGAATGACTCCTAAGATAGCTTAAGAAAGTAAAAGCTAAAGGGCTCGTTGCTAGTAGTTAATGTGATAACCAGGCTCCAAAGACAGAAAGAACAAAATATCTCCCTTTCATTAAAAGGAAAAAAAAATCTTTAAAAAGTACACAATTAGTTAGCTTTGCAGTGATTAATTCAACAACTGCAAAGCCAAAAACAACTTCAGGCACTTAACCATGAAACTGTCAGTTCTCTTTGCTTGACGATAAAGCATCCAAAAAGTAAACATTAACTTCTGTGTTTTTTCTACATGCGTATTCCATCATGAAAAATGATAAGCAACGAATCACTAAGCGAGCTCTGCAGAGGCTTTTTATACCTTATTCCGCCTGACACAGAGGTAAGATGTGCCCCAAATCCCTTCCTTTTCCTCACTGTCAGCTCTAATTAAGACCCACTCATACTGTTCACTAAAACTTGACAGAACAAACTGAATATAGTCTTTTCACCAGGAAGCAAACTGCTCATCACAGCAATTTGGCTTTGGAGGAGACCCCAATACTAAGCATGTACTTTCCCTATCAAGGAAAAAGAAAGCAGCAGCTCTGGCACAGGCCAACTCCCAAGGAAGCGAACGGAAGCTCTGCCCAAGCAAGGAGTGCACAAGCATGGGCTGCATCACTTCTGCAGAAAGCGCACTTCCAAATAAACTGCAAAATTGAATAAATATCGAACAAGTTGAAATAGGGCATGAAGCTGCAGACGTTGAATTAAAAGGACAGATCAACATATTTATCTGACCTGTGACTATTTAACTCAGGCGCATTCTTCTTTCAAACAAGATGCCCATAAGCAGCCTTTTGATGGCTGCTCATAATCAAATGCGTCACTCGTAAAATTACAGCGTTTGGGTAGGGTACCAGGCAACCAAAAAAGGCTTTTGCTACAAGTATGTCACAAGCAAACCTTTTAGTCACCTCAGAATTGCACTCGACCTCACTTCATTCCTGTGCACTAGCTGCATGCGGGCTGCTCCACCAGCACACAACTGCTGTAATCGTCTTGGCAGTAAACAACAATCAGTAAATGCTATTTACTGGGCATATACATGCCCTGGGTATTCCTTCAGCTTCCCTGTCCCCCATCCTCTCCCTTCAGGTCTCAACCCTCTCTCTCTGGGAAATTTGAGGTGAGGGGTTCGAAATAAATAAATACAGGTAGTGAAATAGTAAAATCCTTTAGCTGGCAAGGTTTTTCTCTCTGAATGGACAAATTCTTAACTCTAAGCTGCTCTAGACACAGAAGGATTAGATCCTAACCAGGGAAAACACAGGAAAATGGTAATAAATATCTCATGGTAATCCACGGGAACTTTGGTCCCAATGTGATTTTTCTGTAGTATCCTACAACAACAAATGGCATTACAACATCCATAATCTCAGCTCATATATCAGAGTGCACCCTCTGTTCTCCTTGCACTTCCCTCTTTCATCTAGTGCATTTTCTAAGAAAACGAGAAAACGTGGAGGTACTTTTCTGCAACAGTTTCAGCCCCATTCCTGAACGAAAGCAGCACAGTAGCATGGTGCAAACTGCCACGGCCGGTGTTGCACTGCACGCAGCTACAGCTGGCAAGCCTGGGGTTTATGGCAGCCTTACTCTGGTAAGGTTTCATCTGAAATTCCTTCTGACAAGACAAAAGAAGTCACAGTTTGCTGGAGAGAAAAAATAAATAAATTGTATTTATGTGCAGTAATAGCACTTTGTGTCATGACGGATTTTACAATATCCTAGTTCTCTTTCTATTCAGATGTGTCTTTCGAGTAATAAATTCTGAAAACTCAAGAAGGTAAAGCTTGCTTAGCCATGAGTCTCCTTTAACCCAGTAAAATAAATTCCACAGCTGCCTTCTTCTTTCTCCTGTGACTATTTTTTACGCTCCTTCCCATTGACAACTAGCCACTGTCGCACTGCACTGCTCAAACAAAAATCTTTTAAAATACCAGCTTTTCAGATTCTTATTTTTGACCCATCCAGGTGAAACACTTTGCACCATAAAGTTCAGCAGCAGTAGTGGACCATCTTTGTTAGTACGGATTTTCCTATGCACAAATAAAAATTGAGAAGTGCCTGAAGAAAAAAAAGGCAGGCAAACCCATTTTAAATGTTCCTTAGATAATGCAGTACCACAGCAAATCTCTAAGGAAAGTTAATCTGGGACTGCCATGAACACCAAATAAATTTGCACCACTGGGATATTTAAGGTCCAATAAATCTTGCTTTCCAATGCTTTTAAAACTCCAGAAAACTGTGTTCAGCTCTAGACTCCGTACGTAGCAACAAAACTGTCTGCCTAAAAGCTACCGACTCAGACCTGCCATCTGTGAGAAATATTTTCAGAACATACTCATGTTTGCTGAACTACCAAATTATGAAAACCTTCATTAAGAAAAAAACAAACCACAAACACACATATATACATACAGAAAAACCAACCGAACAACTTACTCTCTTTTTCTGTTTGCATGATAATCTCAAGAAAGTTGGTTAAAAATGCCCCTATTTCCAATTCAAATTCTGATTAATTTATTTGAACTATCTCATGTTGCAGTCAACAACACAAAACCAACAACTAATTGCAAAAAAGAAAAGAGGGCGCAGTAAAATCCACCATAGTTCAGAGATGTCTAGCAAGAGCAGAAGAACAAAGGGTTAACAACCATCTAAGAAATCACACCACTGCCTGCTTATCTCATGTTGTTAAAAATGCCAACAATAGCTTATTAAAAGGAAAAAAAAAAAAAAAAAGGTATTATAGAAAAGCATATATACTGTGCTGCAACTTTTCCCAGTTTGGTCACGTCATAACCAGATTTTGTAGACAATGAAAATCGCTGCTTCCCTTGGCCTGTTAAAATACCCTGATGTCCACAGCATCACATACATCTCCATGAGGGCACTGTGTGCCTACATGGACATACGTGCAATACTGGCTGGAATTTTGCTGCTATTTATTTGAGCCATTCAGAGAACTGCTGGTGAGAGAAAAGAAGAAAGCGGGGTTGTGAACCCAGTGATTAGCAAAAAGGCCCAGAAGCAGGTGCCCTGTGTAAGCCTACTTTGTATTTTTAATTCCAGATTTGGCAGTGAACCGATTTCCAATTGGAAGAATTCCTTTAAAGGTGGCAGACCAAAGTGTGATCACGCCAAAGGCCTGTAGTGACCATCGTGAGCGGAGAGGCCAAAACATGTTACGGAGCATTAGGAAATGTTCTAAGTTCAGAGGGACTGCTTTAGAGTAATAAACTGCACCAAAGTACAGCACTGATCCCCAAGAATCACAGTTGTTAAACTGAAATGTAATTAGTTTTCTGATGAGGATCAGCAAACTGGCCAACTCACTGTAGATGAAGTTAACAGAAGTTTAGTCACGTCCAAGTACTGGGGTACATCAGATTCACAATCAGAGGGTTTTCATCAGTCTTTAGAAGTATCCGAATTTCCCCCAGGTAAGCACGCAAATCAGGTAAGATTCACTTTTATAAAAATCATTCACCTAAGAATCAAACCAGCCCAAACATGAAAAAAAATGCTAACCTTTGTTTTCTTACTACCAAACTTCATGTCATAAACAACTTAAGGGCAGTGATGCAAAATGGACCCTTGCCTAGATTTGTAAACTTTTCCAGGATTCGTAATATCCTGCATTTGATGACATCATGAAACTAACCACAAGTAAAAGTTGGTTTTCAATTTGTTCTACTTTTCCCTCATTAGTCTCTGTGTCAGAAATAGAATAAGAACCCTCATTAAGTCACATTAAAATCTTTAAACTCATTAAGGGCTCAGAGAAAGAACAATACAAACACTGGTGTTTTTGTAAAAAAAAAAAAAAAATGCAACACAGATGGACTTCAATTTACACGTATTCTTAGAGTGTATGTATGTGCATGCAGCAGCCAAAGGGAGACCGGTATGTGTGAGGGAGACATGGAGAGGCAGAGCAGCAGAGGCAACAAGGCAGAGCATACCTTACACATGACAGAATGATACCTAGATAAAAGCGGATTAGGCACGATTGCTTCTGACCTGATATAGATGAAGCGCATAATGCTTTGTATCCTGAGCTGTGACAGAGCCATACCCTGCATTTCTTTTCAATTAACGATTCCTCGGGACGTCTTCCAGGGAAGAAGACAACCTTGAGGGCTCTGCAGCCAGCAGCAAACAAATGGGAAGCTAACTTTTGGTACGTCGACTATTTTGATTGCTGTAGCTTAGCAGAGGAAACAACGCTATGTGATTGCAACTGAAGATACATCTCCTATTCATGCTTACGGACTTACACGTAAGATACAGGTGTGTGCAGAATTTCAACAGTCTTGGAGAGTATCTCTGGGTGTGCAAAGGGTGGGTGTTTGTTAGAAGATTTATTGTAGCTGAATGACTCAGATATATGTTGTTGATAACTTCTGATCTTTCCCCCCCATAAGACTGGAAATATGAGCTCAATGCCACAAAATTATTTACATTGCTACAGTATGCTCAAACAACTATTACAGGATTAATTTAATCCATTATTTTTTTTTTTCCGTGATGCATACAACATGCAAAAAGCAGTTTAGTTCTAAAGAAAACTCCAGCCCTGAAAAAGCAGGAAGGAGACTAATCAGATGGCATAAATTTCAGGTGACTGCAGCAGGCCAGAGAACCTGCCTGTAGTACGTGGGGACCTGCCCTGCTGTTTCTCCCCACCGGTGTGACAGCAGAAACAGGAGGTGGCAGCTCGAGGGACAGCCCCCAGCTCTGAGCATCCAGAGCTGGGTGCCAGGGCTCCCTTCTCCCACGTGCCTCGCAGACACCACTCACCTGCGAGGCACATGGTAAGGCCCATCTATTTTCACCAGCTTTTGCCTCAGGTATTTGGGGCAAAGTTTACTTTATTAACTGTGCATCCATATGTGCAGGAGGAGAAAGCTCGGCAATGAACAGCATGTATTGTGTTTTTGGTTTATCCTCTGTAGCTGCAGCTAGGGAATGCACGATGAGTATACTTAATATATCCAATAATGAGAACTCTCCGTAGAAAAGCTAACTATCTTCAGTTTAGGAAGCTGAAATGGGAGGAAAATTATTTTATTAACTGAATTCTTAAAGCAGCGTTTCATCTGCATAGCAAGTTTTGGATGAGGTTTCACATGCTCACAGCCTGTGCTTGAAGATCAGCGTATGAGAAAGTTAAAAAGAATTGCACTTTGAAAACACTGAAAACCTTCTACCCCAAAGAAAATTGCTTTGTTCTAACTAATTTAGCTTCCATTAAACCACATAGGAATTTTAGGTGATATTCACCTAAATGAAGTAGGTGGTACCTACTTCAGTCCTTTTTTTTTTTTTTAATATCAGTTGGGAATTTGTTTTTTGTGTTGTTGGGTTTTTGTTTTGTTTATTAATGGTCCCAATAAAGTCCCTGGCACATCCAAAAGTAATCTGCAAGATATCTGTCTGAGTATGTTATCTTTTTTTAATTAACTACTAGAAACCCCACACACACACTTCTCTATTTTTTTTTCTGAACTGCCAAGCTGTATGTTTAATTTTTTAAGTTTTAGTATGTATTTCAGACTTGCAGACTTTGCAAAGTAGGTCAGGAATACCCAAAGGATACACATTTGAAGGCTACAGATAGCAGAACACACCATTTACGGTTTTGTATATACACATACATACACATTCTATATAATATAGATAGATTCAATGATTTAAACACATTACATCCATTCTGTGTGTTTCAAGAACATTCAGATATTTACACTGTTAGATCACCACTCATTTTAGACCTACACTAGTGCCAGCTGCCAAAAAAAAAGTACACAAATCAAAATATGTTACCTTTGTTCAAACAATACTGCTGTTCATTATATAATAGAAACTGTCATGCTTAATCTTCCAGGAACCAAGAACTGGTACATTCTTGGACCAGAGGTGGCTTGAAATGGTTTGAGGCAAAACTGAAGCATATTGTTTAAGTAAATCTTGCTGAGAAACATAAGCACATTGATGATTTTTAACATCATCTTTTACAGACGTTTCTTCAGATACATTAGTAAACTCAAAACACTGGCATATTTTCAAAATGCAGAGAGATGAACACATCGGTGCTTTTTCTGTAACATTTTTACAGTATCAGATTATATACTCCCCTCTGCACTGTCAATCTGACTAAACATAACGTGGAATCGGAAAAGGATGCTTGACAACTGATGCCACAATGAAGTAAAATGTTCATATAAAATTTCGTATTGACTTTGAGAACACCCCAAAACTTATTTTTTCCTTGGGAGTTCTCAGTCTTATCTAAGTCCCCCAATGGCTATTGCAGGCACTGAACTGCATACAAGCTGCAATGTTCATTTTCCATCAGAGCATGAAAAGCATTGCCAAAAGAGCACTCAGAAATGTCTACAGTGTGGTACAGGGAAATATAAATGTCAGAAATGCCTGACGTTCTTCACAGTTGGAACTTTTAAAACTTACACGTTGATTTGACAAAACACTAAATAAAAATAAGTACACTTCGCTTATTGAAGATCTGTTTTAGAGCATTAGAGCTCCAGGACTTCCTCAGATTTTTAAGACTACAAAGGAAGCATTTTACAATTTCATCTGTAACAACACAGATTATACAATATTCATCAAGCAGACACAATCTTCCTTCCAGACACACAGAGCCACACACAGCCCTGCAGAGGCCAATCCTGCAGCTTTACCGAATCAAAAAGTCCCCCTGACGTCAATGCGTATTTTTCAAGAATGAGAACTGCAGGATCAGGCCCAAAAAGTGCTTATGAAGATGAGATGTTACTTCAACAGATTGAATGTTAGATTAAATAGAAAGATTGAGGCAAGACAAGTCTGGGGTTTAAACCCTAGGGAGGATTGACATTTAAAGTGTTGCCACTGAATTATAGCTCTCCACATTGGGTGGGGTAACCTCCTACTGGGTGGAGTGTCTCCCCTAAAGGAAGGAAAAACTGGCACAAGCCAACTTGGTCTTTGAAAGATTTCCCTACTTGCCAACTTATGAAGTCGTCCTGACGTCAACTTCGTCAAGAAAGTCTATTGCCCAACGCCATCTTTTACCGTAGAAAGTTTGCCTGCATTCGAAACCCGAGCAGAGGTAGGAAAGAAATTAAGGAAATAAGTCAGAAACCTCTAAAAATTAAAAGTAAAATTTAAAAAAAAAAAAAAAGAAAAAAGAAAGAAAAGAGAGCATACTGGATTTTCATAATTCTAGTCAATTAAAGAAAATCCTTTTTTTGGGTTTTCTTGTTCCTAATATCACCTTATAGATTCTGATCACTGGAGACTATTACTAAACATATTTTAAAACCTGGTTTAGTTTTAAAATATGACGTGGAGAGCACGGAAAGTGGCTGCTCTTTCAGATAGAATCTCCCATCTCCTGCAACAGACAGTGAATATCTTCCCAATCAGCGTCAACAACAGGTGTAAAACCTTCTCGTACTGGTAAAATAACATTCATTGAACTGTCAGTAAAGGCATGCTTAAGGTATTATTCCTCTCCAAATCAAAACAAATTGTTTCTTCAAAAGAAGATTTTGGGTGCTGGGTGAGAGGAGAATGGGCTGGGGGGAGAAATCAAGCCAAAACAGAAGAGGGATAAAGCATCTCAAAATGCCCATGGGAAAGAAGAAAAAAAAAAAGAAAATAAATAAATAAATAAATAAATCAGAAAACAGTTTAAGTTACCGTAACCTGAAATGCACCAGCCATCACAAAGAGCAATTGGAGAAATCCAGCAGAGCTCAGCAGGAAAGATTTTTAATAACAGATTGAAAAACAAGAATAAAAATAACTGCATCAACAGGGCCTTTCTTCCTCAGGCCACAAGCCCGTTTTTACTTGAATTTTAAAAAAATGGCAGTTTGGCCACTAAAACCAATCCAGAACATTATTAAAAGTTAAAAGCTACCAATTACTTCTGTCTGTTCTTTTAAAGCAAAGTTTGGCATTACGTCAGTTGGTTTAAAGAAAACAAGAAAGAGAGAGAGAAAGAAGGAGAGAAAGTTTCCTGCTTGTATAAATTAAACCACCAGGGAAGGTGTCTAGCCACTTGTAAAGCATTTATTACAGGTTTTTAAAGGGCTAGTAACATTTTAAAAATTAAACATTTTAAAATAAATTTAAAGGGGAAAAAAAATAAAAGTCAATCTGAGCCTGGAAAGAAAGCGGACTTACGAGAAATTATACGAGTGAACTGCAGCTAGAGAAAGAAAAAAAATGACTATTGGGACTAAACTGTGTGATTCCAAATAATTCTATTCTCAAAACAGGAATAATCCTGTTGTAACCACTGTGCTCGCAGTCGTCCCGCACGAGCACGGAGAAGTCCCACCAAACTTTACGGGATGGAGCCAAGTGGGCTCTACAGGAGCGTCCCACAGCAGCGCCAGCCGTGGCAGCTATGCACGTTAGAGAAGACTATTCCCTCTACAGATTTTCTAAACCCATGCACACAAATCCACAGCAGGAGTAAAAATCCTTAGTTAACGCGATAGGCTCATAATAAAAATCACTGATAGAAAGATTAGCATTTTCTATTCACTCTTAGACGGATTTTCCATCGGTGGTGTTATTATTAAATTTTAAAGAACCACTTTAAAGGTACTAGAAAATAAGAAATCTATAGCACAGAACATGAATAAAACATAGACGGCTATTAAACAAAGTTTCTTACACACAGCTATGCCAGTTCACCTAAATCACAGTCTTCTAAACCCCGTGACGCCAAATCAGAGACTCCTGCGACTCCAGACTACGCATCCAGCAGAATGGTGCTCAGTTGTGCAACGCTTCTGGGCTGGGACAAAATGTCCACTAGGGACTAAATTGAGACCATCGTATTTATTCTCCCATCGCTCCGTATTTAATTTGAGCCTTGGTCTGCATGACAAAAAGTCGGAATCGGATGCCACCGCTTCCCCCCCCCCCCTCCTTTCCCCCAAGTGGCATTTCTTAAGTTCTGGGCACGTATACAAGTGGCTCAGCAGTGCGGCTCTGCTAGGCCCTTTATTGATTAGGTGCAAGCCTACATCAAGGAGAGAATAATAAGCATCATCTGAAAAGTGTAGTTACATGTCTTGCCCTTGTAAACATTTGCTCTTTAATGGTGTAATTGTGCTTTAATCCGTCGCATCATCTGATATAACTCATTAAGTGTGTTTTTTTCCTTTTAATTAGCAAACACACTCCAAAAAAAGCAAAGCCTAGAAAGTTTTTACACTCAATAAAAACTGAACTGAAAATAGTCTTCAAGTAGAAAAATATTCTCTCTTTGGGTGCAGGCTTATCTTTTGAAAGGAAAAAGAGAGCTTCATTGGCAGAGCGTATGAAAACGAACTCCATAATTCATGACAGTACCCAGAAAAAAAGTTCTTCTCCTTCTCCAGGACTGGAAAGGGCACTTTTATTTATCTTCTGGACAGACAAAAATAGTAGAACCTAGACCAGATATGCTGTAATTAATGTATCCAAAGGTCAACAGGCAATGGTATTTATACAATAAATGGGTGCAGACTACGCTGGTTTTAGTATTAATCACCAGGATTTGAAAATAGCATTGTTTTCTCACTAGGTAAGAACTTCAGAAAGTTTCAGAAACGAAAAAGAAGAAAGTGCTTGTCTTTTTTTTTCTTATCCCTGCCTGCTATTATTTTTAACCAATTGCATTTTACCTCCCGAGGTGTAGTATTGGGGACCAAAACGCCTGAGTTTACAGTTGCCCAGGTCTGCCAAAAACAGACCCAGACTACCTCACTAGTTGTGTGGAGGAAACTAAATTAAGCAAGGGCAAACACCAACTGGAAAGTTGTCAGTTTGCTGAATGAATGGCTTCATTTTACACACGAGTTAGAATATCTTAATCAGAATATATTTCTGTTCAAGGCCAATACTTTTACTACCAGGTGGCAGTTTGTTTTAACTGAAACTGTATTAAAAATGTAATTTATTTCCACTTTACTTTCACCTAACAAAAAGGGTTGTCAGATTCCCAGCCTGTCATGTTCAAAAATATTTAACCATAAACTTTCTCACAATGTTATATTTGGTGTTACCCACAAACCTTTATTAAAGCGATACTGCCAGTGTGGCTGCAGTTAAGATCTGAGAAGGTTTCTATTAAGATTATTACATTAAAATATTGTCAAGAGTTTATAAGAGACATAAATATTCATACATCCACGCCCCCCCCAAACTTAGCAGGAAAGTTCCACATAAAAAGAAAAATTTAAATACATACCCAAAGATGCCTGTTTGTAATTAAAATTTTGGTTTTTTCCTACACGTCTTTGCTAATTTTTTAACTCTTTCGCACTGTAATGTAAAATAGTTTTGTTTCAAAGCAAGTGCCTGATAAAGTGCTAAAAGAGGTAATTCACATGAACAGAAAGTAATTAGTCATTGTTTGCACAATGCTTTGAAAATATAAAACCCTATGTGTCAACTAGCATTAAAATATAATATGCTTGAAATACAGAGATTTAACAAGCAACCATTGCATCTTACAGACACCCCAGTCCACACAGAGGAATTAGCACTACACTGTTATTAATGCACAATCACAATATGTGAATAATAATATTCTTCACATGCAGCCAGAGCACGCATGATAATAGTGCATACTATAAAAGTTTACTACGAGCAATACACGACGCATGATAGAGCAACAATCCTGGCTAAGGACTCATAAAATAACACTGAATTTACTCGATCGCCGATAAAGACAGAAGGCAACTCACAAAGCTACAGTATAAATTATGCTACAAAAGCATTAAAGGAGGATGTAAGAGGATAACCTGGCTGCATTGTAAGTGTTTGATGCCCAAAGAAGTCTCAGATCTCTGAAGTTATCATTTACATTTTTTTTCCTTTATTAACATTACTATGAAATAAAGAAAAAAAAATAAAGCCATATTCTCACACGCAAAAAAATTGCCCAGTATTACTTAGAGACTGTTAGAGGATCAGAAGCAAAACATGTAAACTTAAAAGCTGATGCAACTTTGCCCTTTACTTACTTTGTTGTGACTACGTATATGCAAAGTTTCAAACAGAGAAAAGTTATTATATGCAGCAACAACAAAAAAGTGATAACCAGACAGAGAAGGGTGGATTATGAGCTGACTGCTCTTCTCGTATCTAATTTCTCTGGGTCTTAAAAAGGTGAAGGAGACTTTCTGTTGTCACAAACAGTCTGAGGATTCACTTGTAGGTAGGCAATGATGCACTACTGGTGCTATGTGGCAAACCTCAGGCAGGTATGTATTTTTCAAGAGGAAAAAATAAAAAGTCTTTTTTTTTTTTTTTTTTTGCTCTACAGAGAAGTGTTCCACTTCTTTGATTTGACCACGTTATTAACAAACTTTCATTCAGTGGTTAAAAAAAGAGAAAAAAAAATCTTTCAAAGTGTTGATATCATTTCCAGACAATCTTGTCAGCATCACAATTTACAGGAAATAGTTGATGTTCTCAAACAAACCCTGTATTTACTCATAGACCCAGAGTACTTAGAAAAAAAAAAAAAAAAAGAAAGAAAGAAAGAAAGGAAGAAAGAAAGAAAGAAAAGAAAAAACAACAACTCACTCTTTTGGAGTTGTTGTTGGTGGTTTTTTTTTTCTAAATGTCACTCTGGTGGAATATCTGAGAGAGCCGTCACACACATATTGTGAACATGAGAAAAACACGAAGTGCAGTTCAGAAGACTACTGTAACTTTTATTCTCATTTTGTCCACGTCAGGAACTGGCTCTTACCACTACTTTCCTTTGCTGCCCCTTGCATTTTTAACTCTGGCAGCCTTTTCTGAACGTTCAACTTTTCCTAAAACCAACAGGAAAGTAACATGATGCCACCAACATCCATAGGATTCAGCTGCGTCGCTGAAGAAGACCTCCTGAATGGCAAAGAGTTTGCTGGCTGCTTCAAGAGACTTCACTGAGCCCGATCAAATAAAACCTGCGGCACGTTCAGTGGATGTTTGCCTCCAGCACCACGCCGGGCACCTGGGACAGGAGCGTGGGGCAGGGATGCTCGCCCCCACGCCTGGCCCTGGCTCCAGCCCTGCCAGGAGAGATGGGAGCCAGGGGGTTCCCCCCTTTCCACTAGCTGCACTTGAGAAGTTTGCCACTCGCGGATAGAAAACATCACCCTTTTTAAAAAATAAATGCATTGAGGAGGAGGGGGGGGGGGTTAAAAAAAAATAAAGGCTAGCGGGCCCCACTAGGCACGGTGTAGGAGTGCCGGGCTGTCCCAGCGCCGTGATTTGCGGCAGGGAGGAGGATAAACAAAGCCCCCCGACATGTCAGGGCCCCCCCGGGAAGGGTTGGCTGCCCGGGGCAGGGGTTGGGGGCTCGGCACGGCCCGGCACGGCCCCGGCCCCCCGCAACCCCCCTGCATCCCCGGCCTCGCCTCCATTCATTTCAGTGCCGACAAACGGCCGGGGCAATGAAGCCGGGGGGGGGGGGGGTTAGGGAAGCAGCAGCCGGGCCGAGGAGATAGGGGAGAGGGGGGAGGAAAAAATAAAAAAAAGGGGGGGGGGGTGAAGATAAAAAGAGGAGGAAAAAAAAAGAAAAAGAGGCTCCGCGAAGTTGTGGCAGCAGGGGAGAGCCGAGCGCGGGGACGCGGCGTTGCGAGCAGAGCTTCGCCTTTAAGAGGGAAAAGTTTTACGTCTCTCCGTGCTCTGGTTTCAAAAAAAAAAAAAAAAAAAAAAAAAAAAAAACACCCGAAAACAAAACAAAACCAAAATCACCAGCACCGCCGCGTCGCCTTTCCCCCGGGGGAGGGGGAACCGGCGGGGACCCCGAGCGAGGAGGAGGAAAAAAAAAATGGACGGGGGGGGGGGGGAAGGGAGTGAAGGAAGGAGAGAAAAAAAAAAAAAAAGACCAAAAAAAAAATACCCAAACTTTTTCCCAAACTTACTACTCTTCATGCTGGTGCCTCCGCGCCCCGCTTGTCATGGTCCCCGTGCAAACTTCCAGCGGCGGGGCAGGACGGGACGGGGCAACGCAGGACGGAGGCTGCGGCTCAGTCGGATGCACAAACCCCGGGCGCTCGCCTCCCGCTTCCACCCCCCGCGGCTGCCTTCCCCTCCTCCCCCGGTGCCGGGGCACGGCGGCGGAGATAAGGGCAGCGCCGAGCCGAGCCGAGCCGAGCCGCGCCAGCAGCAGCAGCAGCAGCAGCAGCAGCAGAAGCAGCAGCAGCAGCAGCCGCCGCTCCCCTCCCCGCCTCCGGGCCGGGGGCTGCTCCCCCTGCCCGCCGCCGCTGAACTTGACCCCGGCGGGTCTCAAGGCGCCGCTCCGCAGCCATCGCACATGGCTTTGACCCGCTTTGGGGGGGGGGGGCTTTAGGAAAGGGGGGGGGGATGCACCGAAAAAAAAAACAAAAACCTGCAATCCGAGAAGCACGTTACACCCACCCCCCTTTTGTTTTTATTTTGTTTTGTGGTTTTTTTTGAAGGGGGGGCACCCTCGCTGCCCCCCCCCGCCACACGCTGCCCCCCCAGCACACGCCCCCCCCTTCCCTCACCCCCCCCCCATCCTCCGCGCCGCCCCCTCCCGGCCCCGCCGCGCACCCCCCTCTCCAACCTCCCCCCCCCCTCACGTCTTCCCCGGCTTTTTAATTTTTAATTTTTTTTTTTTTTTTTTTTTTTTTACCTGTTGATCGACCGCCAGCAGCAGCCCCGGCAGCCTGGAAGATGGTGGAGCCGCGGCGCGAGCCATGAACCGTCTCCTGCTGCCGGCGGAGTTGGCCGCGGATTATGTGGCGGTGGCCGGCGGCGGGGGGGGACGGGGGGGGACGGGACACGGGGAGGGCGGGCGGGCGGGGGGCCGCGGCGCTGCCGCTGCTGCTGCCGCTGCTGCCGCTGCCGCTGCCTCCCCCCCTCGGCCCCGCGCCGCGGGGAGGGGGCGACGGGGCCGGCGGTACCGGGGGGTGAGGGGGGGGGGTGGGGGGGGGGGGGGGGCGGGAGCACCGAGAGGGGGGGGATTTGGGGAGAGGGGAGGGAGTTTAGGGGACGTGGAGGGGGGGGGTCGCGGGCCGGGTCACGGCGCGGCGGCGGCGAGGCGTCGGCCTGCGAGCGCGGGTCGGCCGCCGCGTTATCAGGGGCTGTTATCGCTTGTCAGGACCTCCGTCTCCCCGCATTACGTCAGTTTCAAGACACCGACACTATTAATATCAAAGGAGCCTTCGCGGAGGAAAGCGCCACCCCAGACGGAGCGCCCTTAAAGAGACAGCGCAGGCGGCCCCGCCGCGCCGCCCCCCCCTTCCCCTCACACGCAGCCCCCCCTCAGGGCCGGGCCGGGCCGGGCCGGGCTCCCCCGGGGGCGGCCATGAGCGGGGAGCGGGCCGGGCCGCCGAGGCTTTGGCCGAGTTGGGTGTCTGAGGAGCAGCCCGCAGGCCACAGCCGCATCCCCAGCGCGGCCCCCGCGAGGTTTTGGTGCCTTTTTATTTTTTTTTTTTTTTGCTTTTTATCGATCGCATTGATCGCTGCTGTACGGATTTTGAAAAGTCACCAACACCGCCACCGCCTCACAGCACCCCCAGCACCTCACAAAAATGACAACGACACCACCAGCACCACCTCCGAGCCGCTGCCCACCCGCGGGACAGGGCACGGGGGGGATGCCCGGGGGGCTCTGCTCGCCCCTCTCCCCCTGCTGTACCAGACAGACAGACGGACACTTCCCAGTCCTCAGCTGAACGTGGCCCGTGGGTGCCTTCTCGTTAACACCAAGCACAAATTAGGTCTCGAGCTGCCCTGGAGAAGACCCTTAAAACTGCCCTCTCTGCTCTGAGCCTCTCCGACTCAAAACGCGCCGCTTTCTCCCCTGCCACAAATTGCCAGGAGTCTGTATGTCGGAGTCAAAAACTCCGAGGAGAAGCAGTACGTGAAAGGTTCCCCTGAAAGGGTTTAAAACCCCAAATATAGTAGGCGTTAAAAACTATGTAAACATTTGTTGGGCATTTGGACACAATTTTTTCTGCACTTAGGTGACTTTATATGGCGAGTTTTTTCCTCCCGTGCAAGTCGCTTTGAACTGATTTCACATTAAAACACAAGTGTTCTGGTCGCTCGCAACTAGTAACACATTATTCAAATGAGAAGCTGGAAAAGAGTTAAATCATTACGATTTAAGTTAGAGACGAAGCTGTTTCCCCCAAAATGCTTGAAATGACATAACATTTTCCTCACATTTTCCTTCCCAAATACATAGCTATAAGGCATAAAACCTTCAGAGATACACGCTGACGCAAATGAAACCCTCCCGTAAAGCGTATGGCGTTTTCAGTCCCCTCTCCAAGCTTAAACATTCTTCATATATGTTTAGGATAATCTACTGGCAGATTTGTAAAGTAATTGCTCATGTAAATCACCCAGCAACACATTTCCCCCTTAAGTTCTTTTGTAGGATTGTCTGATAAAGCGCTTTATGAATAGCAAAGCAATAATTCACATGCAAGAGGTGAGCCTGTCATGTTGCAAATGGAAGGTAGCAGAGAGTTGCAGGCTGCGGCGCACGGTGGGATCCCAGAGCCCAGGAGGGGAGCACCGACAGGGTCTGTGTGGGACCCCCTCCCTCTGCACCCAGCAGCACACAGCCAGTGCGGAGCAGTGGAGAAGTTTATGACGGAAAGTGGAGGAAAGTAGCACCAGAATTTAAAGTTTGCTTTAGCAGCGGGGCCATATGCCGTAGCACCTCACTCACATGCGCAGGGAGAATGTTTCCTGACTTCATAACCCTCTACTTTTTCTCAGGCTGGAAGTGCCATAGCAGAACTGCAGTCAGAGACGAACCGCTTTCAGGAACCTCAGTGAATGCAGAATTCGGACTAGTGAATACTTTTGTCCCATCTACACTGATTCAGACCTGTTCTTCACTGCAGCTTAGGTTCTGCTGTTGCTGCCAAGCCAGACAAGAGTGGCTGTTCGCTCGGAGACGCCTTGCCTGTGAAGGGTTAAAATCAGCAGGTATTTTGTCTGATTACTTGGCTAAGCATCTTACAAGCAGGGCTCCAGTGGAAAATATTTAAACAAGGGTTATTCCCCTTTGCTTCTCTGCTCTAGTGAGACTTATTAACGTCTTTTTCTTTTAAAACAGGAAATGATGCCCCCCACACCTTAAATCCTCACCAGCTTGCATGTGTGCCTGCAGTTCTCCTCGATTTTAGTCACATTATGACAGATAAAACACAGAGAAGATTGTTAACCATGAAAGTGCAGGTTTCAACACGTGGAAACCTTGATAATAAACACACCTTTTTTCACCTGTAGAACAATACGAGATATGTATTTGTAAAAGACATAAGCTTTTTGTGCACATGCTTTTAAAATGAAACCACAGAAGCCGTTCCTAAACAGAGATTAGAAAGACAAAATGTGTCTTCGTAATTTCAAGTCGACGACTTTAATGAAATACTCTCAGGAAAAGTATGTTACAGTATCTTTGTAAAAAAAAAAAAAAAAAATTCTTGCATGATACGTTCTGCATTTCAAGTTAAAATAAAGCAGATCAAGAAGATGTCAATATCAATCTGTTTATATTCACCACAACAGAACTGTAGAGAACTTAATAAAAGCAAAAATATTTTCATAAACTTTTTCAGGCAAATTATTTATTTATGAAATAATTTATAAAGAAAATTTTTACCTTATGGTTTAGATACATCGCATATGCTTGTGATTGACACAATATGTTCAGGCTCAAAGGCCTGTACAGCCTTTTTTTATTTTTATTTTTTTATCCTAGCAGGAATATTTCAAAACAACCAACTAATTCATGAAGTCATACAGTAATTGTTTGACAGTTGTTTCTAATATAGAAAAATAAGTTATGTATATTGTTTTCATTCAAATATTTGTTGATTTGTTGTTAGAATCCTTTGACGTTGACATGCCGCAAATTGCATTAGGAGAAATACTGAAGATTTATTTTCATTTATTATCTTCTGCTGTCAAACATTTGCAAAACCACTTAAAGCAAGTTTTATTTCGCTTTACTTGAAACTTATATTCTGCATGATAGTAGGTGGTTGCTGAAATAACAAGTCCGGCTTTCTGGGGTAGATAAGAACCGAGGAAGCGAAGGCAAAGCAGCAGCAAAGCAAGAAGATACAGAGAAAGTGCTGCTTTCACAGCGAGGCATGAACAAAGTAACTCCTAAATAATCCTCCATTTTTTTTTTTACACTCAGGCACATTCTCCATTGAGGGAGAATACAGAGGCCCGTCACAGTTGCTTCTTGAAGGAAAACAGTATAACAGTCATTGTTTATCAAGATGACATAACATGCCATTTATGCCTTTATTGTTTAATGCAGTTTCTCTTTTCTTGTAGTTTACTCAGCGTACATACAAAGAAGGATTAACAGTTAAGCATAAGCATACTTGTTTTACAATTTCAGCCTTTTAGTGCATAACTTACTTACTTAAAGTACTAGAGCCTATAATCACAATGATTTTACCTGATGGAACATGCATTTCAGAAATATAATCCAACTGTTTACCCTAACACGTCATAAATTGCAATTCTTTACAAAAACCTCAGAGATTGACATCCATTGCTCTTAAATGCCTGCTGCTTTAGCACACATCATCAAGAAAGTATTTCTGTATTATTCTCCCTCCAGTTGGTAGTATATCACATGAATTCTAAAGACCATTTTCTTTTACTGTCTTCAATAATGAGCATTTTGAGGAGCATTTAGTTATGTGTCTGAGGCACTCCAGCGTGAGTTTCTTGGGAATATAAACACGGCAACTTACAGAATTTCTGCAGACCCACTTCTTTTCCTTGCACAACTTTTGTCACATGAAATCATCAGGAAACTTTTGTTCCCTTTCTTACACGCTGCACAGAGTCAAGTTTCCAAACTTCAAGTTGTGCGCCAAAGGCAAAAAAAACTACCACTGATTTTAAAAGAAACGGGACTGGAGACCCTAATGATGTGGTTGAAATGTCTCTGAAAAGAGATTATGCGTTGTGATAGACAGGGCAGTGCTGAGAACAGCCAATGAAACAGCATGCAACAGAAGAGCTAATACCATGGCATGATCCCAGATTCAGCAGATGTTTTCTAGGGGGATTGGATATCTGGTAATGGGAAATGGAACCTTTCTCTTCTCTGTCACCGTTTTTAACTCAGGCCAGTAGTGATGGAAAGGCAATAATATCTGATGCTTCTTTGGTAGCTTTCTCCACTGCGTGGTAGGAACCTGTCCTCCTGGCTGGACCACACCAGGGCTGTCCGGGGCTCCCCAGCACCCCGGTGGCACTGCTGGCCCAAGGGCCTTTTTGGGAAATGCCTGGAAACCCTCTTTCCCTGGGAGCAGTCTCCTGGGGAGGGATGCCAAACACCGGCTGGGCATGGGCTGCTCCTGCTAATGGCGTGTCTGCAGATAGTTAAATAACTCTGGCAGCCGCAAAAGATAATTTATCACTTTACACTATCGTAAAATCTACTAGAAAATTAAAAATGCTAAAACACCAGACTCCTTGAAATCATTTACATGCAGGAATCCACATAATTGTATAGATTTTGATCTTAAAAATGCTATATAAAAGGCATTCATCCAAAGCTCTGAAAAACCTCACATGCACATACACATACATATGGAGTAATATATAATGAGTCTTTCCCAACAAATATCAATAAAAGAAGTGGCAGCCTTTCTTCCCACATTCCAACCACAAGTTCAGCAAATCAAAACAACCTGAGCCCCCTGTCCTGTCATCACCCCCAACCAGACAGAGCCACTACCTCTCACTGCCTCAATTCCACGCTCAGCTTCCCTCCAGCACTTCTGGGAAGGCTAATCTGGATCAAGTGCATTGAAGTCAATGGGAAAAAAAAAAAAAGAAGCTATAAATGAGTTCAGGAATCTTTACATTAGGTCCTACATGTAAATGCTTTTCTTTCCTATTCATAAGGCTTGTAGTTATGAAATTGTAGTGTTCTGGATATAATATTAAATCTCACTACAATATCTTCTAATATAAAGCAACGATTCCATACAATCAAGGTGTTTGTCTCAAAAGGAGTTTTCTTTCATTTGATTTCCCGTAAATAGCTTTTTCTTTTCCATTTATGATTTTTCACCACACTCAAATCTTTATTTTAATGTGACAGACTACAAGCAACAAGTTTTTATTGCAGAAAAGATTTATTTACATAGCTGCTGATGTGAGGTCTCAGATTAAGTTTAGGAAAAGGAAATATCTTTCAAATGTGTATATTTCATATTGCAAAAAACCTGCATTTTCCTCCCCAATATGAACATTAAATGCCTGCCCACAGAATGGCTTAGGAGGTGCAATAGATGCTATTGAGAATCTCAGACACCCGTTGCATTGTCAAAATTGCCAAGATGCTGTTATTATTTTCAACTAGGGGGGAGGAGAAGGTGCTGCCAAAATTGGTGGGGTGAAAAGGGGCAAAATCAGACAATAGAGATAAATACCAGAATGTAGCACATGGTCTTTAGTGGTCTCTACCAGCCTCCTGTGAAACACTTTAAAACACACATGCACAAGGACACACAAAGAGTTACCTTCATCCAGACTAATACATCTAACTTTCAAGGTGTACGGTGCTTTGTGTAAGGAAGAGCTTAACCTTAATCCGGCTTTACCCTCTGTATCATGAAATCAGTCCATCTTGCAAAGAGGTCATCTGATGGACCTCTGCGTGCCAGGCATGGCTGCCGATAAGCAGAAATTTGCCTTGCTCCTGAGACCAGGGGGATTTGGGGAGCAAAAGGAAGAAAGGTCGGTGTGTTCCTACATTTGGAGGCTGCATAATTCTCCAGTAGTCTACGGGATTGTTATAACTTGCTCCTCATCTAGACAACTCAACAGAGCTTTCTAGCTTGAGTGAGAAGTGCGCTCTGACCCGCTTTTTGTCTGGCCTCTGCATAAGAAAAATTTCACATCCACAAATCTGAAATTTAAATACGATGCCTCTTGTAATGCTTAGTCTTTGGAAACAGGTAACCTAATAAGAATGCTGCCTTGGTTAACTCTAAGGCCTGTTGACACCAAGATGAAAATAACTCACGTCCTTTAGTTGTGAAATGGCAGTGCCATTGTCTTTGTTGAAAAACATGAAACAAGTGTAGGCATCCTTTAAATTTATTCAAGACTTTAATTTTCTCAGTGGTTATCAGTCTTGAAAGAGGTTTTCTTTGGAAATAGTCATTCCTTTTGGGAAGAGCACATCACCCTACAAAAGTGGCATCAGACTTAGGTCAGTTGGTTCTGCTCTCTCACTAGGAATTCTCATTTCAGCCCATACCTTCATGACCTGCATCACATGCCCATACACACAGTTTTACAGAGCACAGAGTGAATCAGGCAAAAATAATGCTGATGGATCAGCATTTGTTTCCTCTTGGGATCTTGATGTGGTGAGGTGCAGATCATGACCCAGAAAACCTGTGTGTCCCTGTCTTATTCAATGCCTGGACAAACTGATCCCACATAGGGCAAAGATACTCTCTAATTTTTTTCCTCCTTCCTGACTCCACTGCTTTTAGTTCCTTTCATTACTCACATAAAACAGACAGTTACCTTATGACACACTAAAATATTTATGCATTACACTTCTTATTTAACAATGGCCAGAAATGCCCTTGATGGGCTGGTGAAAAACCTGGATGGTTTGGCCAATTTTGCTGTATATATATATATATATATATATATATTTATTTTTTTTTTCCCAATGAGAGTTTGATTGAATAGAATGCAAAATAACAAAACAAGAAAAAAAAATTAAAAAAAATCAAGCCAAGTAACTCATCCCTGTCAAAACCCTTCCCCCTCACTTTTTTAGCATTGCAAAATAGACACTGATATTATTGACATTAACATAGACATTGAACTGAGAATCATCAGCTATTTTTAAATAAAGGAAATAAAGCTACATACTACATTATGACTAATGTATGGAAGAGTCACTCATACAATGGCATGTAAATAAAACATTTGTGATTAATAGCTTTATATTTATGGAAAGAGGCATCTTTTTGAATGACTGGTGTGTATGATATGGGTAGAAAATAATCTGGACTATTTAGGAATCAAAGTGGTAAAATGAAATAAAAATAATATGAAAGATGTATCTAAGGAAGGGCTAAGTGATCTTCATAAGCCCTTAGTCACAGAAGCCAGAGTGGCTTCCATATAGGAAGCATCCCTAAAGGTAATTGTACTGGTGCCCTATTTCTCCTTGTCAGGAGCTAGAGGCAGCCCAACAAGCAAGCAAGAGGTGCAGTGAGCAAGCTGCATACTGTGATGCAAATTCAGATGAGCCAGCGCAGCACACTGAAAAATGAACTCCTATTTCTTGACGAATGCAGGTAACAACACACAGAAGGAATCCAGACCAGGGATGGGGTATGCAGTCTCAAAAGCAGGCATAAAAGAGCCTGGTAAGTCTAGTCTAGGAGTGGGAAAAAAAAAAAAAAAAAAAAAAAAAAGAGAGAGAGAGGGAGAGAGAGAAAGAGAGAGAGAGAGATTGAGAGAATATATTTTTTTTTAATTCTCCATGTCACTTTTGTTTTATTTGACTTTTTCAGGCCTAGGTGAGGGTAAGAATCAAAAGATGGGGCCCAAGTATGGAAATGGAATTGACTGCCTGAAATAAGCTCAGAAGGGTAGCTATTGGGGCTGCTAATTATGACAAGCAGCCCAATGAGGCTGTCAAGCAGAGAGAAGTAGACAGAAGGATGCATCAGGCAGATAAAGCAGCACCTCTCCTATGATAAGCTTCAAGTACCATTCAGACTCTTAAAGAGATGCATTTTAACACAATCTGCGTAAAGGACTAAGTCCTTTTTTCCCTACCTCCACAATGCCATTACTAGAGATGTGCAAGCATTAGAAGAAAAAAAGGCTACTTGGGAAGGGCTCATGCATAGCAAATTTGTTTTCCCCCTTCCCCATCAACTCTGTAATTACAACCATTCAGACAAAGCTGGTTTTCCCAGTAGGACTGGCTGAAAACGCAGTTCATTTACATGGCCTAATTGGGCTTTTTTGGCCAAGGTTGTTCTATACACTGACACTAGAACTAAGTACTTAACATTGAAAAATACATTATTGTGGTATTCAAGTTAAGGATTTCATTACTTTGAAGTTAAGAAATTCAGAGTGAAGGTGTCTCCTTTAACATCAGTGCTTCTGTAGTATGTATATGCATAAGAATAATATTGGCAATTATATTGGCCCCAAACAGTTAAGAGTCTGTGAAGTAAAGAGGCAGTCATTTTTCTTCTTTCTACCTGTAAGAAGTAAAATAGAATTTGGATATTTATGTAGATGGATATACTGTTACATGAAATGTTGGATGTATAGTCCTGTGGCCTTCAGATATTAGTACAGTGAATAGATCAGCTGATTTGTGAAGATCATTTTACTACAGAATAAATTTGGGGGAAAAAAAAAATCAGCTTATTTTGTATTCTACTATTTGAATTATGTAAGAGTTGGTTATTTTTATCTTTTCTTATTTCATTTGTAACTATGTTGCCTCCCTCAGCAAAATACACTGTTCATGAATATGTATCTTATAACCTTTCCTAAGCCAAGTGCACGGGTTTAGTTTCAGCTTCCATATTGTACATGTCCTCTACAGTCAAAGAGGTTTTGCAAAGTCATCAGTGCAAACTCAAGCCATGTCTAGAAAGAAAATTTACATAAATATTTCACCAGGCCTTAGTATAGACAAGGTTCCTGCAGCTGAACCTGTTTTTCAGCATGTTTAATTGCCACATTAATTAGAACATGAGGGCTCAAATCCACAAAGATATTTGGGTGCCTAATTCTCATTAAATTCAATTGAGAGATGGCACTTACATCCCTTTATGGATGTAGAAGACACAGAAACCTCAAGAATCTTATCTGTTCTAAAACTCCCAGACAAATACTGCTATCAGCTTCTTCAGAACAACAGGAATTTTATTGTAGTTCCTGATGAAGGTACCTCTTAAGTACAGGAAATGATATGATAACAATGGAGGCTGTGTTTGTTTCTCACCTCATTTCCAGCCATCCAGCCCTTTCAAACTTCAGGAAGTTGCCAGATCATGGGGTAGGAAACTCAAAAAGAAAAACAAGATGTTCTCTGTTGACCATCAGGAATTAAGCTGGCAGGTTTTGCTCTTTTTTGGCATGATATAAAAACCGACTGTTAGTGAGACAACCATGGCTCCACATTCCTATGTAATCTCCAGACGTAAACAAAAATTGTGATCACACCTCCAGACATGAGACCCCAAGACCAAATTTTCGGGACCCTCGTGTGACTTGTTCATGTATGGGATGATGTCCAAAGGCTGGGGCTGCCATGCTCTACTCCTCCCAGCCACACATCCCTACGCCTTTGCTCATGCTGTACCAGAACTCATGCAACTGGCTGTAAGCCAGAAAAGGGAACTGGTCCAGTTGAAAATGTCTTTTTAAAATCTCTTTCATTCTTTGACAGTTCAAAAATACAGTATCTGGGACAGGGAGAAGGGTGAGACTTCCTTCTTTTGATAGGAGTTGTTTTAAAATTGTCATGAAACAGCCAACCTTTGGAGGTTTGTCTCCAGAGCCACCTGACTACCATCAACTGCCCTGTGAAGGAGTTTCTCTCTCCCTTCATCTTTAACAACTGAAGAAGCCCAGCCTCTTAGTTTAAGCAACTGGGGATGTTTCTTATGTGATATGAATACACACCCAGAGTTACACGATTAATCACAATCTCCCCACCTCTCTGCTTTAAAATGTCAGTCTTAGCTTTGCCTTGATATGCTGTCTAACTGTAATGACGCTTGCTAAATAAACGTTAAAAATAAGGAAGTTATATTTCACAAAGGTAGAGCTTAAAGCCAGAAGGAACCATTACAAACTCTGCTTTGCCTTCCCGCATAATTCTGGCTACAGAATGCTCAATACTCACTGTGCCAAGGCTATAACTGCAGTGTGGAGATAGTATATCTTTCTGAAGATGTCTGTCTTGATTTAAAGACTTCCAATGATGAAGGATTCACTGCACTCCTAGGTAAGCTGTTCCAGCATTTAATTAACATCACTCTTAAAATCATCCCAAACTGATCTAGTATAACTTCAGCTTCCCATTTTGCTTTGTTTTGTTTACCTTATTTTATTTTAAAGATCTATTTTAGCCAAATAAGACTCCATGCTTCATCTATGGACGTGTAGCCCATAACCTCATTGCCAATTACCCTTTTTTCCCATAAACCAAGGAGAAGAAGTTTCCTGGATAATTTCAGTTACTTTTTTTCTGAGTCTTTCATCATTCATCAAAATACTTTTTGAAGTAGAGGCACTACAACTGGTCAAAGGTTTGAGTTATTGTTAGCTTTCAAACTTTAGTGCTATTCTATATTTCAAAGTATATGACATTCATATATCACTAATATAAATATAAAATATCTAAGCAAGTACCCTTTTTTATTTTAGACAAATTTGTAGATCAACAGTTAGGATTTCAGAGTCACTTCTCACTATTTGTAGAAAATTGTTTTGTACTTTTCCTCTCCTCTCCTTCTACTTTCCCCTCCTCTCCTCTCCTCTCCTCTCCTCTCCTCTCCTCTCCTCTCCTCTCCTCTCCTCTCCTCTCCTCTCCTCTCCTCTCCTCTCCTCTCCTCTCCTCTTCTTTCCTTTCCTTCAATACAAAGCTTTCTGTGATTTTTTTCTTTGACTTATGTGTTGAAATTGGAAGAAAATCTTTCTTGACTTTGAAAGTTACTGAAATAAGCACAACATACTTCATCCTCAGACTTCTCATGGCAAAAGTCACTCCAGCCTAATTTACTAGAGATCCTCAAAAATAAAGGATTTCCTTTCTAATGGAAAGAAATAATCAGTCATGAGTAGTAGTTTCTGTCATAAGCCTGAGCAGCAATGTCACTAAATAGTACAGAGCCACATTTTTTACTGTCTATTATTACTTGGGCTTTAACAAGAAGATCCTAGGTTGGATTCTGCCTGCTGAGACATCAAGTTATAATCTTTCAAATGAAGCCACACTACTCACAATTCCCAGAACAAGACAAATCTGCAGACACTAACTAGGTTAGTGGCTATTACACTCTGCATTTAATCTTGGACAAGATAGATAAGCAGGTGGGAGTGGGACTAGGGGAAAGATTTGAAGAGTAAATGAAACTGTTCCTCTAAGATAATAACAAACATCTTACAGCATCCTGAACATCTTCGTTATTACTCAAGCCAAAGGGAGTTGAAACAATTTATCCCTTTGAAGGAGCAAAAGGTAAGGTTTGCACAGCAAGTCTCACAAGAGCTTCTAAGCTTAATCGGGCACACAGTGGAAAATATAAATGAGGAGTGGGAAACCAGGCTGGGCAACACTTTGCTGCAGCGAGGGGAGGTCCACAGCTGCCCATGGCACTATCAGGGCACTACATGTTGCAGTGTGTGGCAGTGCCTGTTTGGTGGAGACCAAACTTGCTCCTCCTCTGTGTGAACATGAGGTGCTTCATGGACCGACTGGCAGTTTGTGCACTGCTGTCAGCAGATCACCACATCTTGCTGCATTGACTGCCGGTGCTCGCAGTGCAGGTAACCCAGGTGTCAGGATTATGTCAGGATCCCAGCTGTTCACAAAGCTTGCAGACCTGTGCTTGTAGGCTTCCAACATCTAGCTGCCAACAGTGATGTGCCACAGCATGAAACTTCATCTGTGGGTGGCACAGAAACCACAAGCACATCACTGTGCCACTGGGTCTTGTTCCAGGCCTCTGCCACCTCTACAATATGAGGTTGATTAAGGAATCAGTCTTGGACCTATGCTCGCATCAAGAGGCTTGTGAGGTGCAGACTGATGCATATTTCTAGTTCTTCATGATTTCCCGGAGACCATGGTAGCTACTTTTGCTCCAGTTTGAAAGCACTGGAAATTGAAGGCATTTGGCACTTTTGAGGTCTTATTGAGGACAAGGTGTGGAGTGGCTGGCCATTTGCAAGCCATGTGTGTCTGCCATAGAGCACATGAGCCCAGAAGGTGTTTGAGTGTTCAGGCAATGGAAGGAAGCATAAAGACAAGGGACAAAGTGAACAACACTTCCAGTGAACAGATACAGATGTCTGTGTCTGTGTGCACATTGATATGGTTGCACATTTGGTGGCACATTCACTTCCACGCTTTTCTGCTTTCTTTGTTTTGTTTGATTGTTTGGGCAAATATCATAAACAACTTAAAAATTTGAATTGTTTAAATATGTCAAATATAAATGTGACTTATTTTAAACAATGTGTTTCAACCAGCTCTTTCACATCAAAAGGCATATTTTCTCTCACAACCTGCTTAAAGCAAAACAAAAAGCTAAGTTACAGCTCCTTGCAAACAATGAAGGCAATAAATACAGTAAATTACTGTTTTATGTGAGACAATATACTAATGCTAACTGAAGCAATGGAATTAGAAAACAAACTCCCTCTGGGAACAATTCTCACACCCCTGTTTTAGAAGGAAGCAGAGTTTACTCGTAAATAATTTAATACATTTACTCCTGCTAGACTGGACTGACAGGTCTTCCATATACCGAAGCTTTGCTTCTCTGATAATTGAAAACTTTTAAACTGAGAAAGTTATCAACTAAGAAACTCTGCATGGTCATTGTAGGACTGTCTAGCAACATATAGATGTATATAGCATGGGATTACTGAATTTTGTCATCATACAGATCCCCATTTAGTTAAAATAGTCCTTCAGACCTACTTGTCCTGTTTGTTAGTATGTAAATAAAATCCCATTCAAGGTCCTATGACAATTCCTTAGCAACTGCAACCATTGCTTACATGGACAAGCAATACAAGGGAAAAGACATTATTATCTGATTTTAATGCAGTTTAGCAACTAGAAGAAAAGAGGAGACAAACCAGCTGACTCTGTAAGCACAGAGTGATAACCTCCACTGCACAGATGCACAAAAGAACCAGAAAAGCAGAAACAAAAGTGTATAAATTGTGATCCCTGTTACTTGCTGTAGAAAGCTACATCATAAAATAGTGGACTTCACTCTTATATTTGTAACACTTCTTCTTTATGTCTACTTTTCATGCCATTTTCTATTTGCTTTACCCACAGTGTTGATACTCTCTCAACTCACATAAATAGATTGGATTCAGAGTTTATCAAATGTTCTTTTTTTTGGCGCTTGGAGTACAGAACTATCAAAATCAGTGGATTCTTCTAAACCCCTTCTTTTTTACTTAATCTTTCTACATTAACAACTCTAATGCATCTTTGTATGCATGTTATATACCACCTAGTGCTAACTGGACCCTTCATTTTGGCTTTCCTTCCCACAGACAACTAACTCTCAGGCATCAGGGCTACCCACAGATTTCCTAAGACCCAGGCAGAAGGGAACTTTGACACAAGTAGCTTGACACAGAGATGAAGAGCAAGAATTTTGGCACTGATTGTTCCCAGAGATTATTGTTCACAGTTGTTTATTCCCTGAACGGTCAGGGCCAATCTTGGAGACCATAGGCACAGATTTGTCAATATTTCAGAGCCTCCTCTAATCTAATTTGTCACTGTGCGAGACTGCTATTTAGACCGGTCACTAAGTAGCTGCAAGCCTCACTCCAACCTCAGGAGACGAAACCATTAGAAGCGTTGTGAAATAGCTGAGTAACCGTAGCACGGGGGGAGGCCAGCATTCCCGGCACAGCTCGAAGACTTACTCTTCCTGTGGAGCTCTCCCAACCGCTCCCACTGATGCAGGAGTTGCCACTCTCCTTTTGCTGCTTACTGCAACCGGGTGAGCTGGAGGAAGATCTGATGCTGCTGCCCTTGCCACTGCAACCCTCCCACGAATTCCAGCAGGGAAGACAGTGAAAATTATCTGGGAATGAGCTGAATCAGCTTCTTTTGTCGGCGCCTTGGCCGCACCCGCATTGTGGCCAGTTCCACCCAGCACTCATCAGCTTCTGAGCAGGAACTGGGGAAGGCTTGTGTGTTTGTGGGCTTCCCTCTGTGCTGGGAGGGCGATAACCCCTGTCCAGGAGTGAAAAGGCTAAACTTAGGTCTCTGCCTTGGGTTCCTCATAGGCAAAGATTGGATCTCACCACCTCCATGAGTACTGGAATAGTTTTGTAAAAGTCTTCACCAGAGAGACAGTTATAAGGCACTCATTCTGCTCTGTTCAGGAGTAACAGGAAACTGTCTAGAGGCTGTTAGCACAGGAGGTCCCAGACTTGTTCATTCCTTGGTCAGTGGTCATGCGCCTCATTCTTCTAAAGACTGGGAGAAATGCACAAACTTCAACTCAATAATTTTGGGATTCTCCTCTGTGTCATCCCAGCAGCTGGTGACCCCTACCTTTTACATTTATAAATTTGTGTTGTTTGAATGTACTCCAGAACCATAACCATATGTGACCATGATCTCAGAAAATCTGGAGCACACACACCTGATCTAATCTCAATTTCTTAATATATATATATATATATATATATATATATATATATTTTAATGAAGAGTGAATGGTGGATGCATTTCTTTTGGACACTCATCTCAAGTTTGTTACACACACAATCTCAAGTTTGCTACACCAGTTCAGCAGCTATCACCATTTTCAAGTTGCAATATCTTTATCTCTGGTGCCCCACCCCAACAGGATTTGTACACAGTCTTTCAGAGGGCAGGAACAGGTATCTGCACTCAGGAGTGCTCAGGGTAGCAAGGGCCATGCAGCACTGAACGTCAAATAAAACAGCAACAGCATGTTGAATAACTGGTTTGTTTTCTTTGCTTCATATAGATTAATTTAAGTAGATCATCACCCTAATATTATAGTCTTGTTTCCTAGAAATGTACTAGAACGGGAACGTTTACGGTGTCCCACTGATAAAAACATTCTTACATCTGTCAGAGTACGCTGCTGCCACTAATGTTTTGCCTTGTGTCTTATTTAACTGAGTGGTGAAACTGAAATTGAATAGAGAAGTAGTTTGGTTAGACTTACTCTAATTTTGTATAATTTTTTTTTTTTTTTTTTTTTTTTTGAGTGAGGTGCTCAAGGATTTTTCACCTCACAGAAAGAAAGAACCTACCAGAGTTTCACAGAGGAGCACTGTGATGTGGCTGTCTGATATATGCAATCCTATGTTAAAGAGACTTTTGAAAGGGTTCCTGCTGCTATTTACTGCGTGTCAAATTATGTATATGTGTTTATCCAGAGAACAACATGTGAGTTTGCCTATAATCATTGCAGCTAATATTATTATACCTCAAAGAGTAAATGTAAACATTTCTCAATACATTTTCAATGTGTTTACTTTGTTTATGTGAATGTACTTCCTGTATAATTATGGGCATTTTGATCCCAGGAGTACCTATGGGCTTACATTTACAGATAAACTTAGTCTCGTTGTTGTTGTTATTGTTGTTGTTGCTTTTTCCCCAAAACTGAAACATCAGCCAGTATATTTTTTTCATATGTGGGAAAGGAAACATTTTAAATGTGAAAAAGTGATTATACAACAACAAAAGGTAGCAATCTGGGCTTGAAACTCAAAACTCTAGAGACACACACTAGAAATTATAAAATACTTGTTTTCAAACTGATAACTCTAACCCATCCGCCTAAGTCCTTCCAATATATGCCTGAATTAGGGAGTTAATTTTTTATATCCCAGACTTGTCTCAACAATACTAATTTTCCCTCTCTCTTGCCCCTTTCAAGAGTCAAAGACACAAAAGCAGAAGTCAGCTATGGACGTTTAACCTGGAAATATTAAAATTTGTGCATCTAGGATAATATATTCCTAGAATTTAAGCACAGCATGAAATAAGTGTTTGTCTAATATACAATGGCAACACAGGCTTAAGTATTTTTTCTGATTTAATTCTTGCTTCATCTCCAACAGCTGTGGTTTAGTAAAGCGTCCAACCCCGATAAAAGTAATTCCTGTGATAGAAGCTGCACCACAACACTTGGCACTTTGTTCTAATGTTAAAAACGTGTTCCATATTTCTCATGGAATTTGTTTAGCTTCTCCTTCCAGCCATTAGATCGTGTTATGTCTGCTCGACTGAGAAACCCTTTATTATCAAATTTTGTTCCCATCTGTATATATATATTTGTATCAAATCAGATCTTTTATGTTCTCCCATATATCTAAATACCCCAAGCTCTTCTTCTCTCCACTAAATCATGAACAGCAGAACTGGACACAGTAATTCCAGTGCAGTGGTAATTTAACCTCAGGAAACAAAGGTTTCCAAAATGTCTTTCTGACTGTAACATCACTGTCCCAACTTACTGACTATCCAACTCAACAACCTAAGTCTTTTTTTTTTTTCAGACCACGACCTCAATTCTTTATGGATTGCTTTCCCTGTTCTTGTGTTCACAACATTACATTTTCCCATCCTGAAATACTTTAGTTCACCACAACTAGCTTACTAGGTCATTTCGTACCTATGGCCTCTCTTCTGTGCTATTTATCTTCCTTCCAATCTTTGCACCATCTACAATGTGCAACTTTTATATCCCACCCAAGAAATTGATAAAAGCATTATAAACAGCAGGCCTGTTAACTGATAGTTGCAAAGACTCAGTAGAATCAGAGTTGTTTGATTTGTTAGTATAGTATTAGCTTTATTCTAGTCTTTTCTTTCCCCAGTGTTCACTAACTCTTTTATAGTTATTATACGTGTTAATTGGACTTGGGGATTTTAAAATGTCTAATTCTGGCAGCTCTGTTTATCATCCTTCATCACCCTTAAAGCAGAAAGTGTTCCATTAATATATAACACTATTACATATTTTTCCTTCATACATAAACCATACACAATTATTTAGCACTTTTGCTCTTTTTCCCTTTTTTCATTTTGTTAGTAATCAGTCAAAACAGTCATTTTTATTCCATTTGCCCTTGAAACTCCTAACACATTCTTTTAGCTACACTTAACTGTGCTGACATGTTTTTTTACTTTTATTTTTATTTTTTATTTTTTGCTACAGTTTATTTAGACAGTTTTTGATACAGACATGCTAGAAAACAATGAAGAGCATTTTATATTATCATAATCTTTACAGAAGATTAAGTTTCCCTTTAAGCCAGACTGTTTTTTAATCCTCTAGACTTCCTTTTCAGCTTGGAGAGTGGTGGAATCACTAGCAGATTCAATCAGTAGAATAGTTTCTGAAATAGTAGATCAACTTCTACTGCTTCTTCTGAATTCCCATGTGTATTGTTTTGTTTACTTCCACCCCCCCTTCACATACACCTGGATTGCTTTCCATGTAGAAACACATATGGTAGCAGAGACAAACCTAGGGAAGTACTAATGAAACAGAGGTATGATACTGAACATATAATTAGAAGTGAATTTGTAGTGTAGTACAGCAGTAAAAGAGGGTAACTGGCGGAAGTATCAACTATGCAAGGGGATGTATAGTGTAAGATTATTTCCCTATAGCTCTGGTCTGACCAGGGACAAATTATTATATTCAGTCTTGGGCACCTCCTTAGTAATTTAGAAGGAATTCAGAGAAGAGTGACAAAAGTGATTGCATACTGATCAAATACGACTGAGGCTACAGACACGTGAAAAGAGCTCAAGGCTTGAGCCTGGAGCAAATTGTACCATAGCATCTCCATACAAAGAAGCAAAGCATGATTATACGTATACAGCACAATCTAGATGCATAACTCTGGACTACATATCTTCAGAGAGTTACATTTAAAAATTTATGTTAAAAGAATGTTCAGGTTGCAAAATCAAGCATTCAAGTGGTAGGAAATGCCTGCGCAATATTAGTTCAGTCCCTTTGTGAATATTCATGATGATACAGCCTGTAGCTGTATGATCCATCAGCAATGTATTTTTCCATACTCATATCCTGGCTCATGTTTACCTTCTCTTGTCTAATCCTTGCTTTGGTTTTCTCCCTCCCACAGTTCCTTCCTCCCCTATCTTTTATCCTCTTCCTCAGCCCCTGCATGAAACTTCTTCTGTTTGCACATAATTCTTGCTCCTTAGGCTGCTCTCTTTGATCTCATCTCTTCCTTATTCTGCTCTTCTCTAAGCATTTTCCACCTTCTCCACCATCCACATTGGCCAGACCATTCTTCTCTATTTCCTAGAAACATCTTAGCAAAGGGAATGCTGAGAGCACAAAAAAATCCAATTTCCTGCTCTCACTCCTGATATTGAGGCCCCCAAACATGTGAACAGCTGTGAAAAAAGGTATAAAGTCTTTTTCTACCTTGTCAGTCCTTTTACAGCAAGCTCAGTCACTCAAGGCCAGGCACAGTTGCATCAGAGCTCTGACGTTGTTGTTCTTGCTAAATTAAGACAGAAATTTTGGAGAATGTAATCAACTCTAATAAACCCATGTAAATAGTGGATTTATTTATTTATTTATTTTCCAGAATTGTGGCAGGCAGGTATGACATGGGATGGCCAAAAGCATAGGCTTAATGCTAGGGGCGATCTTCCCCCTGAAACCAAATACACGGTGTCTGCTGCAAAGCCTGTGTCTGTTACAGCCTCTCAAGAGAAATTAATTCACTTTTTTTCTCCCTTGTAGCAGATTTTCTTCCCTTAATACCAGTCTCAGAGAAGGCTGACTTGTGCTGTTCAATAATCTCTAAAGAAATAATCTCAAGACATTCACATAGAGAGCAAAAATTCTGTCCAAATGATCAAAGTTAGGCTTAGCAGCATGAAGCAAGAGTTTATAACAAGAAGTGATGGGCAGCCGTAATTGTAGATGGGTCTAACAGGCCTACCTATAGTATTGACAGAAAAGCTGGCAACACAATGACTTAAGGGAAAACATAACACCCTACAAATATCTGGCAGGTAAAATGGAAAGGATGGACAGAAATTATTTAGGATTCCCTGAGTAGAAGTTACAGCATGAAACAGTGTTATGAAATAAGCTCATATGGGAACTAATGCAAACCCTTTAAATTATTTTCTGAGCAAAAATATTAAGTGTAGCATAGGGAATCATCTTGCTCTGAGAAGGAGTTGGGCTAAGATGATCTATTAGAATTTTTCCATTTCTTTCTTCTATAATTAATGGTAGAAGAAGACTTGCCAGTGACCAAAAAGAAAAAAAAAAAAAAAAAAAAGATGGAAGTTCCCTCACCCTGTTCATTCAGCCCCTCTCTGTCTCATTAGGTGGAGACTCTGCTCTCCTTATGTATCAGATGAGTGAATGTATCAAGAAGATGAAGAAACTTCTCCAGACGATAAAAGAATTGCAGACCCTAATGGTGTAGCTGGCAGCAAAAGGCAGCCAAGGCTCTTCCTGTAACTAAGGACGGAACATTTAATGGAAATTCACATATGATAAGGTTAAAAAAAAATCAAGGCAAAACCTTTATTAGTCTGTAATTTATGCGGTCACTTGGGGGGGGTGGAGAGAGGGAAGAAGTCCAGCTGTATTTTAATGGCTGTGTTAGAAATGTACAGGATTACAGTTTACAGCTTTTATGCCGCTTCTACACCTTGTAGAGAAATATATTACATACATTTTCAGTTACAATTTAAGGATTTAGCTTCTAATCTAATCTTCTAGGTGAAAGAGCCTTTAGTTCTCCACACCTACATTCTTTTGGATGGGTGAGGACAGCATGAAAAGTATCTCCTAAAAATTAATAACATATAGTCTGCTCAATTTTTCCATCTTACCCTTTCCTCTCTTCCCAATCCTCTTAGAAACCCTTACATTATGAAGGAAGTTAAATAGCCTTGGAGTGAAACAACTTACACATTCTCAAAGGAAATTGTTTCCTGATAGCAGGTTCCTTGATACCAAACACTGCAGGTGGAGACAAATATCTTTGGGGGATTAAAGAGATTTCTAAATAACACCTGACGTAATTCTTTCAAAAGACTGTACTCAATCATAGATGGCCAGTCTTCCTGATCTGATCAGATACATGATAAAAATTCCTTATGACCCAGAGCCACAAGACATTTAAGGCTTCTGTCAGAGAGCTGGTGGATGGGGAGACCCTAAGAGTAGTTTATGGTTGAGAGATGCCAATGGTCTCTCAAGTGTCCCAGGACTAGAGGGACTGGGCTCAGAATGGGTGATTTGTTGGTGTCAGGCACAGCTCAAATACAGCTCTTCCACAGAAGGCATTCAGGTTATGTAGGAGGCTCCATGGTAGTACAGACACTATCAAGAAAACCAGAAAGCCCATGAATTGAAGTCTTACTTGAATGTGAGAGAATTGTATACACATTGGGCATTAGAGTTTGGTTAGCCATCTACAAAACAATAGAATCATGGAACATTAAGGCTGGAAAAGACCTCCAAGATCATCTGGTCCAACCATCCCCCTACCAACAATATCACCCACTAAACCAGGTCCCTAAGTGCCATGTCGAACCTGTAATGACAGAAATCCACTATTACAGTGGAATAGGAATTACATTTACAAATCTTGTTGTTTGAGATATTTAAAACTAATAGAGACAGACAAATAATAATTATGAAATTATAAATAATCTTGTTCTGGTTTAGAGATTGACAGAAGAGTATTAGAGGTTCACAGACCTTTTCCTCCCCTCCCAGCAGTTTTCAGCCTCAGTAGTGGCTGTAGTGGTGGGACTTAGTGGTATTTCTCGGTTTTGTGTTGTGTAACATGATGCTTGGAACAGACCTGTGTATCACCAGTAGTAAATGCACCATAGGATTTTTCCTGCCTGAGTTCATATCATGTTCAGATTCATTATTAAACAACTGAATCTTTGAGAATTTTGGCTTGAAAGTCTTTACTGTCTCAAATTCCATGTTTTTATTTTTTTCTTATCTATGAGCTTTTCTTCTGTATTATTTAAACATACAGCTATGCATGCTAAAACTTTTCAATACATATTTCACTTGTACTTGTAACTGCCTCCCTCTTTGCCAAAAGTATTTCTTAAATCCACTTTCTTCCACAAAGTCTGTCATCTCTGATCTATAAAAAAATGCACATCATGTTAATTCAGATTTATTAAAAAAAAAAAAAATAGCTTAGCTCTGAAATTAACACATATTCAGATCACCATATGCATAATCTGTATTTAAGGTCTGTCTACCACAAAAGTTGCATATTCAGAAACTGTGTGTTCCTGTTATCTTCTACACTGAGCTAAATAAATGCGATCCTAAAAAAAATATAGTTGCAAGAGCCAGAATCCTGAAGCTTATACTGTATCTTCATTGAGGCAAAAATGAATGATATAAAAGAAGTTTTATAAGAATAAAGTAGAACATTGACTAGAAAATTGTGCCTTGGTATTTGCTTCCTTTGGGAATCATGAGAAGTGAGTGAAAATCCAGAGAGCAGTTCCAGGGAAGGAATCATTTTGGTTGGGGAAGGAGGTGTTGTCCTCATGAAAGAGGAAAAGAAAGCTTGTAGCTCTCTGTTTTGCAGACCCTTTATCCTGTGGATAGCTGGTCTTCCTCGTCCCCAACACTGCTGCTCAGCAAGGGCTGCAGTAGCTGCTGTTGGCCAACAGCTGTGCTTCTAGAGTAGCAAATTCCCTAAAAATCATTACAAATAAAGGAGGACGAAGTGAAGACCTGGTGTATTCCTGGTTCAAGTCACTGATACCTTGACAGTAAGCGCTGAAACTCCTAGCATTCCAACCACTTCTTAAGTCATCGCAGTTGAAACTGAGTCTTGGTAATATGCTGTGATTGGCACAAGAATCTGAGTAGATGGACAGGAAACTGGTCAGGATTCTGCTCTTGGCTGTTTGGAGCAGGATTTCTCAGTATGTGGCCAGATAATAGGAGCTGTATTAGTACGTGAGGGAGAAAAGTAGACCTGCATAATAGTAAGATTTTTTTTTTTTTTTACATCAACAAATAAATCATAATACAAAGACAGCAAGCCCCAGAGGTCTTTTATTCAGGTGTTGTAAGTTTTAACAAAAAAAAAAAAAAAAGTAATTTATCTCAGGTAGACCCTGTTTAAAGAAAATGTTCTTGGAAGACAACTCAGCAAGCATATTTAACATTAATGGGATTGGGAAGAATAATTTATGTACATTAGAAAAAAGGAAGCCCAAAAAATCATAAGAACTGAACACAAGCCAACTGAAAATTATTTAGGATGTTGTACAAGTTACAACAGTACATTCCGTGACTTGTAGCCTAATATCAAATATCATGAGGAGTCTTTACAAAATTAAAGACCAGACACTGCTCAGCATGTTAGATCTATGATGAATATGAATCTGTTACACTCTCTTTTCAGCCCTGACCACCATTCCCATGACAATTGACTGAAGTTAAACTATACAAATTAAATGCAAAATGAGAATGCAGTCAATAGTATGCATTCAAAAACAAGTATCTCCAGAAATGAACATAAGATTGCTTCTCTTCCTCATCTCAGATCCTCACCTACAACTTCTCTGCCATGTACCATGTCATATTAAATCTTGTCTCAGGCCATGGGGCAGTAGACTTATCCTTTATTTATCCATCAGAGATAGGTTCATCCACAGTCTAAAATTCACAGTAAGGTTAAATTTGTATTCTAATCCCATTTCAGAATGGCACTTTCCTCAACAAATAGTTCACTTGGCAATAATACAGCTTTTTGATATTTTTTTCCCTCAGAGAAAGTTGCCATTTCAAGGTACATTAGAGTATTAGACTCTGGTTTTAGAATAATAAATTAAAAAATGCTGAAACTGGCAAAGTTCAAAATGACACTTTTATAACAGTGAAAGTAATTGTCGTGTGTACCAGATTGCCAAAGGATGTGGTAAATTTTCCATAATTAGTAATCTTTAGGTCAAGACTGGATATCTTATTAAAAGGAATATTCCAATTTTAATATGAATCTTTAAGCTCAGTGAATGAATATGCTGGCTAGAACTGCACGGTCTAACTTATGTAGGAAAGCAGGTATCATAGTGATTTTGTGTGGACTTAACATCTATGAAAAATAATAGCAATGGTGATAATAATAATAGCATTATTGCCAATTAAATACTCAAAGTTAGACTCCAGAATTCAGAGTCAGACTATTATTTAAGCATTTGATTTTCCAGGATACTAAAAGGCAAATAGCTTTTGATAGACTCTAACCGTGGACAATATCATATAGCAATGAGAATTCAAGAAAAAAAGGAGTCGTTCCACATCAATCTCTGGAAGAAAAAAAAAAAAGAAAGAAAAAAAAAAGAGAGAGAGAGAGACAGAGAGAGAAAATAAATAAAAAACTGATGAATGCGAGGGAATTCCAGTTTCCAAATGCTGAGGAAGCAGTTGTGAGCAGAGGAAAGAAAAATCAACTTCTATTTAATGAAAGTAGAAAGGATTCTTTTTTTTATTACGCTTTTCTTCAGAGCTTGTAATTCACTAGAAAATCCACCTGGAACTTTTTTCATCACCGCCATTTATAAAATGATATTTTCTTAATGAAGATGATCTACCACAAGATGAGGACAAGGAAAGTTTTCGAACAAACTATCTCAGATAAAGTAGGAATGAGAGGTCCGTGGAGATCTAGACTGAGAGCTTTTGGACAGAAGTTTCAAAGGCAGTCATTGTTGGCCTAATGTTGTTCTCCTTTAAAATAGTGGAAAAACTGAGTGCTTTTTTTTTGAAATAATGTTCTTTAATGGAAGCAAATCAAGGCCAGGGAGAAGTGCTTATGGTAATTGAACCTTTTGTGTCAACTACTAGAAAACTTTTCAAGTTTAATGGTGCAGTAATAGATGGCTATCGTCATTCCCAAAGCTTTTCTTTGTGATAATTATTATAAATCCCTACTCTTTCCTTCAGAGAGGAGAATTTTTCTTGCTTCTTCGTTCATATGCTCTCATTGACTCAGGGAAAATGATCCTAGCCTGACAGTCAAAAGAAGCATAGGGTATCTGATGCCCTGTTCGTTTAATAGCTTGGAAAATAATTTAAAATAAAAATAATGAAGTGAGCACTTTAACATGCATTTTGACATCTCCTACAACTTTTATCACAATCCTTTGAAATTTCAGAAAGAGACATTGTTATTATTTGAACTGTCTTATCAATTCATTTCCATTGTGATACGTGTTGTTTAATCACTTAACACCGACCTGCTGTAAGTACTATTAGGCCGTAGTCTAATAAATTAATCCGAGTGAAACGTCCCTCAGACACAGGTGCCTGGGCTGGGAAACACACCGTACATTGCTTCATGTACCTGAGCTCACTACGTGATCTCTGTATCACACCACTGCGTACATCTTTAGTCCTCTTACAATATAAGCATAAAAAAGAGATGCACTAGGAGAAATGAACTGTTCCCATTCTCTTTTTACAAGCAGAGAGAGATGATAATAATTTGCAGAAGTGCTCATAACTATTATTATTTATTATTTATTATTTGTACTGTGATAGCATCTATGAACAGAGTCTGTGGCAGAGCTGGAAACAGAATCTAGCTCTTGTGAGCACCAGTCAAGTGCCAAAACCACAAGTCCTTCCTTCCTCCCACACTGCATGTATTTGTAAAGAATTATGCTTTTTTGCAATTTTGTAACTGCTGCAGCTCTGTTAACCCCCCACCCCCCACAATATTCTGGTCTGTATTTGGTTTAGGAAATTACAGTTTTTAAGGATATTTTCATTACATACTTTTTTTTTTTTTTTTTTTTTTTTTTTTTTCCTCTAGATCAATGTAATGCCTTCTCCTTTGAAAAAGCCGTGAATGAAGAAAAAGGAATTACCACACCACAGTTGTACATTCTCAACACTTACTCATATGCACTTATCCACACATTCATATGCACGCAGTCACAAAACTCAACATGTAGAAATCATTGATTTCCAGGGCACTCTTGCAGCCTGTGACTGATCAAACACAGAAACCATTTAACCTCTCAGACACTGTAAATAAATACATGTAAGAGGAAGTGAGGAAAAAAAAAAAAAAAAAAAAAAAAAAAAAGGAACTAGCAAAGTTGCAAACAATGGAGTCAAAGAAAAAAGACTGAGTACAGTTTTTCACCTCCACAACAACAAAACGTGTGCCTTTTAACTTTCAGTCCTGCAGAAGGCATGGATTGCTCTGAATCCTGCTCCCAAAGTTCACGGTGGTGAGAAGGGGTATGAAAAGGGTTAAGTGAGCCACGATAGGAGGAGCCCTTCAGAGTCTGTTAAAAGATGTAAATAACTTTTGTGCTGAATGTGGCTCTGATTAAACAAAGCCATTATTATTAGCTTTTTAAAACTGTAAGTCTGAAATATAGACAGCAACTTGCCAAATAACAATGCCATGTCACTTGTTTCCTATTCTTCTCACTTTCATACTAATTCTAGCCTTTTCTCTGTCCATGTTATTCTCACTCTTAACTTTGGCCCTGTACTGATTAAACCAGTGTAGCCCAGATCCATGACTTGGCTTCTAGAGGCTACTGCAACATGAAGAGCATGTCACTACTGCTAATAATAGTCTACAGACACTTACCACTGGGCACGGTGCTTATTACGCCGAGTAGTCTCATTGAAGTCAATGACACTGCTTTCTTCCAGGAGTAGTTGCAGTGCAATTAATGGCACTCTTCATAGTGTAAACACCACACCCTATGAAAATGTTTAAAATATCAGGACTTTATAAGCTATTCTGGCCAGGTAATCTGTCTTTATTTGTTCTGCTGAGCATCCTACGTGATTATGACATGATGTATTACAAATTAGAAATGCAATAGCTTTGGTTATATATATATATATTTTTGGTTGTTGTTTTTATAGTTGCTTTACTCTTAATAGAAAAATGTCAGTTCTGCTAGAGCTAGGTCACTATATGCCTTTTTCTTTAACTTATCTATGTGTCATTAAATGCTTGTTCCAATCAGGACAAACTCAGAAAAATATAGTTGGACTATTATATATGGTTAAATGCTTCAAGTATAATGCCACTTGTCAGAATTTCTAAATATCTGGCTGTCTTTGGCCCCATGGAAAAAAGTTTTTTTCATTCATTAAAAAAAAAGAAACACTCAGCAGTGTGTGTGCATGCGTGCATGTAGACATGAAGCCCATGCTGAAGCAACACTTATGCCCTAAGTGACTTCAGTCACTCAGTATTATCTCAATCACTATGTGGTTCCCCATTTTCCTTCAAGGAAGGAAAGTTGAATGGCATTTTCGGTAGAGACGAATTTTTGGTGAAGCAGGATGTTTGTTTAGGAAGGACCGTCTGGTACAGATATGAACAACAGCCATATCGGTGGGGTGGCCAAAAGGATGCACAAATAAACCAACGATTGCTCCTTCCTTCAGCCAATTTCAGTGAAACTTAAACAACCCTGTATTCCGTGAGATGATTGCTTAGAGGTAGGAAAGCATGATTTGGCAGAGAGAGCTAACCAGAAGGGGGAGAGAGCCACTAGCATGGGTCTTTCCATTAGAGGATCTGAAATCCCAGAGGGGTGGAAGACCTTGTGTGTTTGTGTCTATGTGTGGGAAGCTGGAAGTTCTTCAACCTGTATGCATGCAACAGGGTGTGACAGACATTTAGGAATTATTTTTTAGTTGTTAATATCTTCCCAAATTTCCTTCTCAAAAAGGAAAATGGCTAGAAAGGAAGGTAAGATGGTAAGGGAAGGGAAGGTTATACATTGTGTGGGATGGGAAGGAGTGTCCAGAGGATCATACAAATACATTGAGTTATTCATGTGACCAAAACTATCTCCACGTAATCAAACACAGCAGAAAACAACAACAACAACAATGACAACAAAATGCACAAAATTATCATACATTTCTAAAGAAAAGATTTATCTTTCTTAAAGAACAACAAAAAGCAACTCATCCCAAGTAGAGAAAATCCCAGTGAGAAAAAAATGAAACCAAAACAAAACCAAAACAAACACAAAACAAAATAGGAACAAAAAACAGAAAGCAAAACATAAAAAACCCAACACCTTTGTTAAAGCAAATTTACCTTTGTGTAGAGGTATTTTGTGCCCTTTTGAAGGGTGAGGAAAAACAGGAAATGTGCTCAGTTTACATTTCTGAAATCTGTGGAGTTCAAGATGACTTTAGGGCTGTCTATGTAATCACCTATCAGTCGTGGTGGACAGAATTTACCTCCACCTGCGCTACACTCAAGCACTTACTCTGCTCCACGAAAAGAGCATCACATCAATATATATATATTTTAAATTGTTATTTACAATGCCTTCACCCCTCTGCAGATGACTCAGTCTAGCACTTTTCTTTCACTTACCAGTCTGTAAACCCACAGACCACACACATCTCCCATCTAGTTGTTGACGATCTCAGTACCCTACCACTAAATGTAATATACACATGACAATGCAGAAATGAGCTATATTGGCTCTCCCCAGGTGCATCAGTATCTTTTTTTTTTCCTTTGATCGTGAAAACAGGGGTCAATCACAGGCAATCACATACACGCCCAGAAAGGCACAGCCACTCCTCTATCATCACTTAGCACAACCACATTCATGCCACAGGACTGTGTCTTACCCTTCTACCTCTGCTCATACACTGCCTTCAGCAAAAGAGCCTCCAGGGACTCCCCATCAGCTACATACAAGTTGCAGAGGGCACAATTAGGCTGCAGAGCCATGCAATTTAACTCTTTGCTTCCTATGTTTCCAGAATCTGAGTTTTGCTGTGTCTGTGCTCTGAAGTGACAAAAAAGGCATCTTCTTAATTCATGAAGCACTGTTTCTCCCTCAGTAAGTAAGCATTCAGTAAGCATTCTAGGGAATGAGTTTATAGTGGGTATATTCATCAAACAGCACATTTCAAGCCATCACTGCAGAGGATGTGCAGAAAGCAAAACTTCACAGTCATAATTGTGAGTATTTACCCCACGAGACTGATTTTAAGTGCTATGATAATTTGATTACAGCATATTTCCAATGAAAATAGTTCCAGTAACCTGGTGCTTATACACGCACTTCTAGTGTGTATACAAGTGAAGCAGCTATTCAGAGTTTTGAGTGGTAAACATGTATACCAGAAAGCAAGTAGCTTTTTTTCAGGCATGTTCTGCAAAAAGAAAAAAAAAGGCAAAACTAACTGAAATAAACAGGAATTAAATATTTCTTGTGAAGAACTAGGGCTCATATTGTATCACGGAAAAAAAACACACATACACCAGGTAACACAACCAGTATTTTAATGACCCCTCACAGAGCTGTAATCGCATATCTCACACAAGGTGCTTGAAGATCAATTAAGACGGGGATGAAAGGGCCAAGAATCCACGCCATCTCACTGCCCTGAGGCTTCAAGTTCAGCAAAGAAGCACAAACCTCGCCAGTAAACTTATCATCCTGTGCTCTGCAGCTGACAGTCTGTGGAAAGCTTGATTTAAAAGCCAAAGCTCAAGGTGTGCTCCCAAGCTCCCAGTCTGTTCTAAAGAGGACCAGGTTCAGGTTTAGACACGCTGTCGGCAGGCAAAGGACTGGGCCTGCTCCTGAGGATGCCCAGGAGCTTCTCTTGGCACATTTGAGTGTTAAGGAACATAAAAGTTAGGAGGCATGTCTAGTCTCTGAGCCAGCTGGAATACACTCTTGTCTCAGCAGCACATTACCTCCACAACCCACATATACACTGTTTCCAAATCAGTAAAACAATAAATTCCTTTCAATCTCCTGTGGCAACTCTTCCCGAGCCCTTTTATTCAGAAAAGTTGACTGGACGGTGAATTTAATACTCACTGAGCAGCAAGCCACTGTCACTTTTGATGATGGCAGGTAAACATATGCAGAAGGAACGTGTTATGTCAGAAACAATAAGGAGGTCCTGAATTAAACTGATCCTACTGACGTTTACTTTTGGGAACAGTGGGCATGGAAAGGCTGCTGTGCAGCCAGGCCGTATCTTTCTGGCTGCCTCAGAGCTGTTTATTTTCTACCCGAGGTGATATACTGCACAGCCAGGCAGCTCAAAAGGAAAGCAATGAGTACTCAAAGCAAACAAACTCCCAAATTCTAAGTTTTTTTCTTATTTTCTTTTTCCCATGAGCCCATATTTATTTATGTATGTATGTATGTATTTATTTATTTATTTATTTATTTTCTTTGCAATGCTGATGTGACTGAAAGGGTCAGGCAATATGAAAACAAAAATTTCTGTCTGTTGTTAATACCAGACACTTAGGCACTGCCATGAAATTACAGCTGCCTGCGTACACAAACCCATGTTTACATGCAGTGAAGAGATAGCAAACACGTCCATACAACCTGAGCCACACTTAATGTAGTATACACTTAAATTTTAAAAGCAAATGCAATAATGAATCTAATGGTAGTTATTTTTCTAAGCTGATGACTCTCCTTTTAATTGCTAGGCCCACATAAGACATTTGAAATAGACCCCTATGTGTGAAAAAGGCAGCCTAATCTGACAGAAAATGACAGTCAACAGTGGGGACATCGCATTTGTGTACTAGAGAATGATTATCTTTTCTGGGCTGTTTTGTCCTTTTGGACAGAGTGCCAAAAATGGTAGGTATAAATGATAGCTGAAACAATGCTCCGTTTAAATGCAGATGCTAATTCTGTGAGCAGGCTCGGTTGCAGTGTCTGTGTGCACAGGCGCAGGCAGAGAGTTCTTTTCCAGTCCCCATGCTTCAACTCTGTGGAAAAATCCATCGTTGCTTAAAGGTTACCTTAATGACACACTAATCTCTGTGACTACATAATTATGACTTTTTTCTCTCTATAATAAAATAATCTGTGTCCTTATTTACATCTTTAAAAGGAAAGCATTAAAGGGCCCTGACCACAGAGAGCTTTTTTATGAATGTGACCCTTTGTCCCGAGTAAGGATTGCATCAGGAATACAGCGGCATACCTGTTGCTTAATTTTAGGAGGAAAAAAGGTTTTAAATTTCAGAGCAAGAGAAAATATTAATAACTTCGTAGGGAATAGTTTCTGAAAATAACTGCTAGTGGAAAAAACAGATGCAGCCAGAGATAGTATCTAACATCTCAAACGTATTATTACTTGAAGATTTTATTTTTTCAAACAAACGTACCTATTCCTATAAAAAAACAAACAACAAAAAAACACCCTGAATCCACTTTTTTTTTCTTCAAAAAAGTGCATTGTTACAGTTTCAATTTTGCCAGCTTAAAAACAATAGGAAGCTACTTAATTATTTATGCAAGATGTATAAACAGAAAAAAGTAATGATTAGAATGCACCACTTTTCTAAAACCAGATTAATATTTTAAATCATAGATATCATAAAATGTAGTACTGAACAAGTATAACGCATACTACGTGTCTACAGTGGAAAACAATAGAATATAAGTATTAATAGAAACCAGTTCCTAGTTGCAACTGTTTTTGCAAGGGAATACAGTTTGAAGCATGCTACGCATTTGATATTCTATGCTTATGACAAACTTGCCTTGTAGCAGATATTTTCCCACACAGAAACTCTAGCAGTTCCACCTTCAGATCTCTGGGTATCATATTCCCCTCTTGAAAACATTTTGGGGCTTTATGGGGTTTTGCCGAAAAGAAAAAAAAGAAAAGAAAAAAAAGGAGAAAAATGACTGTTTCACTGGACTGAACCTCAAAGGCTTCTTTGACACAAGTGTTATTTTGACCACGTGAACATGGTTTCCATTTTTTGTTAAAAAAAAAAAAAAAGAAAAAAAGAAAAAAAAAAGATTTAAACATGCATGAACAAACTGTCCATTGAACTTTAATGTTTCTTTGTTGCTTTGATGGTTAGCAGATTTCTGCTTCATAGATTGCCTCCTCCCCATACATTCTAAAAGTGAAATGATACATTGTAATTTGAATGATAATTTTGTTTTGATGATTTAATTGATAACAGACAGAGGAATAAAATCCCTGTTTTTCTCTGCCATGCAGATGATATAGCTACGTTTCTTTGTAAACATCTGTATATAATTAAGGGATGTTGCACTAAAACTGTTTCTTCCTTACCTTTACCCTGGGGTTTTCTTGAGGCTCTGTAGGATAATCCTGGTTCAGGATAGGAGATGTTGCCTCTTGTCATTCAAGGATTCTTTATCTTTAATTTTAGTGCTTTAGGTGCCAACTAAAAGTTATCTGCCCACATTGTTTTTAATGACGTCAAGACCAATGATAACACACCCCCTTTTTGTTATCTTTCCAAGAATCTTTGCAATCTCATCAGTTTATCTTAAAAAAGAAACCTCAATAGCTGTACTTTAGCTATAGGGCTTGACCTAATGCATGTATATATATTTGCAACTGCAATGTTACGTGAAAGATAGCAAAAATATTCAGTAGGATTGCTTCTAACTCAATTGTTTTATTGTGCAGTAGTACCATATTTTTTAAGAGTTGCCCATCTTTGTATAGGCATGTAAATCAAAAGCAGACCAAGGACTGTTCAAACCTGCTCTGTCTATGTTGCGCACAGGGAGTTATTCATTCAGTTTATCAGCCATAAAAATAATTGCACTACACTCAAAACTGACTGACATCTTTTATAATTTTTAACACTAAAATGCCCTGGTAAAAAAGAACCCTACATTAACATCACCTGATTAGTAGAGAATTGCTACTGTAAATTATAATGTTTGGAGAATAAAACAGAGTTGAAAGAATTATATGTTTATATTAAAATATATAATTAGGATTTTGTTTCCCTTTCTTCCCTATAATGCCTTAGCAGTACCCTAAGTAGTATGTCTATTCCAAGTCATGGAAAAATGGCTGAATAGTTGCTATTCTCCAAATTCTCTGCCCCCCCCCCCCCCCCCATTGTTTTTTTTTTTTTAATTTTTATTTTTTAAATAAGATGAAGATGTAGTCAACACTGGGATTTCTGTTCCACACCCAGCTATAATGACTCCTTATTCTTAAAGGAGAAACAAAATAATGTTTTAATGAATGTGTAAAGGAAAAGATTAGTTTGTGTATGTGTGCAGAATTCCTTGTAATCTGGATCTTCTTTCTTTGTTAGCAAAAGAGTAGTTACAAATGAACTGTAGTCCACTGTCAATAGACTTGCAAAACTAACTTTAAAAAATGTTGGATGTCACACTAAAATGAATAGACAATTTGATTTGATTTATAAGAAAGCCATTTGAAAATATTGATGTTTGATATCTGTGATGCCACTTCAGAAGTTTTTAAAGCATTTTCCCAGTATCTAAAATCCAGGATAATCTCATGAAAATTCCTGAGTATGTTGCCCTTCCTTACCCTACTTTTTTCGTAAGTTGTATAATGGATCTTGATACTTGTGTTGACTCACATGAAAATCTCAAGGTTCTTGGCCATCTGCTAGTTCATCAGCAAATATACTTCCAAGGTACTTCAGTAGTGGAGGAGCCCAAGAAACTATCTATGGTACTGTTTGATGGCCATTCCAGCTCAAAACCACCATCATGACTAGACAGTGATCTTGTAATCATGGGCTCAGACATGCTGGAGGGTACCCTTAAGATCACATGGGACCCTTCATGTCCAGGCATGCCAGATAGATTAATTCCTTACCAAGTATGCCCAGATAAATAGCCTAAAGGTTGATTGAGAACCTGTCTGTCTGAGAGGCAGCCAAAGGGAGAGGACCTAAGTAGTAGTGCTGCGCACCAGAGACTGCTCTGCCTGAGTGATTTTACCATACCATTGTTTTATATGAATTATTATGCCACTTGTAGCATTTTTTTTTTTTTTTTTTTTTTTTTTTTTTTTTGTTATTGCTTTTAAATTATTTTTTATTTATTTCATATGGAAAATACATTACAAGAGACAGGTACTTGAGATTTGTGAGAGAACAGTCTACTCACCCATCCTTACCTTAAATTTGCCTGTATGGACTCCACTTACTTTACTATGGGGTGATAGCATTGACCACGTCTGCTCAGGAAATGTCCCAAATGCTAAGAAGCAAGAAGTTGTATTATAACCACCACTTAACAGCCTTGTGCCCTCAGGCCAACTGCATGATTACTGACAGACATATTTGCACTGTGCCTGTCGGCATCCATACCTGGCCTATGAATAAACAGAGAACTTCAGTTTCTAGCACTGACAGTCCCTTATTCCTTGTAAATCTCATTTATTTATCACCTCATTAAACTAAAGAAAATGAACAAAATATAAACAAGCTGGGGCTTTAGGGAATCACAAGGGTGGTCTTCCAGTATAATATAAAGAAAATGCTGCAGAAGAAGATAATTTTCAAATCATGTACTAGGCAAAACTCTTCTTTAGTTTGATTTACCTTATTATTATTGCTACTATTATCAATCTAAGTTTAGAGAAATATGACATGATGAAAAAGGAAACTTTATAAACAAGGACTTCAACTTAAAAAGACACGCTCTCCTTCAGTGAGTGCACATTTAGTTCAGTATTTCTCTTGGCAAAGTTTAGGCATGTCTCTATTTAACAAATGTATTCTGCTGTCAGCCCTTTTCAAGAATTATATTTAATGCTGGATGCCAAATAACTTCTTTAACTATTAATAAATAACTCACAGGTATCTTAGATAGTGTGCACTTGAGGAATTATGCTAATACTTTCTGTGATGGAGACAAGGGAAATTCCCCCTCCAAAATTTCCACTTTTGCTGACATGTTCTGAGCTCTGCTTTCAGAACTGGTTCATTCTCACTGAAAAGGCACCCATCTACATGTAAATCTCATGGAAAGTCTGGTCACCAACTATCTACTTCTTGCTGATGCTGCAGAGAACATTCCTGATGACTCCAGAAGTGGATAGAACAAGAATTCATCAGTTTTGGAGTCTGGTCTAGCTGCTTGTATTTATTTAGCTTCATTGTAATGAGTCTTAGCAATTTGAAAAGAACAGAATAGTCACTACCATGTGAACTAAATTACACGATATATTACACACTACCTAACTAACAATAAAATATTTTATAGGTATTAAGTGACACCATGATTTTTCATGTGGCTTGCAAAGAAGAAAGGATTTCTGAGGGAATACTTAGATAAATTACACCCCCACTCTTGAGGTGGGTCAGCTACTCAAAATACTATTTCTAGTAGAACAAATTATTTATCATGTTTATTTGAATTTATTTCAAGCTAGTCCCTTGTAAGAGCTGCTTCACTAATGTCACAGAGACTGAAATGGCAGTTAAATCAATCAGTTATCTTAACACTGAAGTAATTTACTATCAAGTGATAGTAACTTTTCACATGCCATTTAGTCCCTACATTTAACCAATACCCTAGAAAATGTTTATGGTTATTTTCATCCAAAGTAAAAGTTTGGAAAGAGAATATTTTTAAAACAAAACTCCCCAGAAAGCAGCAATTTTGACGGTGTTTTGATTTCAGAAAAAAATACTTTGCATGCTTCTTGACTGCCAAATTCACCATTGCAGTAAAATTAATATCTCACCGAGAAAGAGAGAGGAACAGGCAAGGAAAGTTGATATAAGAAGGAAAAGCCTGGATATTCAGACAAGCTTTTTGTCTCTACTTTTGATATGAACATCTGATGAATAGAAACCTTCTCTTTTCAAGCATCAATTCATATTTTCCTTATGGTTAAAATAGTTATTTTTTCTTGTGGATTTTCTTCCAAGAGATTTTAGACAGCAGTGTCTCAGCTTGCAGTTTTGGCTCACTGGGCTTATGGGAATTTCAGCCCCCAACTGCAGACAGTGCTTTAACCAAGAAGTAAAGTTCTGGCTGAATGTGCCTTTCTCTTTCCCATGTAACAGCTTGACAATCCTGCCCCTGAGAATTGTCTACTAGAATGTATTTCATCAGTCTTTGGAAAAGGATGATCACATGAGCAGGCTATTATGTACCCCCTTTCTTCTCTTCTTTATAGTCTGTCATATAATATTAGATAATACCACCTCATTACCCTTATACTTATTTAATTTATATATTTATTTAAACCTTTTCCCTCTGTAGCAAAATCTCCAATTTTTGTGTTTTGTTGATAATGGTTATTCAATTATGCTTCTATTACTCCCTGTAACATCTAATTTCATGTCCTTCTTGAACAGATCAAACCTTTTTTATATCCCCGCTCTGTTTTCTCGTACAACAGCTGCAGTTGTTTTTGGCTATCACATCCAGTTTCATAGGTGCATTAGGCTTTCACCTGGTGCTGCTCTCATTGCTTCTCTTTTCCTTTCTTTCTCCCTTCCACCACAATTGATTGCCATATATTTACTTGCCTTTTATTAAAGTCAGGTCTTCTGAAGTTTGGCATTATTATATCTGAAGAAATTATTATCAGTTTTGCCAGTCTGAGTCACAGAAAGAAATATGATGTCTATCCATGGAAAAAATTAATCTGTGAGCTTTCTCACAGATGTATCTCTGTAGTCCAACATTAAAACAGTTGTGCATCAGCCACAGCTCTTCAGCTCTGTTATGATACTGATCATGATTTGTTTTTGTCAGAATGTTTCATTCTCAGCTGTAAATGGTAGCATTAAGTCTAAAAATGATTATCTTCTTGAATTACTGCTATCACATCTTTGTTTAATAACTGACAACAATCTTCTAGCCAGACACAAAAGTGCAAGGTCATTTCCTTCTGGCTGTTGACCGATTGTTGAGTGTCCAGCATGGAACTTGATGGTTACCTGAGTCCTAGATTAGGGAAATGTTACAGAAGAATTACTGTATTTTCGTGTTTTGCTGGCATGACTACAGGGAATATTAAATGTCTCAGGTTGTTTGGTTGCTCATATTTATAGTTATTCAACAAACAATTAATAAAATTAAATGAGAAATGTTGACTGTTTTGCCTGCACTGGTTGCTAATAAGAGAGGCATACAAAGGTCTTTTGCTCACTTCCTCAATGCTGGCCTGTGTAAAAATTAATTTTGTGGGGGATATTGGCAGCTGCAGAGCTTTTACTTCCTTCCCTTCCCATGTAAACAAGGCCTGTATCTACCCATATTCGAATTAAGTCATTAGCGAGATGCTTAGCTAGCTGGAAGTACATGGAAAACTGCTTTTTGTACTTCATGATAAGGAGATGTAAAATTAGTTTTGATTTTAACTATCCCTCTGATCAGTATTGATTCATTAAGTCTCAAGGCACAAATGTTCTAAGAATAAAGAACTGAGAGATCTAGAGATAGGAAAAAAGTTTTTTTTTTTCCCCATGAGAAGTGACCCAAGGTCTTTCAAGGTGTTTCTAGAGATTTCTAGCAGTATTAACATAGACATGTCTGCTAAAAAGAAGTTATTTGACAAAGCAAAACTTGATATCTCACATACTTGACACTCTCAGAAAAGTTGTAGAACAAGTGCAACTCAAAGACAGCATCAAAGACTGCCAGATGAACTCCACTTAGAAGTTAATTTGTCAGTTGTTCAGAAATTAGTAAGGTTTTCCTTATGTACTACTTAAATTTTGGTATATTTTGAGTTTTGAATATGTTGCAACTGAAGAAAAACTGTCCATCTGTTCTGGCAAACCCTGTTTGTTTTGGGTCTAGTTTTATGTCCTGCCTACAGTGGAAAACAAATAATTAACAGGTAGGAAATACTAATGACAGTTCAGTTTGTAATCAGCCCTTCTGTATCAAATGCTTTTCCTAAGGAACCCAGAAATTAACTCCATGTAAAGAAAAGGAATGGCAAATGTATATGTGGCAGCAAAATCTGCAATTTTGGAAGGGCAGTATTCTAAAATGACTAATTGGTGCCCACGATAGCATAAACATGACTAATGTACAGGTCAGATCCCATGGGCAGGGGAGACCCTGCATCCTGCCTGGCATTGTCTCCTGAGACCTTATTCCTTATATCTTGTGTAGTCAGTGCTGGCTGGATCCTACAGGGTTCTGCTTGAACACTTTTCTACCTGCCACAGTTAGTGGCTAGACTGTCCAAGCAGACAGATAACTAATTGTAACTCCAAACGGAACCACAATATCAGGTTTGAGGGGATTGCAGTGAACTGCACAGGACTATCAGTGAGTTCAGATGAGCTGAGAAAAAGGCTTACCAAATAAAGAGCAGTACAAAATGAAGAAGGAAAAATTAAATGATTCAAAACTGCTAAAATACTAGGCTTTTTTCTAAAGTTGTACTCAGCCAGCTCCTGATGATGTAGGCTCTACTGAATGCTTCACTGCTGATAAGGTTATATATTACTTGTGGTTTATTGTTGTCAGATCTGGCATTGCTCTGCATCAAACTCAGTTTGTGATGTTTTTGCTGACTGCTTTTGGCACTTGCATGGGTTATGATCCTGCCTTGCATGTAGGTGCTAGACATCTGGAGTCTGGTTACTTAAGGCAACCTTATTTTCCTGAGGTACTTTTTCCAATAAGAAAGGCAAGAAATAATGAAATGGATTGTACCATAGTGGGAGAAAAGTTATCTCACTCACCAGCTGCCATGGGAAAGGCACATGTGCTGAATACCCTTAATTTAGTCGAGCTTTGGGAATGTACAGAGCTGGGAAACGATGTTCTGGGAATAGTGAGGAGTACACAGAAAGCAGAGTATTCTTGCAAAAATATTACTGTTAATAATAGTAATTATATATCATGAAGAGAAGTTTAATGATGGGGTTAGACACATCTTTGATGAGACTGTTTTCAGTTAAAAGAAGATGCATACAACCCAATTTCACTGGAGGCAGCAGAAATGGGAAGAACATGAACACCTCACTCAGAGTGTTCTTTCTTTCCAGATAATGCCCATGATCTTTGTTTCTTACCTAATACCAGAAGCATGCTTTAGCTATCAACTATTTTTCTGTGATATCTTCTCTGTCCAGTTCTATTAAATTTCTTGCTGCTGCTTCCCCACAGATATGCAAGTACAGTTAAATCAACCTTCCACCCCTGTCTGTTGCCATAATCCCCACACATCTTTATATCATATGGTTTAGTGCCTGAGCAGGTTTGCATTCACTTAAAGTCCTTGGGTGGAATTTTTCACAACTGGACATTTAATTTTTGATTCAAGTAGCATGAATAAAAAGTAATTGCTGCAGCCAGGGGCCTGAACAAGCTGATGTGATTGCCCAGCCTCCAGCCTAATGCTGCGATTTTGTGTGCTACATGATATGATAACAATTCCCATTATTCATATATGATTTCATCACCTATTCCTGAGGCCTGGATGGCCTTCCAAATGTTATCATGAGAAGAAAAAAAATACTTAATACCCTTGTTACAAACCATCTGTTCCTGAATAGGTTTGGCTTTAGCCAGATTTCTGAAAGATATAGCTCTGTGATGAAGATTGATTAGCTTTACCGGAATCCACATAACTTGTCCCCTTGGAGTGATTACTCTTCCTTGCTTAGACAATCCATGACAGAGCGAGCTCTAGGGTAACTATCTACCTTATGCTAAGTTTTATAATAAATGCTGCTTGTAGAGAGGTATTTGCCATGCTGAAGTATAATTAAATGAAGGAAATACAGAAAATACCAATGAGCTTGTTCCAGTTATTCACTGTCAGTGTTTCCTAGTTTTGCCTAGATCACAGCAGTCAAGTCCAGGTAAGGAGGATGCCACCTTAAAATACTAGCTTTGAAGACTAGTCCATGAGGGAATGGATATCACCTTTAAAAAATGAGATGAATGTCTTTTCATCTGAACTTCATTTTTTCTTGTATTGTATGACAGATAGCACCCCTGGTAGTATCAAATATTTTTCTACTTGGCTTTAAACACTTTGAATTGTTATAATTCAATATATGTGCTAACTATTTCACAATATTTTAATTAGTAGAATTAGAATTAGTAGTTTTATTCGTATTTTTCAAATACTGAATTTTACATAAGCCATTGAAGAAAGATGCTAAAATATGTGTTGACAATGAAAAGTCTTCTCCAAGTTTCTGCTGGTTTCCCCTTAGCTATGTCACTTTCCTAAAGACTCCACTATATATTCACAGTTAGAATTATGTAGTAGTCTGCACAAAGAGAATATCCTCTAAGTTTAAATCTTCTACTCTACTAGACTCTCCTGGAAGAATCTAATCTTCCAGGAGAAAATTTAACTGCTATAACCTGAATACAATTGTATTCCAGGGATGCAAGCTATAGACTAATTCATCAAGCAGCCTTCCTGAAGCAATAAATAATGGAAGATTATTAGAAGGTATGATCTCAACCACTTATCATTTGGATTTACACTGAGTGATGAAAAAAGAAGAAAGGATGTCAAACTAGTTAAGCCTACCACAAATAATGTAGTGATTCAGTGAAATCCTCTTTACTTCAATATCATTTTGATATAAAAAATAGCTCTTTTGAAGGTAAGTTTCTTGATTTTTTATTTTAAGACAACTAAATGAATTGAAAGGTAGCCAAAAAAAAAATCCCATCACATTGCTCAGTTTCATTAACGTGTTGATACCAGAAGTGTCATACCATATAGCCTTGCAATTAAGAATCTATCACATGATAAAGTGGGTTTCCATATCTCTAGAAAATATGATAGTTGGGAGCAAGATGCTGTGCAATTCATTAAGTTATCATCATACATCTAAGTTATCACCTGAGGAAGAGGACAGATGATAGAGATGGACCAGAAAAATTGTTTCAGTAGTTTCACACTGAGTTGTGTCAGGTAAGAAACACCTGATTTGGATGAGAAGGTCATGGCAAAAGTTCTGCTTGCTTAAAGATCATTGCATTGTGCGTAAGAGAAACCTAAAAGCAGTTTGAATTAGCAGAATATTCGCAATAGCTGAAAAAAAAAAGAAAAAAACAAAAAACAAACAAACCTTGGTGAAAATCTTTTTATTGGAAAATGTCACTTTGTCAAAATGCACTCCTTTGACAAATTTCTGATCCTAGATAGATTTTGATTGTGAAACTTCATTGCCAATTAACTTCCTTAACAGCTTACTCCCTCAATCCTTATCAGTTTTCTCCTTATCATTTTGCTCTTACCAAGCAAGACTGCTTGTCAGGAACATTGTTTCTGGATTTTGTTAGTTTACAGGTTAGTTGGCATCTTGAACTTCTAAGCCTAAAACTCCACCTTCCATGAGAACTGAAGCAGGTTAGTACCAGGTAGGTTCCCAGTTCCTGACTCCTGTCTCCACGGTGTCTTGAAAGACTCAAGGAGACTTGAGAGCTGTTTTCAAACACATTCAGCGTGACTCCAAGAATCAAACATGGACAGGCCAAGTCTAGAATAGTGGCTTTGTAGCAGAAAGTCCACAAAAATACAGGGTGTATTTTTTACCTGAACCCAGGGATCAAAAATTAACCTTTATTTTTGATTTTGGAAGTCTCCAACAGCCCACAAACCCCACACATTTCTCTCCCTTTCTCGGACCCACAGTGATATCAGACAGTGTATATGAAGAAATATCTCTGACTGCACAGCTGAGACTTTGGGAGAGCTAGAAACAGACATGTCAGTTTGGAAGAAGCAGCAATACAACAGGAGAGAGATGTAAGGAACTGCTGATAACACAGCTCTCTCTATATCTGTATCTTAGAGTATACATGTCTGCATATATACTGAGTTTACAGACCTGAAGAATTCATAAAGAAAAGCTTTAAATAAAAAGCTGCTTAATGCAAAGGCTTATGGCCTGGTTTTCTTGTTGCCTCACTCAGAAGAACAGAGGGTCTAGCTTTCTGGTTCTGCTTGAAGATATTTCTGAGGACTGTTAGACTTTTTCTGCTGTATCAGGTCGGTTATTCTTTTAAATAAGAAAACTATCATAATCAGCTGTATGAATATGTCTAGTTAGGATGCCTATAGTTATGAAAACCAGACAGATTTCAAGTGCTTTCGATCACATGCTAGGTTTTTCTCATACAAAGCTAAGTATTGGGTAACAAACAATAATAATTATAACTATCAATTTTAAATTGTAAATTGCATATGAAATTCAACGGCAAGATACTCATTCCTCTTTCGCTCTGTTTTCAGTTACGGAAAAGATGAAAATGATAGGTTTTTTTTTAGACTTAGGCATAAGAAGAAACAGGTGACAGACAACATTCTTGACCTATTGTTAAGCTGTCTGTATCATGACAGTCTTGTAATCCTGCCTTATATAACTGAAAGAAAAGTTACAGAATCAAATTCAGCTGAAATATCTTTCTTTTGAGCTGCTTGTATCCTAGTAGACTTGCTTCTAACAAGGAGCATTTATAAATCACTTTCACATGAGTTGATTAGACAAACAATCTTTTTGTGTAAAGTATCTTCAAAGTTACTTTCTTCTGGATTGTATTCTGCTGTGCAAAGGGCAAATAGCATCTTGTCAGATGGAAAAAACTAGAACGACAGTAATAAAATACAAGTAAAGATATACATATAGAACAATATTTTGAGTAATAACTATGGAAGGTTTTAATTCATATAGTGTACTATTATTTTTTCCTAATTTGTATCCTGTTTTTAGTATCATAGTATTCGTGGAAAATGACAATTCTTAAGGTATTCTCAAAGTTGACTTAAGTGGCATAATCATTTCATAGGAGACAACAAAATAATGAATTATTTTTGTATGAAGGATTTTTCCATTCAAAATGTTATTTCTATGAAATCAATATAATATAATCCTGCAAAACTTTTCAATATTCATAGAATTATTAAATGCCTTAAGTTGGAAGAAACCTTAATGACCATCCCCCCTGACATGGGCAAGGACACCTCCCACTAGACCAGGATGACCAAAGCCATCCTGCCTGGCCTTGAGCACTGCCAGGGATGAGGCGTTCACAGGTTCTCTGGGCAACCTAGTCTACCTCACCACCTTCTTAACATCTAATCTAAACATCCCTTCTTTTAAAGTTTAAAACCATTGCCCCTTGTCCTATCATTATCTGCCCAAGTAACAAGTCACTCTCCATCTTTTCATAAACCCCCTTTAAGTGGTGGTTTTATGCTCCTGGGCAGCTGAGCTCCACCAAAACTCCTCTCTCACTCCCGTTCCTCAAAGGGAAAGGGGGAGAAAATACAATGAAGAGGGCTCAAGGGTTGAGATAAGGACAGGGAGATCACTCAACAGTTATCATCCCAGGCAAAACAGACTCAACATAAGGAGATTAATAAAATGTATTGCCTATCTCTAGCAGACTAGAGCAGTGAGAAACTAAAAATAAACTAAAAACATCTTCCCCACATCCATTCTCTTCCACCTCCTCTCCCTGAGCAGTACAGGGGAATAGGGAATGGGGACTGTGGTCAATCCCTGACACTTCATCTTTGCCACTCCTTCATGGTCCCTCTCTGTCCCTGCTCCCCATGGGCTCCCTCCCATGGGATGCCATCCTTCCTGAACTGAGCCTGCGGGGGCTGCCCACAGGCAGCAGCTCTTCAGGAACTGCTCCCACATGGCTCCGTCCCACAGGGACCATCCCCCAGGAGCAAACTGCTCCAGCACGGGTCCCCCATGGGAGCTGGCAGCTCCCCCCAGACTCCCTGCTCCTGCGTGGGCTCCTCTCCACGGGCTGCAGCTCCGGCCCGGGGCCTGCTCCTGCGGGGGCTCTCCATGGGCCGCAGCCTCCTCCAGGCCACATCCACCTGCTCCACCGGGGGCTCCTCCATGGGCTGCAGCGTGGAGATCTGCTCCAAGTGGGACCCATGGGCTGCAGGGGGACAGCCTGCTCCACCAGGGGCCTCTCCACAGGCCACAGGGGAACTGCTTCTGCCTGCCTGGAGCACCTCCTGCCCTCCTGTTGCACTGGCCTTGGGGGCTGCAGTGCTGCTTCTCTCTACATTTTCTCATTCCTATGCCCCAGCTGCTGTTGTGCAGCAGTTTTTTTCACCTTTCTTAAATCTGTTCTCCCAGAGGCCCAACCAGCATCACTCACTGGCCAGCAGCAGGTCCCTTTTGGAGCCTGCCGGAGCTGGCTCTGCTCTGACATGAGGCAGCTGATGGGCTTTGCTAACAGAAGCCATCCTTGCTGCCCACCAGCTACTAAGCCCTTGCCATGTAAATCCAATACAGAAGGCCACAATGAGGCCTTCTCCCCAGAGCCTTCTCTTCTCCAGCCTGAACATCGCCAGCTCCCTCAGCCTGCCTTCATAGGAGAGCTCCAGCCCTCTGATCATCCTTGTGGCCCTCCCTGGACTCACTCCAACCAGCTCCATGTTTTCGTATGCTGGGGGCCCCAGAGCAGTACTCCAGATGGGGTCTCACAAGAGTGTAATAGAGGAGGACAATCACCTCCCTTGAGCTGCTGGCCATGCTTCTTTTGATGCAAAAATATAAAAATTTAAAGTCCTTTTAAATCTGAAATGAGAAAAAAAAAGTTACAAAATTTGATTATGGTAAAAATGGAAATTTTATAGAATTATAAGCAGATAGTGCCACTCTCTCTGGCATATTCCTCTATAAGCAAAGAAACTAATGGCTTCTGAACTTAGCAAGGAAAAAAAAAAAAAAAAAAAAAAAGTTGCTTATCCAGAAAAGTCATGTTTTAATAACAGAGATGGGAATTTTAAAAACTACTTATTAAAAAATAGTCTATTACTGGTATATTAGTGTTTCTGATTAGGGTTTTCAACTTGGAGGTTGTGGCTACAGGGACTTAATATGAATTTTCTGTGGATCTCTGGTAAAAGATAAATTTTTCTGTATGGACATCTTCCTAATCAAATCCAATCATGCACCTTCCATGTCATTTTTTTTTTTACCTCTGTCTTGATCATGGAAGTAACCTGTCAGGAGAGGTCATTCCCACCCCATGCTGTTCTGCTTCTTCATGCTGAGCAGGTCTTTTTGGGAAACTGATCCTGCTGAAAATTTTATATATATATATATACACACACACACATGTATATATGGGTGTATATATATATATATATATAAAAATATAATATTTCCCCCAGGTTTATTTTATCAGTTCCATGATGTTGTTCACAGTGCAGTTAAATAAATTCTTGATTTTGTCCATTTTTAGATGAAAGAGCTGGTGATTATACCTTTAGTTATATAGCTTCAGTTCTTGGGTGAGGATTTCCACTGCACTCCTACAGATCAGATGTTCTCCTCTCTCCCTGTACTATTCTCATGCCCAGGCAGAATTTATATTGCAGCCGCAGATTTATAGCTGGAAGAATCACAGAATCATAGAATATCCCGAGCTGGAAGGGACCCACAAGGATCATTGAGTCCAACTCCTGGCACCACTCAGGTTTACCCAAAAATTCAGATCGTGACTAAGTGCACATTCCAAATGGTTCTTAAGCTCTGACACTTTTGGTGCCGTGACTACGTCCCTGGAGAGCTTGTTCCAGTGCACAAACACTCTCTCAGTGAAGAACCTCTTCCTGATATCCAGTCTGAACCTCCCCTGTCACAGTTTGACTACATTCCCTCTGGTCCTATCACTGGTCTCTAAGGAGAATAGGTCTGCGCCTTCCCCTCCTCTCCCCCTCATGAGGAAGCTGCAGACTACAATGAAGTGTCCCTTCACCCTCCTCTTTTCCAGGCTGAACAGGCCTAGTGACCTCAGCTGCTCCTTATACATCTTCCCCTGTAGGCCCTTCACCACCTTTGTTGCCCTTCTCTGGACGCTCTCCAGTAGTTTCATGTTCTTTTTGTACTGTGGTGCCTAAACTGCACACAGTATTAGAAGTGAGGTCACACCAGTGCGGAGTAGTGCAGGACAATCACTTCCCTCGACCAACTAGCAATGCTGTGCTTGATTTTCCAGTTGAATTAACATATGCATTGCTTTGGAGTATGGGGAAGAGCAGAAGGAATGGATGCTAGGGATAAATAAGCTAGGGATAAATAAGCTATAATAATAGAGAAGATAAATTATTCTTAGTAGATTGCTTTGGTGGTTTGTCACCTTCTTTTCCAAGATACATGTATGTACCTTGTTTCATATCTACCTTTGTCCCTCCTCAATTTCTAACGAGGCGGTAATGTAAAATGAGTAGGTGCTGTCTGAAGAGCCTCTAATAGCACTGTATATGTTGAATTAAGTGTTTGTGTTGGGGTTTTGGTAGCAAGGGGCTGCATGGGCCTCCATGGACAGAGGCTGGGACCGCCCCATGCCAGACATACCAATCTCCAGTCAGCTCCAGCCTGCTCCAGGCCTCACCATGGGGCACGGCTGAGCCCAGCAGCCAAGCTGGCAGTGTCTTGGGGAAAACAGATTTAGGGAAGAGTAAAATGCCACACAACAGAGAAGAGTGAGGAAAAAAAATATTGTGAGAAACAGCCCTGCAAAGACAGATGTCAGAGAAGAATGAGGGGAGGATTGGCTCCAGGCGCTGGAGCAGAGATTCCCTTGCAGCACGTGGAAAGACCAGAGAAGAGCAAGTACCTACTCTACAGCCTGTGGAGAGCCCATACGGGTGGTTATTTCACCACGTGTATATGTCTACATATTATATACTAGAGCTCTTTTTGTCCATTAGCCTTTTCACTTCTGAACAGAAGAAAAGAACTCTTTAGATCTGTCAATTTTATCCAGTTTTCCAATCCTTTAATCTTTACTGTAGACATTTAAAAAACCTTTCTGATTTATAGATATATACTTTAAATTTTGAGTACCAGGCATGGACATGTTTCAGGCCACAGTAATGCCAAATGCCTTAGTAACATGTACTTCCTTTGGCCTTTTATAATTAATAATTTTATTAATTATGACAGGGTCACTGTCATAACAAGAATGGAGAATGCTCTTGTGGCATATGTTCTTTATTTGGAGAAGAACATCATAATATTTGACTATGAAAACTCATATATTTAATTTGTGCCCAGCTTCCTGAACCAGTGAAATTATGCGGTATCATTTTCTCATTCCAGGTTATGTCATTTCTATTCAGCACAGTGAGATAACTCTGCTTATGTATTCTAAATAATCTCTGATTGTATTTTAACTTTTCTGGATATTCATTTCAAATTTATCCTTCTGCCTTCATTATCAGTTACCTACTCATTCTGTTTTCTCCTGTTCTACTTATTATATGTATTGATCAGCTTATGTACATATACAGACACAGAGACATATAAATATTGTATGCAAATGTATTTTTAAGAACTGTTTTCATTTCCTTTATAAGCCAAGTTGGCTTATTACCAGAGCAGTTGTCCTTCTTTATTGCTTGTGGCTTTTGGACATCTAGTAAAATATTCTTAAACAGTTCCTAATTATTCATATTTTTCTGTTTAAATTCTTTCTCCCAATAGATTTGGCTTTAGTTGTTCTCAGCTTTGGAAAACTGACTTCTTTAAAGCCCCGAGTAATTCAGTAGCTGCCATAAAAATTCTGAAACAAGGCCTAGGGAAAGATCCTGACCTCCCCGTGCATCAGTTCCAGAAGGAATTACGAAAGGGAGATGATACACAATCTATATTAAAATTAATCTAAGTGTCAGAGAAAGAACCATTAATTTTTAGAGACCTCCTTAGATTTTCATGGTCAGAAAGCTTGACAAGCATTGAAAATCACTGTAGCTTGTAATGCCAGGGTATCTCACAAGCAGTACTGTTGAAATGCAGAGTACTGCATTATACTCTGGAATGCTTATGTGTGCTGGTACTGCACAGGCAGTGTCAACTCCCCATGTTTAACCCATTTCAACAGCAAGTGGGAAGGAGAGTAACAGTGCTAAACCAAGAAATAGTATGGAGGATGCAATATTCTGCCTTGTCCTATCTTGCCTGAGTTGGTATGGACCATGCTGCTCCTTAGGCAATAATAATGGATGAGATCTGTCAACTTACTTTAGGGCCAATTTGAAGTCTTACATTCTTTATCTCATATCCTTAGAACAGGCTTTGCTCTGTATTAATTATTCTGGTTGGTTGTAATATAAATCAGCCCAGGTTTCACTAATACACCTCATTACTGAAAAATACCTGAATTATTGTTAATGGAATGAAAATACCAGTTTGACAGGAACTCTTCTGCATGGTGATTCTAAGGAAGGATACTGTCCTGTTTTAAAACCAAAAAGTGAAGGTATTGTTTTTAGAGAAACAGATAAAGTAGTTTCATTTTCACTTATGCAGACGTAAAAACTCTAACCGTCATCTGTGTTGGGTCATGAAATAAAAAGGCTCTTTAGGGTTTGGATTGCAGACTTGCTCTGAGAAGAAACATACTTCATTTTCTCAACTTGGTATGTAAGTTTTGTGTTGGATACAAGCCTTCTGAAAAGTATAATAAAAAAATTCACTTCAGTGAAAAAATAGCCAATGGTTGGAACCAGAATAGGAAGTACAATCTGCATAAAAACAAAGTCACTTCTTACTCTTTCGTTCCGTGTTTACTTGTGAAGTAATCATTCATAGAACTGGAAGTTGTCTCTGTAAACAAAGCTTTTAAAATTTTATTCACATATTTTAAATCTGAGGGTTTTAACTGAAAGTCTAAAGACACCAAAATACACTGTCTTCTGTAGTCATTTTTATAGAAATAAGTTATTTGGCCAGGCTGATTCTATTTTATAGAATTTTTCAGATAAATTCAAAACATTTCTACAAACCATGATAGGAATGAGAAAGGTCATGCTACTCCAACCAAGCCTTCATAGATTATGTGCACTGCTAAAGTAAGAAAGAAAATTCACCTAGTTTTTACTTTTTGAATACTGAAGATATGGAATCTTCTATATTGTACTGAACACTCACTTGATGAGGTGCTGGAGTTATTTTTTGTGTCTTGATTACACATCTAAGATTCTGAATACATAGATCTTAAAAGCTGAAATTACTCCAAGAAGAGCACTTCATAGTATTCTGCCTCAAGATATTTCAAAGTGAATAGCTTAAGGTCACTAACCTGGGGTAGCATCCTGAAGTTCCAAATCCATCTCAGTTTGACTCTGGAAAGAGATTTGAATGGCAAGGCCCATCTTACAAGCATGTTTACTTAATACCTGCAATAACAAGTTGGACTTATGAGTTGTCCTGCAAAGGTAATACACAAAGACATATTCCTCTCAGCTTTTGAGTAAGTACTTCAGCTGGTGAAAACATTCTGTACCAGCTGATATGGTACCTGAACTTCTTTGATAGACTAGTTTCATTAATTTTTACAAGTCCTCAGAATAAAACTTGCATTCCAGATAACGTGAAATGCTTTGCTCAGTGTAAAACAGACTTCTCTGCTAATGTGTTGTTTTATTTTTTGGTTTCAGTTAGAAAATATGAAGCAAAAATCAATTTCTATTTAGACCAATTCTTTTATTCATCAGAACTGCCAGACAAACAAAAGGTTACTCAGGGTGTCCTAAACCTCATGGTTCTTTCCTCAGCTCTTCATACATCTCTTAGAAATTGTCTTTGTTTTGTAGATTCTTTCAGTATGTCAGAATTTCAAGGTTAAGTTGAACTTTAGATTTATTTTTTTTTTATGTTGTAAAGCTTTATTTGGAAAAGCAAGATGAAACTGCAACAATACACTACGGAATTTCTGATGATGAAGGAAAAAGTAGAATTTGATTTCTTTACATCTGCTTCTTATAATTTTTGAAAAATAATATTAGTGGATCAATAATTAGTTTAATTTCTGTTCAGATAGTATGATCTGCATGCATACTTTACATGTCTTTTTTCTCTCTAACCACTCTTTTGCTGTCTCCATCCTGCCTAGCTGTCTGCTGGAAAATCATTTTTTTCAAGACAATTTTGCCAAGTACTCCATGGTAATCTGTTGCAAACTAATCTTTAGTTGGCTCTGAGCACAGACAAAGCTACATTGTGAGAGTCCTGCTTGTACCAAATGTCACTATAATGTGAATTACTTCAGGATGGAGACCAAGCTGAGTGATCTTTCCATGCTGCAGATCAAATGGACATGTTATACAGCAACAAAATGAGTCAAGTTTCTTGGAGCTGTTCTGAAGTCTCAGTTCCATCTCATTCAATTTTCGGCTGCCTCCACTTGTTTAGCCTCTTATCAGTTTACATATATCACAAGGATAAGACACTCCTTTAGCCAAGTTAATTATACTGTCTTCATCCCATGCAATCATGAGCAGGCCTGGTTATTTTAATCATCTTCACGCCCACTTTTCTATACACATTTTACTTCCATGGTAGCCATTCTAAAATGTGTGAGCTGGACTCTTGCCTAGAAGTAAGCCTGCTTTACCCTGAAATGTTCTCATTGCATTTGCTTCTAATTGGGTAATGCACTGCACTGTTTTTATATGACATTTCATTCCTCGCTATCAAACATTCCATGTTTTTTTCATGACATGATTTATAAGACTTCCTTGTCACCTAGATTCCTGCCAATTCTCTCAGAGATTCATCTCTAGATTGTTCTGTTTCTTCCAAAGTCTCACCCTCGTACTGCTGCTAATTGAATATTTGCATACCCTGTTCCTTCCGTCTGGAACTCCCAACCCTTTTAACTCACTGAATGTCCCTTGCCAAACACTTTTAAAAAGTCAGGCTGAAATTTTCCACTTTCAATATTGCTTTTTGTGTTCATATGTAATCCCTTTCAAAATGTACAGAGCTGAGAAATGTTTCCACATTCAAGTGATCAGAAGTGAGAGATAATATCTGGGTTCTGGGCCAAATCAGATACAGGCTGATCTGTGAAAGTGTCATTTCTTTGCAGAATTATACGCCAGTGACAATCACATGATAGTTAAGTCACATACACTGACAAAAATTCAGGATGTCCTCCTGATAAAAATAAATCCAGGGGGTCCTTCATGTTGCTGTGAGAGCACAGAGCTGTTACATGTGTACATGTAGCAAATATGCACAAAAATGTATTGGAAACATCCATACGTCAGGTAGCTTAACTTGTTGGAAACTGGAAATTTGCAAATTAGCAGCAGCTAAAAAGAGTTCAGTCTTGTAATATCCAAGCATTAAGTTCAAGAAATAAATATTTTAATTCATGTAAGTGTTGCTTGCTTAAAAACATGTTTATAGACAATCCTAGTAAGATCAAAGATGCAGACTCCCGTCCTTCTCTTTTACCATGATTCTAACTATTTCTGTTCCCTTCTCAGTCCACCTGCTCCTTGCCACCTTTAATTACGTGTAATTCCAAATTCAGGCCTCGTCATCCTACCAGTTTTGTGCCAATGTTTACATGACATTATGAACTTAACTTCAGAAATTGCTATTAACATGTCAATGAAGTCTCTAAGATAGATACCAACATAAAAAGATGATCAGTGTAATGCATGCCTGTCAAATTATGAAAGTAAGCTATTCCACCATAAGTATGCTGTTAGATCATATTATTATATCTATACCAGCCTCTCTGCTAATTTGATCCTCGATTTTACTGTTTATTAGAATTGTGCTGGAAAAATATTAAATGTCTGACAGATTTAAAGAATAAACAAAGTCTTTGTCTGGTTGTTATTACAGGTATCAATATAAAAACAAAATAAACCTTATGGTGTTTTTTTTTTTTTTTTTTTTTTTCCCAGTAAGGGAAATCTTTATTGCTTCCTGTAGGTGGACACAACCTTTGGGATCCAGTTGCTGTTAAGTTTCATACCACACTCAAACACTCAATTAATTTAATATGATTAAACCAACAATCACCATTCCTTTCTTGCATCTGATTAGCATAGTTGAGTGTTGATACTAAAGCCAAGAACATCCAAAGTTATCACAGGCAGAGGTTTATTAGATACCATAATTATTCTCTCAGAGGACCCTCTCTCTGCCTGATAAATAATGAAACCAAGTGCTATGTATTTTCCCTTTCCCTGAAACTTACTTACCTCCCTGTGAACCACCTGGCTCTGGCCAGTCTTATCAGCAAATCATTTGAAGATGAGTCTTCCAAGGGTTCCAAGAATGGAAAAAGCTTTTTGTATAATCGAGGTGTTATTTTTGCTCATTGTTTTCTGAAAATATTAATCTTCCATTAAAAAAAAAGTTAAAAAGTTAAAGGTAAAAGTTCTAACAGAATAGCTGTATTTACATTATAAATAATTGCTATCAATATATTGTTATGAATGGGAATTAATTATGCAAAGGATTTTTCAGTATCAGAAGAAAGACTTTGCTGCAATGTTGTAGTATGTTAATGGTGTAGCAAGAGACAAGCTGTGCAACAATTGCAGGGTATAGCTTTTTGTTATCTGGAGGTTTCATCACTGGTGAATGTCCCTTCATAACCATCACAGAGGAGGCAGAAGGAAGTTATGTCAAAGGATCTGAACTACCTGTCACACTGACATCTGTCAGAAATAACGCTTGTAAAGTAACTTGAATTACACTAATATTAACAGAAAGTTCCTCCCTAATGCAAAATTTGAATAAATGAAAAGAGATTTTAGACACAATTATCTTTTGAGAATAGCTTACTTTAGATACAACAGTGAACAGTAATCTCTGCCTTTACTGCAACTGTGGTTAGCTTACGGTTTTGTTTCCTTCAGAAGTTTATTTTACCTTCTGAAGCTTCTTCCTTTGATTTTTCATTCTACTCGAGGAGATGATTGTGCCCTGCAACATTTCTCAAGAGAGAGGCATGCCTTGAAACCTCTCAGAAGTACAACCACCTGCCAGTCCTGCAGGCAAGCACCAATGCAGCAGCAGCTGTCTGCATACTCTCTCAAGGAATTCAAGAAAAAAAATAAATCTGCTGAGTATCCAGGTGCTCAGTCAGAGTCAGAGTCAGGGAAGGAGGATGTAAATGGTGTAGACATGCAAATATTGAAGGGAAAACATTTTTTTTTTTTTTTTAGAAGGCAGATATTACACATCATACACACACATTTATTACCTGTTTGTTCTGTTGATTGTGCCTCTTGTGTCACATTTTGACATTGGGAAGTGTGAAGTAGGTCATAGGTTATGAGTTTGGTTCTTTGCAGTAGATTTGAGGAAAAAAAGCCTTAGATAAAGTAGTGCAAGTTCAGACTAATACAATTTATTTCGATGTGTTCAGTTTAGTCTTTCTGGTACATGACAATGCACAATACACATTCCTTTGCAGAAAGAGCTGTTGCGACTGCAGAATAGCTCAGGGCCATTGTTATGGTTCAGAACCAGGACATCTTCCAGGAACAACTGTGGTCAATCTGATCCTATATTGTGCATATAGTATTGAGCTTTCCCTTCACACACACATATGCAAAAACAAACAAACAAAAACACATACAAAAAACAACCAAATTAAAAAAATAAAAATAAAAACAAAACAAACAAAAAAACCCACATTTTCAGGAGGGGGATCCTACAGTATATAATGGAATGAAAAAAAAAGAAGGTTTATTTTACAGCTTTAAAACAAAAATCTATCATTGGTAATCTTTGGGAGTTCCTAACTGGCTCACAGGTTTTATGGCTGGACCACAAATTGAGTGCCCAGTATTGGATAATTTAATCCAAAGGTGTTAAATAAATACCGGAAATAATAACAACTGGTATCTTATCTCTAGGGCTACTGAGCACACACAACAAACATTTCTGTTGTAATTGCTTACATCAGGTTTCATTCTGGCCCCTTGTTTAAGCTTTTACATGATTTTAAGTGGTTGCTGCAAAGTCAGACCTTTGAGAAAGACATATGACTGGCAGAGAATAAATATTTTACATGGAATAATTACTTATTGCCTGAAGTCTTTGGCATGTTATCTAGCAGGAAAAAAATACATTTTAATAAATGCCAACCACACCTACAAAAGATAAGTACCATCACAAATCATACTCACTTATTCCAAGATTATCATTTGATAACCAATCCAAATTGCTGTTGAGATAATAGCACCTCTTTTGATGTTACTGGCAAAGTGCAGGTAAAAATATTTCTGTGTTTGGCTTTCAGCATTAGCACTAAGATTTTACAAAACCTAACAACAAAACAAGAGCCAATGCATAAGAGGAAGAATACTTTCTCATAGTAGAATAAATTAGGTTCACTTCAGTGTACCTTGCAAATAATTGTTACCTATCAGAAATAAAATATGAAGTGAAAAGTATATAAATACACTGCTTATTTTGCTGGGTACACTTTAGAAACACCCAGTACAATCCATTTTAGTTTTTGACTAACTTTCTTATGGGAGTTTGGAAAAGTACTTGCAGCAAATATAGCAGGTTCTCACAAAAATGAGAGAAGCCAAGCAACTTTTCTTGGAAAACACACAAACTGGCTGTATCACTGTAACGGATTTCTCTCCCTGACACCTCAGGTCCATGTCCATTCAAAGGCTGCCTTTACAACATCCCAGAAAACTTTAATCAATGTCAGGTTTATACCAACACAGAGCAGAATCTTTCGTTTATCAGTTTAAAACAATGGGATCCTTTATGCAGGGAGATTGTGACTCACTGCCTTGTTTGTCCTAGCTAATGAGAACTAACAGCACTGTCTGTAATGGATGTGCTATGGATATTACTGTGGGAACGTGCCTTCAGGAAGTGATCCAAACTATCTTCAACTCTGTAGTCAAAGATGATTGTTATTAAAATAATTTTGGGAACTCGTGTACAAGATGTACTTGAATTGCACCATGAATAAGTTAACGATTGTTCTAACTTATCATAGCTGTTCTGCACGTATGTTCAACATGCAGCTTGTTGGCATTTTAATGCTGTGCATGTGTGTGGGGAGAGGGGTGTGAGCAGACCTAGGCTGCTGACTCATCTTGATAGATGGATTGGGTTTTATCATCTCTGAATCAGAGAGAAACACCGAGCGGTTCTCCAAGATGAAATAGCTTGGGGGAAAAAGACTGAACATCCTGCATCAGACCTTACAGTAAATCAGCCCAAGGAATGGCTCAATTCAAGTGATTGGAAAGCTTGATTGGGATTACTGCCAGGGTTTGTTACACTGTAAATGAAAACCTAACAAAGTAGGAGATAGAAATCTGCTTAAGACCCTTGTTTGCATATTTGCTGTGTGGGAAACTGGCAGGAACAAGTCATCTCCCAGTAGCCAGTGACTGCCTATCAGAAATTAGCTGCTGTTTAGAAAGCATGGCTCTTGCCTGTTGTGATAGAAAGGATATCTCATCCTTGCAGGGGACACAGCAGAAAGGAAACTTCCTTTCTGGTGGAGTCTGGAACAAGCCCTTAAATCTAAGAGTAGAAATCCCTGTGACTGTGTGGAAATAAGAAGATAGAAGAGACAAAATTAACCACATTTCAGGGAGGGAGGACTTGGGAATCTTTCATTCTTCCTCTTCTGTGGAGGTTTCTGGCTGTCTGATACAGCTTTTGGAAAGGAAAAACGACTAGTGTTGAGCAATGTGCACATGGTCTATCAGATAAAGGAGGAGGAGAGAGTGAATGTGTGACTTTGTGTTCACCTCCTAAGGAGGCTGAGACCCATAGAAGAATACATATACTCAACCATTTTCTGCAGCAGTACAGAGTGTTCAATAAACCAGCTGGGAAGAGAACAACTTGACAAGGTCCCTGAACACTGCAGAGTTGTAAATGAAACTATTTACACAAGACAACAACAGCAACGGATATTTGGATACCACTGTTATTGTAATAATTTCTAATAGTTTTTTTAAGGAAAAGCTGCAATCCTGATACTGTGGCTTACTGACTCATCCAAACTGAATAACCACTGGGTGGATAGAGAAGCAGCATGTGCTTGTAACCTAGTGAAGACATCCTTTTCCACGATGAAATTTTGCTGAAAAAGGTCAGTAGCAGGAAGTATTAAATAGAAAAACAAACAAACAAACAAACAAAAAAAAAAAAAAACACACAAAAAAAAGAAATGATCAAGTAAAGCCAAAAAGTTAGCAATTCTACTTTCAAGTTACTCATAATGCTGCTTTGCCATCATGCACACCATATAATGTCTGTGTGATCTCAGTGTAATTTTGCATCTGAATTAAACACTTTTATACATGTAATCAGCCACCATGACTGGTGCAGGCTGGACCTAAAACCTGTCCCTCATATACCTCTGAGCTAATGAGAAAAGTTTTAAAGGTGTCAAAAGTTACATTAAGTCCCAGATGAGGACTGCTACACTGAAATGTACTGTAATGAAACAGATGGTAGTGGATCTTTTTGCAGAAGTTCATTGCTCTAAGGCATGAAAGATATGAGAAACTGATCTCAGAGAAGACTCAGAGATGAACTGATGTGCAAATATTAAGGATAGTGTTATAGGCTAGTATGAAAAAATATATATGCAAAGAAAAAAAAAAAAAAAGAACAGCCACTGAAATCACCAGTTGAAATTTTCAAAGTTGCAATCACAGCATGAAAGCTTGGATTCTGAAAAACAGCTGAAGTACTGGCTGAGATCTTCATGTTTTCATCCTTAGCTGGCTGGACTCACATCTTTTCTGATACAACTATAAACTTATTTTCCAACAAAACAGTCTTTTTTTTTAGTTTAAATAAAACTATACAAAAATGCTAAAGGATACTCTAATCATAGTCCATAAAGTATAAACTCTGATTACATTGTTGAGAGCTAAAGAGGTGTTGGACCTTTCTGTAGAGTTGCAGAATAGGAACTCAACAGAGAAATCTGCAGTATCTTTCTGCTGTACTCTTCCACTACAGGCATACATCCAGCCTGGCAGTAACATCCATATTGTTATTTAGATTGCATTAAAACCCAGGCACTAAAACCATTTGATTTTCCTAGTCTACTAGGCATAAAAGAGACATAATGAATCCTCAGTCTGTGCCCCACTTCATCAGCTCTGGGCACTACATATATGTGCAGCACTTTCACAAACTACTTTCACTTCCTTATTGTTATAACCTAGAAAGGAGGTATTCAAGAACCTGGTAGAATTACTACTAGTAGTAATATACTAATTACACCAATGCTAAAATAGTACTAAAATACTAAAACCTACAGAGAATTTTACAGATAATGTGGTGCAGATAATAAAAATAAAAAGGATCTTTTCATCTGATCTGGGAAAGACTCCAAGGACTCCCTAAAAGTTGTCCACAACCCAGATGAGATTGCCATCATTAAATATCTCATATCACAGCTCACTATCTCTAATGTCTCTTGTGTCCCAGTGGACAACCAGGAAGCCTGTTCTTCAAACTGGACTTGGCATCTTGTACTGAAAGAAACTTGTCTGGCTGCTTCTTTGGCATTATGGAACAGTCAATAAACCTGGTAACTTGTGAAACAAGAGAGTGTGTTGACACACATGTTTGGGGGCCTTGTATAAGATGAAGATGTAATAATCCATTAAACCTTTATAAACAGTGTTAATGAGCCACAAAATGCAGAATAAAGCCTGTACTACTGTTCTGCTCCTCTGTACTTGTTACCCTGGGAAATCTGAATGGACTCTGGGTAGGAATATTTCCTGGTTAACTTATTTTAAGTAGTCTTAATATCAAGTGCAATCTGCCCCATAGAGCCCCCATGCTGCATGACTTGGTGGCTGCTTATGCAGGTAGCAGTGAGAGGGTCTTCCTGTTCTCTCAGGCTTAACGGGCCTAAACAGTTGTATTAGCAGGTACTTTAGTCCAAGACCCAGCTAAGAAGGCAACAGTGTCTATCACTTTCCATTTCCCTTAGTAGGTAATGTATTGTGCTGCTTGGAAGCATAAAGCATACTGAGACACATACCTACTGTACCAAGCTGGGCTGAAGAGAGACCAAATTTTGACTTGTTTCTGGGAAGTATGTTGTTGTACATTGTTAGATTAAATAAAAAACTATTTTTTTTTCCTATTATTTTTTTCCCATTCCTCTGTGTATTTCAAAGCCCAAGTTAAGGGCACATACTGCTTGCAAAGCTCAGAAATGACTGGCTCTTAGAAATGGAATAGGACATATAATCAAAATTGTGCTTTCTGTACCTGTTGTCTAATGAAAGTGTAACATTAAAGGAATATAGAAATTAAATATTCCTAAATAATTTAAGCAAGTCTTTGTGTTCTGCTGATAATTACATGTTATAATACGTTTTACCTCAGTAAACATTAGATATTTTCCCAAATATTGCTGGGCAAGGATGCTATTAATAAGTGTCTTGTATTTCTGCTCATGGAATAATCTGCCTTTCCCAAAGGTGTTTCTTTTGGTAACAAAATTAACTAATCATTGCTGCTTTTTGGTACCAAATTTTCATAACGCTCTATGTTTTCTTTCTTTTTGAAAAGAAGCATTCCAACTGAACTGACAGCCTGAGACTGCTTGCTGCTATCCTAGGAGCTTCTGAGCAGTCATTTGCAGTGCTTTTAGATTCACTTCATAGTGCTAACACAGCTATGAATTTGATATTTAAATATTCAATTTGAAATTATATTTAAATTAAAATTGTTCTCTCTTTCAGTTCAGCTTTCTTTTCTCAAGTGCCTGAGCCACTTGATTCAACCACCTCAGTAAGTCAGATTGCATAGCGCTCATGATCAAACTGCCTTAATTCCTTTTTTTAAAGGTCATATAAACATGTGTGCTTACCGAATTAGATGCAAATTCAATTCCCTATTCACAAAGCTTGCTAGTTAAGTTCCCTACCTATTTCTCACATGCAAGCCTTCATCTGACAGCAGAATATTGACTTTTGAGCTGTGGTCAAAGACATGATTAAACAAAGAAACAGCCACCTGCATTGTAGAGCCTATTGATAGAAGGAATTGGAGATACATTTATTTCAAACTGGTATTCATTGTGTAAAGAAATAACCCGCATTTTAACATGGCAATCCCATGATTTTGTTTGTTTTCATACCCTGTGCTTTTATAGTGATTGTATGTGTTGAAGAACAATGACAAGATACCAATGTCTGTATTTGATCGAAGCAGTTACTGTAACTAAGCACTGAGTGTCCTTAATAATGAGTTGTGCTAAAACAAACAAACAAAAACATGGAAATAAAGAACATCAGTTTTAAATTCATCTGCAGTTCACCATTTCAGTAGTAACAGAGCAAAAAAAATTTGTTCTGGCATTCACAATCACCTATAAACAAAAGCTTCAGTTCTGATTTGCATACTTCTGCAAATAAAATCGTTATACTTATCTTGTTGCTAGATCTTGCCTTATAAGTAATGACTAATCATGTGTGTACAATTCCTTTAACGCCTTGTATTAAGAACTGTTACACTAGTTTAAACCACAAGCCTGTGCACCACAGTATCTTACCTCTGGCTGGGGTTTGAAATGGAAAACAAATGAAAAACAGCAGAAACAGTGAGTCTTTACCTGACATCTACTAGCTTTCTGGAAACTGTAGATCTGAAATAATAGTGAAATTATTATGTGGAACTTGTAGGTTGTGCCAGACCCAAAGTCTGAAGATAGTAAGTACTGGAAAGTCACAGGGTTTTGTGTGATTAAATGTTGCAGACACTGAAATTTGAACTTCTGTGTTTCCCTTTAGGTTTTCAACTTCTAGGGTACACATTTTCAACAGTTTTCTAAGACCACAAGGACAAAAACATATTTCAATTATGTGTAAATCTTGGAGAACAAACAAACAACAAAACAAGAAGTCACCCACAGCTGTTGTCTTACTCAGTTATCCACCAGATACAAGAAAAGCTGTGGTATTGCCTGGGTCAGGCAATTCTTCAGAAGTACTTTGATGCTCACCCCAGGCAATATCTTTTTCCAGACGTATCACCATACAGATAATCCTTGCTGTGGAAAGATCCGCAGCTCTTATTAGGCCTCAAGACTCCCGGTATTATATCAAGTCACGGCACTGTTGGGAAGGTAAAAAAAATTTTCTTCATATGATATGATTTGGTAAATGTCATGACAGGTCAGAATGATGAGGAAATTATAGCAAAATACTTCTAGTGAAAGAGGCAGATAAAGAACTGACATACATGCAAATTCATCTTCTTTTTCATTAAACCACTCCCTCAAGACTCTACTGGTATGTTACCAGAGTTAAGTCATCCAGCTACCTAATTGGCTCAGCATGAGATGAACTCTCATCCCCAAGTTCACGCAGTTCTGTGCTTACCTGCTGTTCTTGCCTCCTGCTGAGAGTTCCCCATGCTCCCACCCCTAGGTCAGAACAAGACCAGAGCATCAGCCACATATCTCCCCTGAGGTCTGACTGGAGACTTGATATCTTCACTTCTTCCATTCAGCAATAAATGAATGGTGATATTGGCTAGCAGATTTCATAAAAAGAAAACAAAGCCAAATTAAAATCAACTACTAGTAGAAATAAAGGAATAAAGGGAATTAAAAACAACAAATAGTCAATTTGAATAGTTAGCTTTACCTTTTCTGCTAAAGCATAATATTTCAAACCTTGAAAACCTCGTAATTCTCAGCTGAGAAATTTAACAGAATTATCCTAGAAGCTCTTTGGACCACTAAAGTCAATTTTCTTTAGTGAGTCTTTGGGAAGAAGGGATATTTTAAAGAATTGCTGACTTGCCAAAGTAATTGTAGCATTTAAAGAAAATAGCCCAGGAAATGATAGATCGGTTATCCTGATACTAATCTTAGGGGAAAAAAAAAGAAAAAAAAGAAAAAAAAGAAAAAAAAAAAAAGAGCCTGACAAATTCAGCACTGTATCAACAAGGAATTACCTGCTAAAAATAAAGCCATATCATTCAACACAACGTTCACAGAAAGTAGTTCTTGTCAAATTATCTTCTCGATTTTTTTTTTTTTTTTGACAAGATTATAGGTCTGGTTGATAAAGGCAGCTATGCTGTTACAGTATAATTAAATTTCTCCAAGGCATTCGACATACTTCCACATGACACTGTGTTTTAAAATCCTACATTATATGTAATTAATAGAACACACATTACATGTTTTAAAAGCTATTTGACTGATAGCTCTCAAAATGTACGCATTAATGGAAAAGCATTAATTAGCTGTGCCATTACTAACAAGACACTGCAAGACCCTCCATCCTAAACCATTTTAAACCTTTTTTGAAAGCAATCTGAACAAAGGACGTAGTTTGCAAGGGACACAAAATTGATACTGTGACAAATAACCAGAAGTTATCTATTAAGGAGTGCCCTGAATCATCTGGGCAGGTGACTTGAATTCAGCACAGGGATTTGAATGCGCTCAAATTCCATGAATGGGGAATGAAAGCATGTTACAGAGTGGAGCTGCCAGCCTATGACCACAGGTAGAAGGACCCATGTATCTTCGGGTACATGAAAGACAAGAGAGATCCAGTGGGTGCAGGGGAGAGACGTCTTTCACAGCAGGCAAAGCCCTGTGGTGGCTGGGTGGACAACAGCACTGGCCTCCACCGCTTTAAAGATTTTCTGGAGAAAACAAAAAATGTAGGTTCTGTGATGAGAGACTGAATAGTGATCATAGTCCATTATGGTTTCAGAGCCTGTGAATTGTCCCTTACTGTGCTTTCCTCTTTGGCTAGCAGTTTAGAGAAGAAAAAAGGCTTATTTATAATGTACTGGCAAAGCTCAAATGTACCTGTAGGTCTGATAATCTTAGTCTGATCAATTTTGTGTTTCTTTTCCTTGTTCAAATGGGATTTAGAGGTCCCCTTGGAAAAAAAACATCTGGAAGTGGTAAAAGCACACGAGAACATGCTGCAAATGGATATGTAGCAATCCTACTAATAGTTACTTGCAACACAGAGTATGCCAGCTTTCCAAGACAGTGAAAGTCATGATAGTATTATATTTTTTTTAGGTCAAGATTTTTATATAACAAAAAAAAAAATTCATGGTAGAATATTCTTTTAAAATATTCAAGTATTTGCCCAACAGCTAATATTGAATAAAAGAAGAATATAGACCCAAAAGTCCTAATGGGAGTTTTAATTAGTTTATATGTCAATTAGTTCATTGCTTCCTGTTAAAACAAATCCTCAGTTTGTTAGTTTTCAAAATCTGAACTTCAACAAAATTTTATGATTAACTACTACATTTCTAAAGGGCCAAATTAAGCCAAAATCCTTCGTGCAAGGGGGCATAATGTTTGGATTTTAAAAATCCACGTGAGACTAGAATTTGTTGGTTAGAATCCAATACTAATTAAAACTAAACAGAATCCAACAGACCTTTGATAATTACATCAAAAGTTCACATTCATTTGATGTGGATTGTCTATATTTCATTGTTACTCTCTTAAAAGATTATTTATGTACAAAGCATTAGAAAAGAGAATTAATATTTAAAAAGTGAAAATATAAGGGCAAACACTGATTCAGCATATGTTTTCATTTATTAAATGTTTGCTTTATTCTGCGCAAAACCGTCACTTGAGACATTATTTTTTGCATAAAGAATGATCTACAAAGATTCTTAGTAAAATATATTTCTAGTGGAACAAGAAGTTTAGCTTGTTTACTGGGGACTGGATTCAACAACATTTGCTTAACAAGCTGGGCATTATGGAACCACATCAGTCATATTTTTATTCCAAATTTGCCATTGGTTTACTAAGCAAAGCTCCTCCAGAGGAAAAAATCTGATTTCATAAAAGATCACACACACCAGCCTAAACAATCTGAGATTCTGTATTGAAAGTTGTCTGGAAATTCAGCATATTTTATGCAACTAAGTGCAAAGCGCTTTCCTCACAGCTGAGTACATGGAAAGCGCAGCAGTGTTATAAAAGGGAGAGATTACCAATGATGTCTAGACATGGAGAAACTATGACCTCAGTTAGAACACTCTGGTATTTACTTTTCCTTTTTAGAGAGAGATATACAGTATTCCATGATTTCAGTATGCAAGGCAGCAATGTTTCTGAGCAGTTCAGCAAAAATCCCCAAATAGACTACAGGCTGGGAAAACTTAAAAAGAAGAAGAAAGGATTTGAATGAAAACCATCCTGGCAAGAAAAATAAAGAGCAGAGTGCAGCTACTTCTCATTTCCATCATGCAAACAGTGTTGATTGCATTTTAAAAATATCCATATTTAAAACAACAACAACAAAATAAAACAAACAAAAAATCCCACCACAGTTGTGAAGACCAACATTCAGACTTCAGGAAGCATTTAAGTGGCAGTTAGCTTTATAACCTTATTGAAGCCTCAGTGACACAACTATCACAGAATATTTGACTCAAACTTTCTCCATCTTTGTATAAGTAACAATTTAATTTTTACTTGATTTCATGTTTAGGGTCCAATTCCTCACTTCTTACATGTTTAAATCTTTTACTATAAACAATTATTTATTAATTAATGATATTACTCAAAATAATACTAGCTTATTGCACAGATATGAAGTAGACTGATTTTTATTGTGCTGGTTCATAAACAAAGGATGACATGGAAAGACATCTAATGAAAGACACACAGACACTGGTTTTGTATAAGAAATTATCTACAAAGAAACTTATTTTAATATATTTATATTTTAAAATAAATGTAATGCATTTAGTTTTCTTGTTGATCACCTAGCACTTATATCAACTTCATTTATTACATGACTCCCATCAGCTCTGCTTGCTGACCTTCCTGTGTGGTTGCAAACTGTATTAAGGAATGAGGAGTGCAAAAGTACTGACTGACATGCAAGTAAGCAACAAAGAAAAGCTCCAGGTATATTCTACATTGAAATCTGCCATCTACTGAAGCTCACCTGGGTGCACAAAGCAGTCTGGCTACAGAAGCTCCAGCTAGCCCTCAGATTAATTTAGAAGAGTGAATTATCATGTGCTGCTCTAGAATTGTTCCTGATACTTGAACTGTTCAGTTATCTCTATATTATACACTTCAGTGCAAACATACCCACAGTGGTAAAGACTGTAGTAGAACCTGTCTTCTCGGGGTAACCATCTTTTTTTTTTTTTTTTTTTTAATCCCAGTGTTTTTGTTTTGATCACACACCCTGAACTTCTGCAATGAATAGGGGAAGAGGCCTATGAAATTTTGTTTACAATACAACTCCATTCATTATGCCATACAGACTGAGTCCCAAACTCAGACCATCCTGCGTTATGAGTGAGGTAAGGACACTGCGGGGGAAAAGAAAATATTGAATGTATACAGGTAATTAAAGCCTACATCACAATGCTTACATAAAGGGCTGGTGGAGGCAAGAATTCAGGCTAATGTTCTTTTAATGTGTTATCTTCAAATGTAATGCCTGGAGGGGTTATACATGTCTATATAAATAAAAGAAAAGCCAGAAATTCCAAAATGTGGACAATACTGAACTCCATGGGGTAATGAGGTAAGCGGGAAAGTTTGTCTCCTTGATGTAAGATTACTGGGAATGGCTGCAAATCTCAGTGGGGCAAACATATCAGAGAAGTCCTCTCACCTGTACATTGCAGAACCTCTGAAGAGCTGTTTAGGGGTGGAGAAGGACTATTAAAAAGAGCTTGCTTCCAGCTGTGATAAGCTTCTTGGCACAAGCAAAGGTGACTTTTCAGAGGTTTACAACTTGTTTGATAACATTTTCAGAAGGGTATCTTTAAGCACCTCTTTAGCACTGAGACTAAACTTTTCTCAACCAGCAGGTTCTTGAGTCGAACTTTGAATGTACCCGACCATAATGGAATCGCTGGTCGTTTACACACTTGTATAATCAGAAAAACAATATAGGCTGTTAATTGTATTCCCAAAGATGGATGTAGTTTTCCTGGAAAAAAACTTCATGTGCATGCCAGACATTTGAAATGAAAAACTCCACCCTAATAGCTACAAAGCTAGCTAAAAGCAAGCAGCTCATTAATTAGAATGGTTGTCATTCAATGCAGCAAAATAATCTTATTAGAAAGTTGGTTCACTGAAACCATATATTTTTAGTGCAAGCAACAATTTTGGTGGCTCCCTAGGCAAGAATATTTCTCAACTTGGGACAGTAACTCTACCTAATATATGTCTGTGAATGAAAAAGAAAAAAAGCTAAGTTCTTCTGCTTAGAGTGAGCAGCAGATATGCAAGTCTGAAATTTTTATTGGGTAGTGTTTTGTGTAGAGAAGTTCACAGTTAATTTTAAATCTGTATTTCATCTCAGTGCATAAAGGATTTTTTTATTTTATTTTATTTTATTTTTTTAATTCCAAGAATTTTCAAAAAAATAGGAAAATCATTGACTATTCTCTCAAAGTGAGAAGTGATTAAAAACTAACTACTGAAAATTCTGTTCATACAAGTTTATGTATGTAACTCATTTATTTGTCTCAAGGAAAAAGAGAAATGATGAGAACAACATGGGTGGAAAATACAGCTCTCAATAAAATATAAATGAGGGCAGCTGTTAATGTCTTCCCCCAAAAACGTGTATTTATCTTTAATATTAATGTGATTTCCATTTGGGCATTATAAAAAAGATTAACATTAGAATTCTAAGGGTTAAATCTTGACATGGCTTCCCTTCTTATGCTCGCAAATAATTGTGGTCACAGTTTTGTAGAGTATGTTATTTGATAACACACAGACATTTAACTATCAGATTAACAGGTACATTAATGTATGTAGATGTTGACATATCCACATTTGCACCCATAATGACTTGCAGATGTGGAGTATGGGCACAAAAATGGCCATATTTTAAATACTACTCCTTAAGTCTGCAGAATAATTTTATTCTGAAGTAATATTGGCTTGATTTTTTTTTTTAATAATTTATTTAAAAATATTTTAAAATATTTTTAAAATACTGGCTTTGTGGCTCTAACTCAGGCAGATGCTTTTTGAAGTTTTACCTTTAAAGCACATTTTGAGTTGTTGCTTTTCAAACATACACAAAAATTCGATGTTTCTTTTCAGATTAACACAAATCAGCCTTTGACTTTTTAGGTACAGGAAGGCTATTCTGAGTTGTTTCTTCCTGCAGCTCGAGGTTTTTCTCTCCTACCTTGTCCCCCTTGGAGCTCTTCATTTCCACTGTCTAATCAGGGAATGTTCTTCATGGTGCTCCAATGGCAGGCAAAGCAAGAACAAGGAAACAAGAGCTGTCTGGACATACCATTGAATTTCTTAGAAGTCAGGGAGAAAAATTACAGAAGTAGCTCACTTATTTCACTAAACTAAGAAACCCAAGAATCAGGAGAAAAGGAGAAATGTTAAAATTCCCCAAGCCACCAGGACAAATTAGGAATCAAACAGGAAGGTAATGGCACAGCAGAGAAGACAGCGTAGTGTCACCACAATGATAGTGACACCACTGCAATGTTTTCACAGTGGCAGTGAAAATAGAGAGATAATAGAAAGATATTAATAATAGAAAGATATTAAGCACCAATGACTTTATGGCCCCATGTAGTGGCAAATAGCCATTTTCCAGTTGTAAACACATCCTCTTATTCATACAACAGTAGTTCATTCTATCTAAGAGATCTCTGAGTATTAGAAAGTCAGTATAATTGTCTGTGTTTAAGAGGTGAGAGGTCTGAAAGTCTTCATCACGCCTCCAGAAATCTGTCAGCTTTCAGTTTGGTGCTCTCTTCTCTAGAAACATCACCAGAAATCTTGAATCCCTTGCAAAAGTGGCCTACAGCTTAGGTGATTTTTATTTACTGCTTCAAGCATGTCAGGGTGATAACGGAAACTCATAGCAAAGATTTGAAAAGGAGTTGTCAGAGGACATGCCAAGCCAAATACAGACTTATGCTTTGCAGGTTGGGCTCTACTGACATGTTCTAAGGAGGCTGTAGCCACTCAAAAGGGTGTCTATCCCTTCCCTTCAGGCTTTGCTAGTCGTAATGGTGAAGGAAATGGCAGATGAAGGAAACAAACTCCTGATGGTAACTCCTACATGTCTGTCAGAGTCTAGCATAATTTCTGTTTTGCATCCCTTCATCCTTTCTGCTTGCCTTATGAAAAGAAAACTAAATGGATTTTATCTGTACCTAATCAGCCACCAGATGATAGATCCTAGCAGAGCCACTTGGGCCACATGTAAATGTAGGTAGTTGTTTTTCTAAAGATGCTACTGGAATTGGACGCAATACAACAGATGACACCAAAGAACACATTATCCATCTCTTTCCTTCCCTTCACCACTACACTGAAATGCCTGAGAGACTGATTTCTTTTTGTAGTAAGTAAGGTATAAAGAAAGACAGGGGCAAATTTGGCAATGGATGAATGTGTAATCATGACATGAAGAACTTTGGCATGATGCCAATGCCTATTATGAAAGACATAGCTTCGGGTCATAAGATTTGCTTCTATTGTGCAGTCTGGCAAGGTTATAGGGGTGCAGCAGAAGAAACACATCAAGGAATGAATCTCCATTTTTACTTGCCAATCAAAATTAGAGTAACATCCTTGAGCAGCAGGTGAGTTTCCTGGCTACAGTACCTCTGTTAGGGTGTTAGGGGCAGAATCAAAGTAAGAAACTTTTTTTTGGTTTGTTTTCTCTCTCTCTTTTTTTTTTTTTTTTTTTTTTTTTTTTTTTTTTTTTTTTTTTTTAAGGACAGTGGTCTAAGAAGTCATTAAAGCCCAGTGAGCTCTGGAACTGCTGATTGTGGTCTCTAAAATCTTCTCTCATTTCCACATGAGGTAGATAAGATTTTATGGCCCATTCATTCCAATAAATAGAAAAGAGACATAAAAATATTCAAAATAAAAAACAAAATGATTTCCCACTGAGGAGAAAGATAAAAGAAAGAGAAAATGAAGTGTAAATGTCAGATGTTAGTCATATTGCTTACCACACTGTTGAAGTTGTTCAGATATTATGGTGATACGTGGAGTAAAGGAATCTATACTGAACAAGGGTGGACTTGTTCATGGAATTTTGGTGTTTCTACATTCAACCTTCTCAACATGCAATCCACTTGCACCTTCCACCATTACAATTAGTTATTTCATTGGTATGTTATGAGGTTAATGAATACTTATAAATTATTTTGTGTTCCTCAGAAAGAGGGAGGATTTTGAGATACACCCATTAGAGATGAAATCAAGTATTATAGAGATGAAAATGCCAAAGAACAGCAATTCCAAATGGAACTTAGATATTCAGGGAGACTCAGTCTTTGAGAAAAACAAAAGTGGAACTTTGAAACCCTAAATTCAGTTTGTGAGAAGTTAAAGAAATAAAGAAAATAAAGGAGAAAAGTAATGAAGAATATTGCTTGAGTCAGGATCCTTTTGTGGAAGGATGGTAAAATAAATCAACTAGAATCAGAATATAATGTAAAACCAGAACCTAACTGAAAAGTTTAAGAGTTAAGATATTGTAGAAAAGTTGGTTAGAGGAAAGGAACTCGAATAAAACAAATATGAATTGATTCCATTTAGGATAAAATGATAAAAAAGCAGATCTTCAAATAAGCATTCACATTTCAAAAGGATGATAGATGATAAACTAATGAAAATGTTTAATAAAGTCTGTTAAGGAGAGAACCCTAAGGAATTTGGTCATGTAAGAAACATGAAATTTCAAATAATTGAATCTTAGAGAATGTAGTACCTCCAACTACAGAAAAATTTGAAAGAACAGTGACATATAAGAAATGTAAGAATAACAACCCCAAGAAGGGAGGGTCATTATACTGGAAATAAGTGTGAAAAATATGAGAAAAGGATTTAGCAGGAAAAAAAAAAAAAAAAAAAAAAGTGAAAGATTAAAGTTAAAATTGTCAAAATAGAATCTAAGTTTGGCCTTGATGGCAATATTAAACCAAAAGCTATTTCCTTTTTGAGCAATATAAATTGAAACAAAAATGTACAAGGAGAGCAGTAGGACAGCTTTGCCATGAGGATAAAACAGAGATTAAAGATAATCTAGGTGTGGCCAAAAAATGAAACAAACTTTGCCTCAGGTTTCAAAAAGGACAATTATTTTGAATTAAGAGGAAAAGCAGAATGGCTAATGGCAGCTTTTATTTCCACACCCTTGTTATCACAACTGCAGTGGAAACAGAAGTCATAGGGCTTAATGCACTCAAATAAGGGGGATTAGGTGGTCTCCTTAGCAGGATTTATAAAACGTGTTTTTAAATGCACCTTTCAAGTCAATTTGATATGACTGTAGAACACCAAATACTGTGCCTACAGTTAAAAGAGGAGAAAGTAATCAGGCATCTGTAAGCTCTGATCACTGCTTTAGGACAAATTTTGAAGGAAAAGATATTTAAAGACAATTTAATAGGATGTAAAACAACATTGATTTAATCAAATGTAGATCATCCAAACAGATTTTCCAGACAAAGGAAATGCACCAGATTTCATGTATCAAGACTTCAGGAAGTGGTGCCAACTAGGAAACTTGTCATTTAAAATGAAATAAAAGAAAGAAGAATCTGTGAAGTGAGTATGAAACTGTCAGGCAGTATTGGAAGAGGAGCTGGAGATGTATTCTGATGCCGTTTATTTATTTATTTATTTATTTATTTATTTATTTATTTATTTATTTATTTATTTATTTTATTGAGGAAGCAAGAAAGTGAAATGCTAATTTGCTCATACCTCTCAAATTTGTACTTTTTTTTTTTTTTTTTTTTCAGTAGAGGAAAACTATGATATCATATAAGTGTGCTGCATGTTCTTTAGAAGTAACAAGATAGAAGCTCATCAGCTGAAAAATGTACAGAAGGACCTGAGCAGACTAGCAAAGCACAGGATGATGCCAGTAGAATGGAGAGTTAGGAAATACTTCTGCAGTCTATGGTAGTATTAGATTTATTTCTAGAGGAGCCTGAGCACTGCATGAGATCTTATAATACTTTCAAACTTCTTGTTATGCATGTTCAAGAACTATGAATTCAAAATCAAATTATTACAGGGAAGAAATACTAAGAGATAAAGCTAGTGGGACACATGGAGATGGAAAAAGCACAGATCAGTTAGCAAAAATAATACTGAAAGTTGAGGTCAAACATAATAAGATACTAGATTCTTCAGCCCAGTGGTTTAGATGAGAGTTGACAAAATGGGAAAAAAATGAGTAAGAGTACTATATATATAGATATATGTATTTTTTTCCCCTGGAGCTTAACAAAAGGTTTCTAATGATAAAACAAACAAACAAACAAACCCTATGTTTGCATTTTTAATGAGAACTTCAGTGTTCTTGAAACCATAAATACAATACAGTAAATTCTATGACATGGTACCACTGATAGTAAAGTCTGGATTCCGTAATTCTAACTACTTCTGTATTCCTGAATGAGCATAAATGCTAAATATTATAGCTTATAGGCCTGAAAACCTAGTATCACCTAGACTTAACTCAAAAATTACATATTTCTTGTTGAGATTTCTACTCGTCTGAAAGCTTGTTATAACAAAACTCCTTATCACTGTAATTGTGTCTGATGCAGTACAAACACTGTGACTTTCTTTTATTTATCTTCTTCCCAGCTGAGTGGCTTGTTCCCTCAAGAGCTTTTATTAAGGAATGTCTTCTAAAACTTGACACCTAAAGTTCACATCCTTGTATAAAAATCACTGGATTTGTGTGGAAATTTCACAGGTTGAAACTCTGCAAATGTAAACTGTCAGGAAGAAGGTGTTGGTGTTATCCATAATTCCCAGAAAACTAAACAAAATAACAATCTCTTACAAAAAACAGACAAATGACACACCTTTTTTGACTCTTCAATAAGCACATCAGCATGCCAGTCTTCTTTCTCCTACTCTCTTAGTTCAACCCCATATCACCTACCACTTTCCCTTACCAGACACCACACACACCCCAGTCTTATTTTTCCCAGAGCCTATTAACAACACCTGCTTAGAGCCTCTTTGCATCCGAGAATTTTGTAGGAGGGTCAAGGTTTTTCTAGATCTATTTTATCTGACAGAAAAAAGCTTGTCATTGAAGTTTAGTTCAAATCATATCATATTAGTACAATTTTCTGACATAATGCTGCATTATATTCAGTCTTCTGCACATAACTTTTTGTTAATATTGTAGCCTACAGTTTTAAAATGAAATAGCCTGGAAACTAGTATAAAATGGAAAAATTCAAACTTTATCTTCCTTGAAATTCATGTCAATAGACTTCAACCATCTCTATATGTCCTATATTTCATGGTTTGAATTGATTATTTATGTCAAAATTTCGGTATTCTCTGTTCTCACTCACCTACTCAGTCTCTTTTCTATACATAGAATTTTATCTTCTGTCATTTCCTGTAGTGTTACAAATGCAATCAAACTGCACCAGTTAGCAACAGCAATTATCAGAAAAAAAATAAAAAATCATGTTATTCTCTTAAAAGTTTTAACAGTAGTGAAAGCTTTGTAAACAAAACTAAACCAAACCCAACCCATTAAAAAAAAAATAAAAAAGTTATTACAAAGTAAAGTTATTTATTACTAATTTACTCTGTGTTGAATAATTCAAAATTCTTTATTTGCTCTGATAGGATACTTACAAACACTTGAAAGATCCATCTTTTATTTCTATAACTAGAAATAGAATCCATAGTCAATGGTGTTATGTGCACATGATCAGTTGTTCTCTATTTTAGACCTGCAGTTTCATATTTTGCAGGATTTCATTCCTTATTTTCCAGGGAAAACAAATGTTTATTAGAGGTAGAAGTCAATCTCCCACTGTGAGCATATTCCAAAATTCTGGCTTTGTCTCCTTATTATGATGTATTTGCTACCATGGTGGTAGAAGCGTGCTGGTACATTGTCATCATACATGAGTCAAGTGTCTGTTCCTAAAATTAATGAGAGGTAAAAAAAAAACACACACACAAAACAAAACACAAAAACACAACCAAACAACCAAAAAACAAACAAACAAACAAAAAACACAAAGCAAGCAAACAAACAAACAAAAAAAACCCACCCTGTCTCTTAAAAGCTTGTAGAGTGTAATGCCTTTGATAACAAGCTAGCCCTTCGGAAGTGAAGGCTATCTGCCTCAGGAAAACAAAGGAACCAAGAAGGAATTGTTTTTCTTCTTATCGTCACTGTTGTCCATTTCCTTTCTGCTTTATGGGCTGTATATTTTTCCTGTTCTGTTTCTTTCCCTTTTCTTTTAAGTTGCCTGTCTTGCTACAAGGACTGGTAAGAAAGAATCACTGAAACAAGAGGACTAAGTAAATTGAATGATTTGACAATTTGGTAATGGTCAAAAAGATCTTTTTGATATAGCTGGAAGCACAGCTATAACATCTGGTGTTGTCAGATGTGATTTTTTGACTTTGAAAAAACATTGCTTACAGAGCCTCTCAAATCTTTGTACTTTGTAAGACTAACTCTGATCACTAAGGAACAATAATTATTTATTCGTGACTTAACCATTAATATTTACCCACCTTTGCAAAATAATCAGGGCTGAAAAGCTCTATGGATGTGAAAATGAATACACTAAGGTCAGGATGTCTAATCGTGGTCTAAATTCAGATGAATTCTTAGGAATTCTATAGGGTCACAATTGGTGAGCATGCATCTTTCATCAGCTGCCAAATGAGGAAGGGGTATTCTAAAGGATTACTAGTTTTATGTGCTATTTTAAAAGAACAATTATGGTACGTGTGAATCAGTAATCCAGTGGTGTTTTGTAGGCAATCTGTTTTGTGATATTTATTCATTTCTTCCTTCCCCTGTCTAAGTGGCTTAGGGAATTTCAGGGTGAAAAAAAGAAAAAAGAAAAAAGAAAAAAAAAAACTATGAAAAATACATAGTTAAACATTCAGTTATGAAGCACTGAAGCAAAAGTTTAAACAACCTAAATAAAACTAATATGTATTCTTGGCATATGGATCAACTCCAAATCTGAAACAACATATTTCATTTTACCATACATCAGTACAGTTCTAGTTTCAAGGAAAAAGTCACTGTAAAGAATGTAGTTATTATAATTTTCCAAGTTATTATTTCTTAAGACCGTGATGTCCAATTAATAAACATCATGGAAAATGTTGATTCTCTGAAGTCTCTCTCAGGAGAAAACATTTAAAAACAAATATCATGCTAGAAAAAAAAAAAAAAAAAAAAAAAAGAAAAAAAAAAAGACTTGCATTAGAGAAGCTTGCTATGTAGCAATGAAATGCTGATTTCCACTCCATTTCCAAGAAAAGGCATTCTGGTTTACCAAACTATCTAGGTTTAAATCCTTGCCACCAAAAATATTATAGGAAGCCAAAGACAGATGGCATTTTTCTGTCCAGACCTGGGTGGGTTTGATGATCACAGAAGATTCACATGAGAGTATTTGCTAATCTCTTGTTGCCCTCAAATCAGCCCTCATAGTCAGCCCATACAGCAGAGGAAATGCAGAGGAAATGGTTATTCTGCCCAGCCCAGGTTGCTGCTGAATAGCTCAGCGAGGTGTCAAAGCCAGCCCTATGAACTTAGATGGCCTAATGTGCCCCGAGAGGCCACGGATCATTTCTGCTGCATAAGGCCTCCACTGCTACACTTCTGCTTTACAGTCTAAGTCTAGGAGCAAACTCAGTCATCTGAACATAATTCAGGCATTGATGTATGGAGCTTGCTCATGGGCTGAGAAGCAATGAGGACACTACCCCATTCTATCTCTAAATTCCCTTTAAATCACCTCCACTATAAAAAAAAATAAAAAAATAAAAAAATCTCAACAATCAGCTAAGGTACTTTAAAAGACTTGGATTTGCCATTAAATAGAATGACTATGCGTGCACAGATGCATATAAATACACATATCTGTGCAAATTCAGAGAAAAGCTGACACATCCTGTTACTTTTTGTAAGAGAATCATTAAGTTTTATGTGCAGACACCTCTGTTTTAAATCATCAGGCTAGCAGCAGACCCACTTGGCTTGTCTGAAACCTCCCTTCAGCCCTCAGCCTCCAAATATAATAATAATTGCTGATGCTTTTAGTACAGAATCACTTCATTAATCCCAGCTACTACCCACATATACAAATGCATTATAACTCAGTTCTGGGATTCATTAATTGACCTAGTTAATTTGATCTCTAATAGCCTGTAATTAGGGATGTGTAAAATAGCTTGAAATTTTTTTTTGCAAACAGACATTCCCTGGATGGTGGGTGTATAAACCTTCAGCAAAGATTGTTCCTGAGATTTGTCCTTTTATCTTTAAAAGGCTTTAGAAAGTTTGCACTAAAAAGGAGGGAAGGAAGGAGGGGGAAATGTGTGAAAAACAAGGAAAGCAGATAACCTTTGATGCCAAGTTAATTTCATTTACCCATGTGACCTAATCTAATTCAAAAACTGCACTGATATCTGTCAGGAAAGCATGTGTAGCAAAAAGGTTTGGAATTAGGGAAAGAAAAAAAAAAGTGGAAGTTCTTCGAATTGCACAAAAAGGACCAATTTCAGCTCTTTTTGTATGCGAAGCTGCAATTTCAAGTTTCACAGCTTTGTCTTGTATACCAAGCAGAGTACCTGTTAAGAGGGAAAGACCTTCCCTCTTGAAACGGAGCAGACATCCTTAGTATATTCAGCACCCATGAAAAAAGCAATGCTTGAGAAGGTCGACTGCTGAATGTGCATGTGTTTTAATAAAGCTTTTTATTTGAAAACTTTTTGCAACATTTAGACAGATTGAGTTTTAGGGAGGAAGTGACTGTGCAGTCACTGCCTGGCCTGCTCTACTGTCAGAGGAAATAAGTGAAACTAAAATGAAGTGATAATATACTGTAGGAAATTTAAGAGAAAGAAAGGCAGAGGAAAAATGGCAATCTGGGACCATACAGCTGATCCCCAAAATAGACACAATGACCAGTGCCAAACTAGCTGCCAAAAACAGTAGATTGTAAAATTACCTAATACCTATGTCATGTTTACTTTATATTTACATTGGGGAACGGGATCCCCAACAGACACAATACTTGACAGTATTTTTGTTCACTGTCACTATCATTACCCACCATCTGCTCTGCCAAATTTCCTTTCTGTTCTTTTTTGTGCATTCATCAACGCAGTAGTAAGTAACCACCTTAATGACTGCAGCATATTGCTTCTGGATTAGCAGCAGATATTGTACTGCTCCTGGCTTATGGACAGAGCTGTAAGTAGGAGACCTGGCAGGGGGTTCCATTTAAAATCCTTTCCTTTTTGCAGGAAGAAACACAGTAACTAGGAAAGTTTTGTCCCAGCTCACTAGCAGAGATGTGATCTATGGTTTGGTTAAAAAGAAAAAAAATTTACCTCCTCCTGTGAGATTCACTGAGGTACCCGCCAGCTATCCCGGGATGGCTGAATACTGACAAGATGTCTCAGTGTGATGGGTAGTCTGAAATACTGGCAGAGAGCTCTGCTTAGTTTGCTCAAAACCACAGATAGAGAAACCGCAGCTTTGAGAAAAGGGCAGCTTTTGAAAAGGACACGTGTTTACTGACTGGACCTTGCGGGTTAATACAGTGACCCACAAGCACAAGAAGGCCTTTTTGTCTGTGTAGTCTGAGGGTAGATGTAGCAGTGGGTAATCCAAGGCTGGCACATCTTTACTTATTATTTGCTCTGAGGCCTTCTAAAGCGAGTTCTCCGAAACTTATCTTGGTGCTCTTTTTCTTTTTTTGTGTGTGTGCTGAGCTTAGTCAACTACTGAGAAAACAAGCAGGGGTGTTTTTTTCTTTAAAAAACAAAACACCCTTTTAAAACATCTTGCAACAAGTTGGTGGGGTGGGGGGAGAAGCTAAAGAAAGGGGAAAAAAGGAAAAAATGACAAAGAAGAAGAGCCAAGGGAAATTTGGACTGCAAAGCTTCCTCAGGAGTATTACAGTATAAGGAAATATAGCAGAAAAAATATATGGAGGTATATAAATTTGAAATATATTATGGAAAGTTTCCTACTAAAAACACATTCAAAAACAATTACTTCTGATCCACAAAGAGAGGAAAAATGAAGTGATCTTAAGCTTCAGGGATCCTAAGATGGAGCACTGCCAGGCTGCTTGAACGCAGACAGTTCCAATGCAGCCCGGACGGGTTACGGGTTAAAAGGCTTGGGAGCCTTTCTGTTCCCACCAAACGCAACAGCAAACTTCATTTGGACTTTGAAACAGGCATGGAGTGAGCATTATGTGCAGTGATGAGGGAGAGCAGAAGTTAGCAATAGTGCAAGGGTTTTGTTAATGTGCCAGAGCCCAGGTCTGACACTCAGCTGTAGGCTCCTCTTGAACAACTGTCCCCAAAGCTGACCCAGTTGGGCTCACCGACCTGTGGAAATTAAATCTGTGGTGGAAAGGAGCCCCCAACCCAGAGCTCTGGACTAACAGCATGCAAATAAACTAATGCCATAGTAACACTTTCTTGGGGCTTTCACAGCTTGGAACTGTGACCTGAGGACATCAGCACAAAAAGGAAAGAGGAAGCACTGCCACTCTTTTACAGGGGTGCTAATAAACTCTGATTTGGAAAGCACCATGTATTTCTCGATTTTATCTGCAGAATAGCTCCAAATGTGTGCACATCTCTTCAGCAAGTCCTGTGGCTTGGCTGCAAGTGTTTATCAAGTTTTGTAATGTGCAGTTGTTGTAAACACTTGAGAACACTGTGTACCAGCCTGAAATGTCTACAGAGCTTCAGGTATGCCTCTTCTGATTAAACCACGTATTGTAAACTGCAACAGCAAGTGTTGTTACACGATTAACAACTAAAAATCACTCTTCTCCATTCAGCAGCTTTTGGGGAGTGTTTCAGGGTGTCTTTTTTTTTTTTTTTTTTTTTTTTTTTTAAATCCTCATTACCATTTATAGGAAATTAGACACCAGTATTTTTTTCTCTCTTGAAAGAGCCCCTGTGCTATTCTTGGTGCTTACCTCTTTGTGATCATACAATATGAAAGGAACAGTCCCATTTTATTGTATAAAATATGATCATCTGCTAAACTTCCAAAATTAAGTGCTCACTTAAAGTGTCTCAGGGTCCAAAGTACCCAGCCTGAGATTCCTTCTAGGGGATCCTATTTCATAGTGAGATGCTTTAACTGGACAACTTCAAATGGAGACAACTATTGATCGCATGGGATAAGACAGGGAGTCTGGAGAAGTGAAATGCATGCTCTCTGAGCTATCACAGCAGGAGGTAAAGCTCATACTAATGTTGCAAGCGAGTCTAAGTGGCGCAGCTCAGAAGTATGTGGTGTCAGCTCGTGGATATGCACTGGGAGGAGGCTCAAGAAGGAAGTCTTGCAAAAACCAGGTCCCTTAGCATTAAGAGCTTTGAAAACCAGCAGGGACTGCTTAAAATAAATCCTCTAGTTTATAGGCAGCCAACATGAAGGGCTCAAGGGGGTGTAATATGAGCAAGGCTGCTCAATCCTGTGAGAGAACATGATGCTGCATTCAGGACTAGCTGTAGTTTTGACATTTTTCTCAGAGCTAATAATGGAAGCAGCAATTCACTCTCTCCAGAGAGAGGAGCGGAAGGCGTTTAGCAGCCTGAATATATTTGTGCACAGAGCCGACAAAAATGGCAGGATAGATTTGGAAACTCCTCATGGAGTTGTTTTTACGCACACAGAACTGCAGCGTTTAGATCCATATCGTAAAGGAATAATGAATGGGGTTTTGGAGGAGCTGACTGCAAGGAGACATGGTAGTACTCTTGTGGGTCCTATGTCCTTGTATATGCAACTTGAAAATTCAAATGATTAATGTCAGCTTCTGCTGTCTTAAACCAAACCCACAAACACTAAGACAGCTCTTCTTTTTAATGACTTAATGAACCTCAGCAAGGTCATATGTTCTTTGATGGCAGGAAATTGATACATAGGTATATTTCTGAATTTTGCTAATGTAACCACGTAGTTGTAAGTTAAGAAAGAGACTTATTTTGCACCTCTGGAAGATGGCAAATACTACATTGCCATCACTTATTTTTGTTATTACTGCTTAGGAATAGCTTTGCTAAAATATTGAGAAATCCAGAGATTCCAATAGGGTCTACACAAACATTCCAATTGGGCCTTATCCCTCATGAATGACTCATCCTTCAGAGTTGGATATTTTGCAAATACTACTTTACAACATTAGAACTAGGGCTTTAGAGAAGGTGAAGATGTACCAACAGAGTGCTAAAAATTAGAGCATGCCTGGCAGAGCAAATTTAAGGAAGCTGGATACTGTAAGCTCATGTTCAAATCGTTACTCAAGAGATGAGCCCACAATGCCAGTTCCTGGTTCAGCAAATTATAGGAGTAGTGCAGTTACTCTGGGACCAAGCTATACCAAAGCTACAACCAGCACAGTGAATAGACAGTATAGACTCCTTAAATATGCTTCAGCCAACCATCTAGCTGACTCTTCTACTCATAGTACAGACTGACACTTCCCTGTGTACTGAGTACTGAGTACCCAGGCTGTCACAGCACACTGCAGGTGCTACCAAATTGATATCTAACACAAAGAGACCATGTGATATTCAATACAGTGTTTTATCCTAAGAAGCACTTTTATTTTTTGTCTTTTCCTTTTCTAACATATTTTTCCAGAATCACTTACTTTCTCTCCTCTCCATCCCCTCCAGGTACAGCTAGGAGAACAGATGCATTCTTAAATGAGTTCCTAAATGAGAGGGGAAAAAAAAAGTAATCTGGAAAGGTTTCCTGAAGCATTAAGATTTTTTTTTCTCTCTTTATCCCGTGTGTGAGCTCAGTAGGATGACATGCACTTTATACCTTTAAGTGTGCTTGAATTATATTCAGCCATTTACCATTCCTTGTTCACATAGGCTGCTCAACTGTAAACTACTCCCATATCGACTAGGTTGAAAGGAATCGTTCAAACATAGAATTACTATAATTGAATTGTACGTACATGAGGAATTCTTTTCCTGTCATAAGGTTATCACAAAACAAACAATAGACTGCATGAAATACACATCTGACTCATGGCTATCCATTCAGAGGGCATGCTCTATAGACTTAGCTCACCTCTTTTCTCCTTCATGTGCTTCTGTAGTGAAGAGAACAGAAAGAGTGAAAACATATCCTGACAATACAAGATTTGCCTAGCAGCAAGATATGCAAAGTTTTGCATGAAAAAGCTTTGAGATACCCTACAAACATTGTATCCAACTATCTTCTAGCAACAGAGACAAATTAGGTGGATCAGCAAACAGAAGTTGTACCACAAAAGTTCTAAGAATAATAGAATATCAAACATTTGAATTTTAATGTATATCATCATAAGTTACTTTAATCACGACCTTAAAGAGAGGATGGGGGTGGAATTCATTTGATGAAAAACAGAGGTATACTTTTGATCCAAATACCTAGTCTTCATTTACAAAGTCTTACTGATTCTGGTCAACAAAAGAAAGTAACAGTTCTTCTGGTCTGCTTTGAATATTACTTTTATGGTGAGTAAACTGCTGAGCTCAGATACTTGGTTCTCGTCATTGACTGTAAGATGAGTCTGGAAAGCTAGCTTAAACACAAACCTCTGTACTGCAGGCATACAAAACTCTCTGAGAGGAATACTACCATGGAGGTCTGTGAGTTCTCCTAAGGACACGGGATTGCTATTTATTCCCAGCCGTTACTCTTTTTGTATAAGGCTTAAGGAATACTCAGACATGATAGCAACATATCTTACCTGTAAGATGTAGAGAGGACCATATTAGGAAACAATATGGAGAATGAGCATTTAAAGCATACTATATATGCTTTAAATGACCAAATGTAACTTCAGAAAATGGTAATAGTCATTACCATTATCATTAAAGCATACTATATATGCTTCAAATGCAAATTCAAAGCATATATATTCCACAAATTCAGAAATTTTCCAATCCCTTAACCACATATTTTTAGGAAAAATTGAGTTACTTATAACTATCTGGTTTCATTCTAAAGAGAGGAAGCGATCATTTATATCACAGACCAGTTACCTTAGAAGTCTGCCTTTTAGATTGTATCTTGTTCCTTTATCACTAAGATTAAAATGAACAAGAAGTATCTTTCCTACCTTAACACTTAACAGCATATAGAGAGGATTTTCGAGAGAATTCTCTGAATCGAGTGGTAGAAATGTTTCGTTGACTGACCAATAGTAACAGCCAACGAAACTACATTTATTTAAAGCATCTTTCTAATTTTACCAGTGTTTCTTAGTGAGGATATGAAAACATCAAGACAGTAGGCAAAACATCTAAGGAAACAAAATGATTTTTAAATTTTCCTGATTTCTTCATCAGAAAACATCACAGCTCAGCTTTGCCAAAAATCCTCAAAGCCAATATTCTCAGAGACTGACATAAAATTTGTGTAGATTTTCTGTGAAAGGTGCACTAATTTACTTAAGAGTCATTGCAAAGAACTATTTACTAACCAGAGTTTTACATTGTCAGCAAATAATCAAAACAGAAAGGAAACAAGGAAAAAGTTAAAACGACTTCAGGTAGGAGGATGCATGTGGAATTTGGAATTACTCTCATCTGCAGTATTTTACAAAACATTTCAAAGCTTTCAGACTTATTAATCATTAACACTAGTACAAATCATTCCTCTAGTACTTTCCACATTATTTTGTCTTATTAAATATATGTAGGATATGTTTCCAACAGGAGAATTCAGCAATATCTTGAATGAATCTTCTCTACTCTTGGGCTTTATTTGATGACTGCATGAAATTATTTTGGACAGATGGTTAAGAATTATTTTACTACATCTGTATACATTTGAAAATCATGGCTACTAGATTTAGGACAGAATGGAATGTCATCAGGATCTGTGTTTGTTTCTCTTCATCATTCAGTGTTGCTTTGCTAAACATTCATTTCCTTAAGAGCTGGGCAAATTCATTTTTAAATCAGAAACGTGTATGCTTTCGTTTCCCTTTTCCAAATTAATGCTTTTGCTCTACTTGTTATATATACCACAAACATTTCCACAAAACTAAATTCTATTTTGCATTGCGTTTTGCTATTCTTATTGTTGCTCATGGCACAGCCTGTTTGTCCTCACTCAGTATTTCATGAGTGGGATATACTTGGCATAAGGAAAATATTCTTGCTCAAATGCAGTAACTCCTGGTCTGTATTTTAGTTTGGCTCTCCCTCTCTCCTTTTCTCTCTCTCTCTCTCTCTCTCCTTTTTTTTTTTTTTTTTTTTATTAAAAAGATAGGAAAGCTGTTATTACTGTTTTTATTAAAAGCTTGCAATACTGTGATGTTTGTTCTGTATATTTTACCTGAGCCTTCAAGTTATGATGATACCTGATTATAGTTATGGTAATTTTAAACTCTGCTTTGCCCTATAGGTAGCTATACTGCATACAGGTGCATTGCTTTAGCCTTTGTACAAATAATCTATAATGTATGTATTCTTAAATTAATTCCATCCATTATATGTCATATTAAAAGAAGAATTGTTTCATATCCTTTGGGAATGATGAAAAAGATATGCTATTTGAATATTGAAGGTCAGAAAGACATTTCAGTTACCAGGATTCCTGTTCCATCCCTAAATTGTACCTGTATCAACAGCTTTGTGAGATAAGATTTATAGACACCAAAAATACATTTTTCATCAAACCATCAGCTTGATTTGTGGAGCAGGAGCATGCCAACTTGAAAAGCCTATAAAAAGCAAATCTGAATCTCTGCTTTGTCCTTGTTTACAACAAAGAGGTATTGCATGTTTATAGCTTTCAGTTTTAGAAAAAAAGAACTCAGGGAGCAACGTTTACCAGGTGGCCTGGATGCTTGGTGGGTATGGTTTCTTAAAAGAACTATGCTTCCACTTAATTTCACTTCAGAGTAAAATTAGGTATTTACCACTAATCTTCCTTTTCACCAAACACTAATTTAGTAATTTTTTTTCAGCTTATAAATAGGGACATGTTAAAAGCCCAAATGACTCCTTGTCAAAACTGTCAATGAGAACACAACAGTACTGCGTGGAGCTGTAACAGTTCTGCAGTGCCTTTTCACAGCTCCTGCCCCACACCCCCAGACACCCAGCGGACCTGTTGTGCAGTGAACAGGCAATGGGTTATTGTGGTGGTTCACACTGGCTGGCTGCCAGGCACCCACCTAGCCACTCTCACACTCCCCCTCCTCAGCAGGGCCTCGGGAGAAAATACACACACACAGAATCACACACAGAATCACACACAGAATTTCTAGGTTGGAAGAGACCTCAAGATCATTGAGTCCAACCTCTGACCTAACGCTAACAGTCCCCACTAAACCATATCCCCAAGCTCTACATCTAAACGTCTTTTAAAGACTTCCACGGATGGTGACTCCACCACTTCCCTGGGCAGCCTGTTCCAGTGTCTAACAACCCTTTCGGTAAAGAAGTTCTTCCTAACATCTAACCTAAAACTCCCCTGGCGCAACTTTAGCCCAGAATTTGTATGCTGAGACAGGGACAGGGAGATAATTCACCAGTACCTGTCATGGGCAAAACAAACTCAGTTTGGGAAAGATTGATTTAGTTTATTGCCAATGAAAAACAGAGTGGGATGGTGAGAAACAAGAACAGAACTAAAAACACCATTTCCCCATCCCTCTTTCTTCTCAGGCTCAGCATCATTCCTTCTTTCTGGGCTCTTCTGCCTCTTCTTCCCTTCCTGAGTGGCACAGGGAAGGTTACAGTCTGTGCTGCTCCTTCATCCTCACTCCCTGCTCCATCACGGGGCCCCTCCCATGGGATGAAGTCCTTCACAAACTGATCCATCACGGGTCCTTCCCACAGGCTGCAGTTCTTTAAGAACTGTTCCTTTATGGGTCCCCCACGGGTGCTGGCAGCTCCCCCCAGACTCCCTGCTCCTGCGTGGGCTCCTCTCCACAGGCTGCAGCTCCGGCCCAGGACCTGCTCCTGCGGGGGCTCTCCATGGGCTGCAGCCTCCTCCAGGCCACATCCACCTGCTCCACCAGGGGCTCCTCCACCCATGGTGGGGCTGCAGCGTGGAGATCTGCTCTATGTGGGACCCATGGGTGGCAGGGGGACAGCCTGCTCTACCAGGGGCCTCTCCCTGCACAGGCCACAGGGGAACTGCTTCTGCCTGCCTGGAGCACCTCCTGCCCTCCTGCTGCACTGGCTTTGGTGTCTGCAGGGCTGCTTCTCTCACACTTTCTCACTCTTGTATATGGTATATGGGCTCATATATCCTGCATCTGGTATATAGGGTGTAATATTACTTTAGAATTTACTGTTAGCCACCTGCAATTATACCTGCTGCTATGCACTTTTTTTTTTTTCTTTAGCCTTTCTTAAATCTACTATCACAGAGGCACCATCAGCAACACCAATGGATTTAGCTCTGGCCAGAAGTGGATCTGTTTTGGAGCTGGCTGGAAGAAGGTATGTCAGACATGGGGGTAGCTCCTAGTCTCTTCTCATGGGAACCACCGCTATATCCCACCAATATCAAAACCTTGCCATGTAAACCCCAAACATTTATGCTTATTTTTAGCAGAACAAGGCAATGTGATGTGCTCACATCAAACACAGCAACATAAAAATGAACACAGCAACATACAAGTGAACACTGCACTTGGAGAGACTCAACAGCTCAAGTATACCTGTGCAATTCTAGCAAATGAATGCTTAGACCTGAAAACTTATCACCTGAGTTAATGACACAGTGAAAAAAAAAGGTCAGCAGTCAGAAGTTTGGGCAGCCTATCCAGTGCCCTGATTCTTCATATACACCCATGCTTGTATACCTCAAAAGACTGACACTTTTTTTTTTGTTTGTTTAGACACATGAGATATCTCTAGTGGTCTCTGCATTGCAGATAATTTCAACACATGCTATATTTTGAAGTATGACAGTGTTCAGTGACTATAGGGAATGCTTTTCTGATAAAATATATCACTATGCCTAGTCTGGCAGTAGAAGAAACAGAACAGCAATGCCACAGAAGTACTTTGCATGGGCTTATATATCCTGCATCTGGTATATAAGGTGTAATATTACTTTAGAATTTACTGTTAGCCACCTGCAATTATACCTGCATTTTTTAGCTTACCTATAAAGTGTTTCTTGGTGTACGGATCCAATGATCTCATGTTTCATGACTATGATCATTAAAGGAATGTGTCTATTCAGCAACTTAGTTATGGCTGATAATAGTACCTGGTAATTTATACAACTTTATAGACATTTATATAACTGTAGAGCTTCAATTCGTAACGTCCCTAGGAGGTAATGCAGGGAAGATGAAGTAGAAAGTCTAAGTGAATTGGTGTCACCTTTTCTAATAATATTAAAGCACATTATAGTAAATAATGTAATAATGGTAATCTGGCAGTACTCACCAGTCCATCTCCAGGCCCTTTTTCAAAAGAGATAACAGGATGACCATAGGAACACAGTCACCCAACAGCACAGCTACTAGCTGCAAATCTCAGGCTGCAAATCTCACATACGTGCTTAGAGCACTCAGTCACGAAGGGAAAGACAGCTGAGGAGCTCATCTGTTAAATCTCTGTCCTGTGAATCTCACAAAGAAAAATCTCATCAAGAAATATTCTTTTACTTGAAAAGCATATTGGAGACCTAGCACACTCCTGTGTGGCAGAGGTAAATGAGGAGCTAGAAAGGCTTCTCTTTATTATATAAAGGTAATGAAATAAAAGCTGTGGTTCTCATTCTGAATCTTTCAGTACTCAATGGTAACAAGAGAAGCCTTGGAACAGCTCTTCCATGGTGACAGTGGTCCTATGTGTTAAGTTTGGATGTGTGTATGAATTAAGTGAGCAGTCAGGATATATGTGACAAAGAAGTAAATAAATTTCAGGAAACAAGAAAATTGTGCCTTCAAATTCTATGAAGAAGAGTCAGTGTACTGTGCTCTAAAATATATACACGGTTGATATTATACTCAACAGTCCAACATAGTCTGATCTTTTTCAGTTTAAACTCATATCATTTCTCCATAGCAGCTATAATCTCCATTGAGTTCCTGTTATTGACAAAAGAAACAGGCCACAATCCAGCAAAGCACTTAAACACAGCTTAGCTTTAAATATGTGAATCTGTACTGAAATCAATGAGAATACTCTCATGCTAAAAAGTAAGCACATGCTTAAGTTCTCCACTGGATCAGGGCCATAGAATAATGCAGTTTTGCCAATAAATAACTTGTCCATCAGGATAATTTCCATTGAGACTTGTGGAATTCATTTTAAAAAAGCTACTTACTGTCAAAAGACAAGGAATTTCTAATTTCTTGTTCTTGTTTCTGATCCCTCAGCTGGGTTGGTGTAACAGTGGTGTGAGATCAGAATCAGGGGTGAGGCTTCTTACAGGAGTATATTTGGCTTACTGGAGTGATTTTATGATCCAAGAGGCATTTACTGTATATGCATTCACACAAGCAGAATCTGGAACATTTTCTTAGCTGACTTAGGAAAGTTTCCAGAAAACCGACATACAAATTAAAGCTTCTGGAAGGATAGACCTGATTCACTGCACACATTAGTCTGGGACTGTGACTAGATTTTTTTTTTTTTTTTCCAGTACTTATTATAAACCTTATGTTTCTATATCAGGAAGAAAGGATAGCTAAAGCATGCCTGTCATCTGGACATATCCTTTTTCTCAAGAGCCAGATGAAAGGGCTGAAATTGATACGTTTCTTCTAGCTGTCTTAATTGATTGCCAAATATACTTAGTTTTCTTTATTGCTTTACAAAAAAAAAAAAAATCTCTTTGCTAAAACTGATGTAACATACTTTCATTTCTTATAAAAACTGAAAAGAAAGGAAGATTTTTCCAATGGCATGAAAAGGCAACTATGACTGCCAGGAAAGGGTGTAGGGAAAGCAGGAGTATGCAGTTTGGCAGAGGGGTACAGAAATTGGTATTATCACTCATCTAGAGCCAAATCTGGCATATGATGAAGCTGTTCTCTCTGTTAATATATTAAATTTTTGCATGACTACTGGAAAGTTGTAGCAAGAGTAGTAAACTGCCAGAGAGTGACACTGAAATTATAAACACTTTAAAGAAACATTTCAACAAAATATCCAGAGACAGGACCATAACAGGGATAATGGGTTGGGACCACTTCAATCAATGCAATAAGATGTTTGAGAGGGTAAACACTGAAGGGGAAACTTCAGGTAAGTTCTATTTTCAGTGACACAGACTGGTGAAAAGGGAATCATTTGCAGGAACAGGTCTTTTTTGACAGTGTTCCCAGTTTGAAACACAGCACAGGCAAATATTTCAAAGGCACAAATATTTCTCAGTGAATACCTTTAGCTTACTGCTCTACAGCAAAATAGGTTTATACTCAAAATATTAAGAATATCTCTAACAATATTAAAAAGATAAATAATTTATAATTACTGAAGCCATCTTCCTAACAACTGAAGGCATTGTGAAGTCTTATGGTAGCTACTGGGCAACCTGATGATACAAATTTTTTTATCCATAATTTATATTATAGTATAGTATAGTATATTGTAACATAATACACATAATATGTTTTTTATGTGTTGGAAAGATAATGGAAGGGGATTTGACTAAAATGGAGGGAAATACAGTTTAGAATCGCTGTGAGGACCGACCAAATGATGAACACAGGTGTATCTCTGAAGCAGGAGGAATCAGACTCCATTTCCATTCACAATTTAAGATTTCATTAAGAAATATTTAAGAACTATATTGTCCCTGTTATTTGACACTTAGCTGGCAAATGATGACAATATCCTCAGGAAATATTAATCAGCTTTCTTTTGGGTAAGTGGACACTGAAATTTTCCAAGTCCAGCAGTGTCAGCAATGGAGACACTCAAATGACAAGGGGGAGCTGAAGATGGATGATGGACTAGCCATTAGAGAAGGATTGCTGTTTGCTCTCCCTTTCTGTATTCCTGTATGTTGAAACTAAATGCTGCCCATTAGGAGTATTTGCAAATATAATCACAAAATAGCAGATTTGCAGTTTAGCTGCCTGCAGAGGTAAAGTGGTCAGACAGCTAATTTGCAGCAGTTTCAAAAAGGTTAATTAAACTGCTCTATTATCCTGTGGATATGTAATCCCTATTTGTGAAACAGGATCTGGCTGTTCTTATGGGTGTCATGTCCTCCTGCTTCATAGTAATCAATTAAGCCACACTGAAATGGTTTAAAGCACGTCCTGATTAGAGGCAGTGGAGAAACAGCTCTAGCACTGCAAGAGTAGCATCTCCTATCAAGTTTTCTCACAGGCCAACACCAGAGTGTAGCTGCAGGTAGAGCTGATTGGAAAAAAACTTTACAGCCAGTCAGCAGGGACCATAACGGCTAACATGGCCACACCTGGTAATAAAGCTGTGTCCAAGCACAGCCCGCTGCTGCCACAGAGAATAATGACCCTTGGAGGCTGGCTGGCAACTCCTGTTTACAGACTGTCCCCAGAGGTTTCTGTTGGACACCTTGTGCAAGGGACATCTGCTCAGCTCCTCCTCTCTTGTTCCCTACATCTTAACCCCATGCTGGTTTCCAGCTTAAGGATTTTTTTTTCTTAAGTCTTTTCCTGTTTAAAGTGTTCCAAATTGTGATAGTGAATTGCATAGGGAATTGAAGCCTCAGCTCCCCCTGTGCCTGGTGCGCAGCCCAGTCAACAGGTCACATGTTCTCTTCAAGCCTGATGAATTTTTTAAATTGTTTTGCTTTGTGCAACATGAGAAACTGCCAAACACCTACTATAAAAAATCTGGCAGCTCAAACACTCAACTGACATGTGTAAAAACCCTGTGAATGTTTTTTGTTCATGCAGTTTGTTCATGCAGTGTTAAGTTCAGCAGAGAAAATATTTGAATTTGCATCCTCTAGGCCATGCCCAATATTGGGCTATTGACAACTACTGGATGAATTCCTTTTCATTGTGACAAGAAATAATGAAGGACACATCATTTCCCCAGCTTAGTTCTTGATAGTATATATATATTTCTGATAAAGTGTTTTTTTCTTTAAGCATGAAAAAAAATCAGAAATATCGTAAGTAAAATTCCAAGAATGGTCTCCTGAGGAGCAACATACATGTGTATGGAAAAGCTTACAAGGCCTGCAAAGGAGAGGACTGCAATCTGGATACTTCTGTCATGTAAGGCTTGAAGAATATTTTACACGAACTCTGTGTGGTACTGCACCTATCAGTAGAGCAACAGAAGTTCTCAATGTGCAAATTTGGCTTCTTTTGTAAACATGTAGCAGACAGCGTGTTAACAGAAGATCTGCTGAAGATATTGAAGATGGAACAGAATTCAGTTTCTACTATCAGTTCCTCACAACTAGAAAAAGATAGAAAAAATAAAAATTACTCTTTGGTAATACAAAAAATGTTGAGATCATTCATTATACATGTACAATCCATAGATTTGTTAATGAGAATTCCCATTTTAACAGAGTTACTTCTTAAAATCAAACTACAGTTACATGAGCTTATAAAATACCTACCATTATGGACCACTCCTACACAATAGAGAGACTTTACTAGAAAGAGGTTCATTATTTTCTTCTAGTGAGTTGGAAAAAGAGCAGGTCAGGTTTCCTTGCGTTTTTGTTGTTGTTTATTTGTTTGTTTTGCCAAAATGTCTAGAAGATTTTAAAGCCAATAATGGAAGTTTTATACATGCCTAGACCGAAGCCTGCATCTCAGGAACACTCCTGAAGGTAGGCAGTGGGTCCTGAAAAATGCCCTTTCCAAGAAACTGGCATCTCTTCCTGTCTGAACACGCAGGAGCTGTTTACCATGGGCTTTATGTAGCCTTTTACAGCCCAAAGCTCCTTAGGGTTATTAGTCCTCCCATATGCACAACTTCCATGTAAACTGTGTGCCTTTAGCCTTTGACCATCAGAGTAAGAGGGAGCTGGTCCTCTTCCTCTTAAGCTTTATTGGAAGACCAATCAAAGTAAAATATGAAAATAAAAGCACATTCTTTACTTCTTTAAGCTGAAACGTTTTCAAAAACAAGTTAATGTTATGTATGGTTAATTCAATGTTATGTATGTTAATTCTTTCAATGTTAATTCTTTCTTTTTAATCTTGGTTCCCATTTTGCAGCTACTCCACATGTTAAATTTCCGGTGTAAACTCTATATGTAAAAAACTGAGCTCAAGGTAGGGAAAAAAGTCTGCCGAAGAAGTGACAAGGATTGCAGTCAAGAATAAAACTAGAATACTTCTTTCAAGTAGATCATCAGCAAGACAATTTAGTAGATAAGTACAGGTATTTTAAAAGTTCAAAACCTGCCATTTTACAAAGTATGAATCAGGTTCTGCTACTTACCTTCTATTCCCAAATCTCCTCCAGGTCAAACTGACTACTGGTCAGATGTTCTCAACAAAAAATTATCCTTTCTTTCCCAAAATGTGTTTTCTATCTCTTGACATAAATGCTTACAAAGATAGGGTGATAAAAGTACATTAAACTTTTAGAATGAAGAAGGTGCTTCTCCTGGCTTGTGAATACATGCTCCATTGCCCCGGATTGACTTAATTGTGAGCCCTGCTCTTCCTCTGTGAAAGACCTTGGTGCTTGCTGTGAACAACTCCACTGTGTCTGAAGAACAGTTGTCTGTCTCAGAGTACTCTTCCTAACAGCAGCCCCTAATTTGTAACAGGATTGACAACAGTATTATCAACTACATATTATTGTTTTTCTTAGTACCTCCTACACTATGTATTTCACTAAAGAATTTTAAAAAAATAAATCCCTTTTAATTGGTACTTTATATGAACTAATCCCAGACATTAGAAACAAGTTTGGATTTCTTCTTTCAGAATCAAGTCTTGATTTCTTCTTTCTTGCAATATCATCATTAATAAAAATATGATTTTCATTACTGGCAAATTAACAGAACTATGGAAGGGATGTGGTACACATGACTGTTCTTAAAATATCATTAATACCATATCTTATTAAAATATACATTGTTTTGTCTAAAAAGTTTATTAAGTTTGAAATAGCCTTTTCCCCATACATGTTTTGTGTATGTGTGTGTGTGTACATATATATATATATATATATATGAAAATCTATGCTAACAAATAATTTTAAATGTTTGTTCCTTAAAAAAAAAAGAAAAAATGTTTCTTGTCGAATTTGAAGCAATACAAAAGTGACTGTGTGATGTGGTACAAAGGCCGTGCTGATACATATTCAGGATGGCCAACATAACTTACTCATTTGCTTTGCCACCCAAAAAATACAGCCATCCCAAACTCATATGGCTAACACGTTTTTACCAAAGCAATCACACATGATTTCCCTTGCCACACCCCATTCTTAATGGGAAAGGAATTTGGGAAGGCAGTCTCTCGCTGAGTCATATGCTTTGCATACAGGGTAGTCAGTCAAATGACTTTGCTGGGACCCCTGGATCATATGAACAAGTCCTTTTTTATAGTACCATCCTGTAATATGTATATACTAAATTTCCTGTAAAATGGCATTACAAATGTTGGAGAGAGTACATTTGTGTATGCAAAGAGACTACATTTAAACCCTTCCATCTTTGTGTGCCTGTTTTAGAAATGATGTTTAGAAAATGAAACAGCGACACAGAAGTCATTGCTCTCCTCAACAATAGGATGGCAACAGCCTATACATTGCTGTGGAAAACCAGTTACTGATGTAAGGCTGAATCATTGTACACCACAGTGCGTATCTATTTAGAAGTTCTGAAGGTAGGTAGATTTTGATGGAAGAAAGAAAAAACATTTCCTCTGCAAAATGGTTTGCAGGAAATTAAGTTGGATCTGGAGCTGCTTAAAAAGTTAGGTAATTGTGATAAAGCCTAAATCAAATGAATATTGTGCAGTATGTAGGTTAAGTAATCCGTATTCATTAGTAGCACATCTTTAATCCATAAAACAGCTAATACAACCTCAGCATGCTTTTGTCTGTAAAGAAGTCTTACAATTTCTGATTATTTTTTTCATGAGGTATTTTCATCTTACTTTTATAGCATCATGTCTATCAGCATCTGTAATTTCAAATCCTTGTCTGAATTTCCACTTGCTCTGATATAAGAACGTGTCTGCAAACCTTGAGCAAACCATGAGGATTTTTTTATGCTATTTTTAAGGGTTATCAGATAAAGAAGAAATATCTTCTAATAAATATCCACATATAGGGAAACTACTTTTTTTTCAGGAAAGGGAGAATATAATGAGAGTAGTAGTAAGTGGGAGAAACCACAAATATATGTAAATAAAAAGCAGAAAATGGTCCCATTTTCCAAAGTTTTGGCAGTCTTTAAAAGATGAATTTTATAATAAAGTATCACACTTGTGGTTCCTGCCATTGTAATATTATCACACTGACTTAGAGAAAGATATTTTTGACTAAGTTAACACCTATAGGTGTTATTGTTTAGAAGGAATGATGGTTTGATTTTAATTGCCACTGCCTTTCCTCTTTTGTTTAGTGACAAAAAAAAAAGAATATATCGCTTCTGTGATTCATTCTTCTCCATAAAAATCTCTGTCTTTAATACTTAATAATTATGCTCTCCAGCTTGTGGCACAGTGGGTAGCAGGCATGCATTTGTAATCCCAATGTGGTACCTTTCACGTGAATAATTCAGTCCCTCAGCACAAGAATAGTCGGAGGCTGTGATTTATAAAAACTGAGGTCTAGCTCATGTATAAGTCCAGGGAAGGAATCCCACAGACTTTGGAGGCAAGTGGATAAACCCAATCCTTACCATGACTGGGTAGCTGGCACAGCTTCTGTGCAGTAATGTGTAAGTCACTTTAATGACCACAGTAACTGTCATAACAAGAACAACAAAAAACCCACAAAAATCTTGTTTTGACAAGTGAAGTTTTTTATTTTGCACTTTGTTTATTGTGGAAGTCCGTTGAACCTCCTTATGTAGTTTGCAGTTGCTTTATTGACTTCTTTCTAAATCTGAAGGACTCACAAAGCTCACAGGATACAACTCTTTAGATGCAACTATAAACTGCCACCTGGCAGCAGCTGCAGTGGGGTTATGCTGAAGTACTCCATTTCTCAAAGAGATTTTTTATTTTTTTTTTTTTTTAACTCTGTGGAAAAGACATGGATTCAACAGGAGGAGGGTAGACAGGGAAGTGTCTGCACATGGCGTTTATGAAAATACTAGCCCTAAAAATATCAGTTCCACTTATTTGAGGTACCTATTGTTTATTTCATACCACCACCAGTGGACTTATCCAGTCCCAAACGCACATGTTCCGCCAGCCCGCAGGAACACGGCAGAACTAGATCCAGTAGGGGTGGATATGAGTAACCAACACCTTTTTGCAGATATACATACCAACTCACATTCACATACATGTGTGTACTCTCAGTTGATGGAGAAAATTTTCCAGTGGTCCAGTTTTCTGTCAGAAAATGTTAATTTATTGGGATTGAAGCAGTTAGTGAGACATAGTAGTTTTGTGAAATATTTTGACAGAAAGCAGGCTCTTGTTATGGCCTGGTGTGCTCTTTGGGCAGCTAGTTCCTTGGCCTGGTCACCTGGTTATCTGCCTGTTTTCTCCCTTCAATTTTTTATTTTTTAATCCTTTCTATTTCCAGAAAAGTAGTTTCTTTTGCAGAAATTCCTGTATGTGGAAAATGTCAGCATAATTTTGCATTTGTGCTGATTTAGAAAGAAAACAGATGTTGGTGTTCTGAAATATTGCATGAACAGAGACATCCATTTTTCAGTTAGCTTGAAAAAAGCAGTGTTCAAAAAAAAAAAAAAAAAAGTGAAAAAAAAAGAGAGAGGGAGAGAAACCACTTCTGGTAGACAGTACACACCGTCTGTCCCTCTTATTTAGGGGAAGGATAAAGCTAAATTATCTTATAAAAGTCATGAGTTGCTTTGGGATGGGATCAATTTCCCACATGCCTTCTAATAGGAAGCTATGGCTGTTCCTTCTCCCTTTTTACCACTACTTCCTGCCAGGTAAGTTACAGTTCTCTTCACAGCCTCTGGGAAAATGCCAGTTCCCTGTGTGTCTTGTCCTCTGCCCTGCATCTTCTCTCTGCTCTGCCTCTGACATGACCCACACGTGGAAGTTCAAAGGACTGTATTGACCCTTTTATCCACAATGAAAGATGAAATTCGTCATCAATTCTTAGTTTCATCACTGTACAAATCAAGAATCTGCACTATTTTAGGCATGGCACACTGATTAGTTTCAAAAAAGATGAAGCTCTCCACATATGTCTCTGATGGATATTGCTGCTGGTAGGGCCAGACTGACTTGTTCATGAATTAACTCCTAAGCACCCCTGTTTTCAGTTTGGAGTGTGACAGTAAGCTACTATCAATGTCCGTCTATAACTCCAGGTTTAAACCCGTGCAAAGGACAAAATTGATTGCTTTACTTTTCAAAGGCACCAAGATTTTTCAGAGGTGATAGTAACATTTTCAGAAGGTCTGCAAAGAGTTCAGTTATTGCAATATTTTCCAAATGAATAAAGTGTGCTTAGAGTAGAATCTGACTGGAAGTAATTTTTTTCTAATGACACTTTTTCTGAATTAGAGAAAAAGAGAAAAAAAAAAAAAAAAAGAAAAAAAGAGTTCTTATGACATGATGCCATAACCTCAGAAAAATCTTCTACTACTACACTTCCAGGGCAGTAGGAGGTAGCTGATCAGAAATGCAAAATTAAGTGATTCTGATTGAGCAGGTGTAAAAATGAGTATATAGTAATGCGTAATGATAGTGATGAATAAGGGATGTACAGAGAAATAGTTCTATAATCAGGGAGATGAAAGTATTTTCTGAGTGAAAGAAATGAATGTCAAATATATGAATTATGAGATTGTGAATTTTCTGCATTTTTAAACTAGATCTTTTAATCAAACAAATTACCTTTCTCATTTTTTTCTCTACCATTTTCCTCTCTTTTTGTCTCTACTTCAGTACAAGCACATAACCAAAAATGCTACTCAGCTGAAGAACTGAGTTGCTATAATAGCTGAACTAGCTATTAATGATGGATGATGGCCATATATGATTTCAGAGCTGTCTGAAAAAAATTCCATAAGAAAATGGGTCTGAACATGTTCTCATCTTCTCAAAGCTCCACCTTACACTGCTTGTTAGATGAAACATAAAGCACAACAGCTTCTTGAGATTAGTAAGCAGGGAAACAAGACTGCATCTATCTTAATTGTGCAACTGGCTTCTCATCATTAGAGCTGAACAATGCTATGAAAATACAGCATCAATGAAGGAAAGTTGACTCACAGCTGTGAGGACACTTTGAACAGAGGGCTTCTCAAAACCCTGTAATTCTGCTGTGCTCAGTTTTGGCCCAGCCCTCGAGGACAAGGAAGTATGAAGTCATTCAATCCTCATGAGATAAACAATCAATATTTGGGGAAAATGCATTGAGTTAGAAAGGAATGCAAAGCCACCTTCAAAATACTCGATAATAGGACAAAAATATGGCAGCTTCCTCCTAATGACTCACTTGGTAATTAACCACAACACAGACAGGAATCAAGAGAGAACTTTATAAACAAATGAAGACCCAAGCAAAGCCCTTCTCAAAGCCTATGTATAGTTTGCCAGTAATTATTTTATGGATATACTTTTCTCATGCAGATTCAATTCTTCTACAAAATCAACTCACCAATGAAGGCTTTAAAAATAGGAGGATGAGCAAACTTTTTGTACTGGCCAACTCCCTGTGATTTCTTTGAAGACCCTGATCTATTTTAGGCTTGATAAGCTGTAATTCAGCTCCATATAACTTCACTTGATAGGACTTACGTAGGTAACAGACCCTAACAATTCTTTTCCCTGGAGTATGCCACAGTTATGCATTATGTACGAAATTAGGGTAGTCATTGCAATGTCATTTGGCCATAAACATCCACAGATCTGTAAAAATTACAGACAAAACAAGTAAAACTTAATTTTGTTATTGATGGGTGAATAAAATTGATGGAAACAACATCTATGAAATCAACAGCCAACATAATTCATAGAAAGGGATATAATTCATTATATTTGCCCTTGACTTAAGTTCCAAACATATGACACCAAACACGACTACCAGAGTAATGGTTGTATTTGAACACATAGAGGAGAACCACATGTTCAGCAGCCATAAAGTAAAATACTATATGAAGATTATGCTTCAACGGCATAATTTAATGACATGTATCTATCATTTTATTAACAAATCAAAGCTTCAATCAGTGTCTCCCACTATAAAACTTAAAAAGATCCCTAGCTAGAAAAGAAGGTAATTTGCTTGGAAGTTAGTAGTTTGCCGAAAGCATGTATACTAGCCAATGGGCTTCAGGATGCTTTGATGTATTTTAGCTATCATTAGCCAGGTTTGCTGTTAATTATATGTTGCTTTACCTTTCAACACATAATTTCCTTATATTAAACATAAAAATATACGTTATGTAGTGATTATACCAGAGACAGACTGTTTTATAGTAGTTTTTCAGACCTGAAAGATGATAAATTTATCTGAGCCAAGTTGGGAAGTGAAAGTAATAAAAGCAAACTAAGCAAGCTGCAATGAAGTTTTTATATATATGCAAACCAAACATGTTTGGCAAAACAAAAGTTTAAAAAACGTTACACCACATCTTCCAATTGTTACATTTTGGAATACAGTTACTTGGATTTAAACACAGCAAACCCAGAGATTTTGGTGAGATTTGAAGACTTTGGAGATAAATCATTTGTCATATACCCCAATGTAGTTTGGGTATGTAGGGATAATTCAATATGACATTCTCTCCATTTGAGATCAACACAGGTATCACCACTGGACTTGTAGACTAGTTCCATATCTACGCAAAGGCAAGCACAGCTTATTTCAGTTAAATGAGAAGGCAGTTTTGGGGTTTCTGGACTTGTCAGCATAGTCTTCAGATAAACAAAGTTTTGGGTGCTGTTCGTATTGATGATGTCCTGGTTTAAGCACAACTATTCGATGAATAGCCAAAGAAAGCATTGAGATTTGCAATATTTAAAGGGAGCCAAAGAGTATTCTCAGCCATACTGTTTTAAGAGTGCATGGGTCAAATAGCGTGTAAAAAGTTTATTACTCCAGTGGTGTTGCCTGTGAGTTTTGCCAGGGGACAGCAAGGACCCTGGCTGTGTCCTACCACTCTCCTTGAACAGATGCATGAAAACCTTACTACTCTTTTGATCAGAATCCATATTCTAATTTTCATTCTCAGTTTATTTGTGGTTGGTTTATTTTGATTGTTTTGTACTTGTCCTTTAGCTTAAACAAACCTTTACTAAGACTGGTATTATACCTTTGATCTATTTATAAGTTGTTTTTTTTTTTTTTTTTTTTTTTTTTTTTTTTTCATCCTTTACTAGGTAAAACAAAGCAAAGCTGTTATAGTATCATCATCCTGTAAGTTACAGGGAGGATCAGAAGAAGACTGAAAAAAGCTTTTTCTGCACCATGTTTCAGTTTATCTTTTGTGCAGTGCGATAATTGTAACTGTAAAAGTATTCCAGATGAAGTCCTATCAGGGCTCTTTATTTGTATTGAAAACAGCTGGTTCTTAATGAAGGCTATTTCCAAAATACATATAGACATAACCTGCAAAACAGATACCTAAAATCCATTTTAAAAGCATCCCTTTGCCTTAAAAAAAAAAAAAAAAAAAAAAAAAAAAAAGTGAAAAAAAATCCATTATACTTTTCCGATTGTCTTGCCAAGTTCTGCAATTTTTGTTTTGACAAAATTACTATGGACTTCAATGGGAATTTAATTTGAGCATGGTTTATATCCCCAAGCAGAAAACTGGAAACATTCATGTGCTGATAAGCTATACTGGATAATGAAGTTAAACTAAGTGAGCAAACTGTATGGGCACTGTATGCCCATACAGGGTTAAACTAAGCAATAGAGCTTAGAAGAGTGACTACTTTTTCTTCATTTCATTACCTGCTCTATTTAAGAACCTGTTCATGCCTGTTTAATTTTCCTTTCTGGTTCATATGAAATGTAATAAAAACCATTATGCTCTTTCTTTCATAGAAAGGGGTTTCAGGACTGATTTTCACATATAATCTTTTCTGTTCAGAAGGGCAGTAGAAATTAAGCCAGTCCATATTCTAGGTTTTGAGTGCCTAACTTACTTGGAACTCTGAAAGTCTTCAGGGCATTTGATTATGAATGTCCAATTATCATCTGATGAAATCTGTACACAAGCCTGTTTATCTGGGCAGCTTGGAGTCGGAAAAAAAATGACAATATGATTGCTAATAACCTTTCACTTACTATCAGAGAGTAATCAGATATTTCTCCTGAAAAGATCTTCCTTTCTGTCTGTCTGAGGTCTGTATTAAAACTGTCAGCTACATATATATTCTGTGATCTCTCATCCACTTGAACTAGTGAATGACAACAAGCTGGGTAACACGTTGACTCTTACAAATGCTAAAACAATGAGAAAATATATTGAACATGTTCAGATTGATTACTATTTAATTAAATAGATAGAGTTACACATTTGGGACCAACCCAAGGTGTTATCACGTAGTCAAATGTATTTGTTTTGCGTTTTGACATCAACCAGAAGAAGAGAAGACTGATCAGTCATTATGAATTAGAAAGAGAATAAAAAATACAAAAGTGAAAGTATTTGCTCCCTAACCTAGACAAACAGTACTTATCAGCTCAAAAGCAGTATAATCTTGGCATAGAAGAAACAAGGAAATGTACACTCTGAGTCATGAGCTCTACAGAAGCATTAACTCTGTGCAATGTTGTGGTTGTATAGTCCTGCCCCAAACATCATAGCTGGTGAGAGAGGAAGAACTTTAAATCAGAAAACCTACTATAGGCATCACACATTTATTTATAAATCTGCTCATATGCATATATATATATATATATTCTAGTGGTTCATTTTTTTTTGTTTTGTTTTGATACAATTGCTGTTGGCTACTGCTGGTTCTGACAGCTGTCTACATCTGTATGCTGAGCTGTGGTTCCATGTTCAGTTGGTGTGCTCTGGTTCATACCCACACTGTTAAGTGCTGTAACTGTAAGGTATAGATAATTCTCCTCTGGTCTTGAAATACAGGTGTTAATTTATTTATTTTATTTTATTTTATTTTATTTTATTTATTTTATTTTATTTTATTTTATTTTATTTTATTTTATTTTATTTTATTTATTTATTTTTTTTTCCCCAGTTCTGAGTGCTTCAAGTAATGACAAAGCTCTGCTGTAGCTATTCACCATGGTAGTTTTGATGCCAAGTAAGCATGTTCGAGGACATAAGTATAGAAAAACATTTGAGAGCACTAACCATTGGAATCAGGGACTGAAAACTAAGCATGGTTTGGATACTCCACCTGGGGCAGACCCTTAAGTGAACTGGAGGATTTCTCCAGAAACAAGACATTTGGCTGGCCAGAACAGACCAAGAGTAAAGCAGCACACACACATGGACCTTCTGGGAGCAAAACGAACCAAGTTAATAAAGTATCCTGCCACTAAAGCTGGCTATATGGTCTCAGCTTTATCTCACCAAGAGAACGGAAGATGGTTAATTTCTTTAGATCAAAGACTATGTATTAGATCAAAGTTATTTTAGAGGCAAACTATGTATGGCACAGATAGTGAAGATGCTTATCATCATATGGCCTACTCTCAAAATTACTTGGATTCTTTTCCTTTCCTTGTTTTATGTGATAGGATTGTAATGATGGTCCCATTCTTTTTCCGCTTTGCTAGAAGGAAATGCTATCTAACATAGCCTTGAAGAATGATAATAACAAAAAAGGACTAGTTGATCTTATCTACTACTTTTCTCACTTTGACTTTAACACCTACAAACAGTAAAAGAGCAATAAAAAACGTCTGAGAAAGTGTTTATAGGCAATTTAAATGTCCTGTATTCTGTTTTGGGTGCAATGGTACAGAACTTGTGGAATTAAACAATTCAGGTCTTGTGGAATGTCTTGTCAATTAGCCAACGTTAATAGATTTTCTCTGATTTTATAGTGAAAAGTCATAGTTAATGGAAAAAAAAAAAAAAAAAAAAGTAGAGGTGGAAAAACTCAGTCCTAACACTACATGTTTTCACTAAGATGCTATCTTAAAATTCTGAAATATTAATCAAAAATATTATTTATCTTTGGGATAAAATACATTCATCAATTAATTAAATTAAAATCACAGGCAAGATATACTTCTTCTTTTTAGGATTTCCCATGAAATTAACTTTATAATTGAATACTTTCTATCAGTCCATAAGGTCCCCCTGCAGTGGCTATCAATGACTCCATTGGGCAAACAGGAATTAGATCTGCATGCAGGATGCCAAATCCCAGTGTGCTCAGGAAACACAGCGTGCAGGGCCCAAGTGACTAAATCAGTGGCCTATACAATGTGGTATGTTGGATACACTGTAGGAGTGGCAAATTAATTGTGCATAAGCACACTGACTCTACAGCACAGATGCAGGGACTGGATGTGTCAGGGAAATATCACACTTTCAGTGCCTGTGCTGTTAAGTTCAATATATCCAAGAGAAATCCAGCTCACTGCACATGCACGGTTGAGTCAATCTGCACATGTGCAGAAGCTAGCTGTCTAATCTGCCAAATATCAAGAAATTCTCAGTGTACAAAAGGTCTACGTCATCTGTTTATGCTAAGAGTTTCCAGGGAAACCAGACACAAAATAATCCTATGAAGAAGGAGGGACTCAGTAATGCTACCAGAGGACAAGCTGTAGCTGCAGATTTTAAGCAGGACCTCCCTGCAGCAAGGTGGGGACATATGGCTACAGTTGTGTTCATGTTTCTACTGGCTAAGATTATGTGAACAATTCTCAAGCCCTTAAAAGACCAAAACAACACTTTAAGAAGCAAATAACTAATTCAAAATGCAAGCCTTCTTAAGTCAACATGCTTAGTGGCTTCAGTCATTCTTCAGAAGTGGAGCTGAGCTGTTGAGTTACTTGTTCAACATTCTCCACCTTCTGTGTTATTGGATGAAGAGGGAAGATGAGGGAAGAGGTTTGTGCAAGACATTCTGTGTGATATGAAAGAAATCCATATATCGTGGGTCCCAAGCATAAAGATACGATCTCAATCACTATGACATGTCTTCAAAAAACTTTGTCTGTGCATCAGTAGATGATTATTGAACCCAGTGTTTCTGGTATCATAAATAAATAAACAGTAAATACACTAAATAAAATATTGGCATATTAGAAAGGCTACAGAAGAGTACAGTAGTGAGCAAATATCTGAGACAGCCTTAGAGCAGCTAAAGAAATATTTCCAATAGAAGGATCGTTTGTTTAGTAAACAAAAGCATAACAGTATCCAATGACTGGAAGCTTTAGCTGGACAAATTCAAACTAGCAATTAGGTTGGGTAATTAATGATTGGAATAATTTATCTAGGGATCTGGTATATTCCTTATCATTGGCAGTCTTTAAATCAAGATTGGCTGCCTTCCTAAAAGATATGCCAAGCTCAACCAGCAGCTCTTGGGCTGATGCAGGGGTTTTTATGCAGCAGGTTAAATTAGAGGAGCATCATGATCTGGCCTTAATATCTGTGCATAGATCCAAACTCTTATCTGGCAAAAACCTCTGGCAGAAGAGTAGTAGCATCTTAAACCACTAGAAGTACTTGCTCTAAGAACAAGGATTAGAGACCTTCAGGATATTCTAGGATATATAAATATATATATTTTTTCCCTCTAAGACATTTATGCAATATTTTAAAAGCCTGGATCTGTTGCAAAAGTCAGCATTGTTTCTGGTTTGTTCTCCCCAGGTCCCTCAAAAAACTGTATGTGCAGGAACTTCATCTATAAAGCCAGACTTCTCTCTTATGTCGTTTGTATAAATTAAAGAAAGATGTGGACTAACTGGAAAGAGTCCAGATATGGTCAGTGAGAGTGATCACAGATCTAGAAAACATGGCCTTGTTCAGTCAAGAAAAGAGACATCAAACTTTCAATTGTATAAAAGGCTGCTGAAATGAGCCTGTTTTTCATGGCCAGAGTAGATAAAATAGGAATTACAGGAAGGGGAATTCACTTTTGCTGTAAGGGAAATCTTTCTCCAAGTAAGGTAGCAGATTGCCTGAGGAAGTCTTGGAGTCTTCATTTTGGAGATTCTTAAGAGCTTTATCTAACAGATTAGGCTAATTTGCTTTGGGATTAAAATCCTTTCCAGTGTGATTTTCTAGGATTGTATGAAATCAGGTGTAACTGCACAGTGCATCTGCAACGTCCCCAGAGATCTATAAATAAAGCCTTCTATAGCAACCACATAATATTACTGAAGTGATGTATGTGAGCGAAGAGTCAGTGTACATAAATTAGTTCTGCACCACTGAAAATCAGAAAAGTCCAGATTTCTAAAAATCTAATTACAAGTCAATTCTACTGTCTTCCATTAATACTATGCTCTATCTAGAAGAAGTGAAAGTCACACATATTCTTTTCGTTCATCAATAAAGATACAGGTAGATTACTTAAACATCATACTGGTTGTAAAGCTGATTATTATTTTGGCAGACTTGCAGTATAGTTGAGAAGGAAAGGAAGCTCTGGAGATCGTATAGTCCAACCCCTCTGCTCAGAGCAGGGTGCTTCAGGGATGCATCTGGGTTTTGAATATCTCCAAGGTTTTAGTACTTTCTGTTCTTCCAGGATCTGACCACACTCAGTAAAAATTAAAAAAAAAATAAAATAATTAAAAACAAAAACAAAAAACTCTGTTATGGTTAAGTGGAATTTCTTATACTCTGGTTTTGTCTATGACTCTTGTCCTGTCAGTGAGCACACCTGAGAAGGGTCTGGCTCCATCTTCTGTAATCCGTCCATCATGTATGGAGGTATCTTACACACTGGTAAGATTCATACCATATATATGAGAAAGTGATCACTTCATCACCTTGAAGACACATACGGTGAGCACTAACAGACTAGCAGTTATCATTTACAAAAAACACAGGGACAGTTAGGTGCAGTCAGACCTTAAATATAACTTATGTGGTATCATTTTACTAATACCATTGGTATCAGATTCTCTAGCATAAGAGTCAGAGAAAATGTAATTTTTGGAAGTAGCTGTGCAGGCAAGAGGAGCTCTTCTCTCTTTTTCCTATTTACTGGCTAGCTGTGGGATCTTTGTGCCTGCATACTGTGATAAGGCTGCCCAGTTTTGTGAAGTGTCTTCTTGTGACAAGTGTGAGGGCTAATGAGGGAGAGCTACATTTATGTAGACCTTCAACCAATTCACCTTCACTGTTCTTCCAGATATTCCCCTAAAAACTTTATTTGTACATGCTTCTGCCACAAACATCTTGCATATGAAGTTATTAATATTTTACTTATGATTAGTAGTATCTCAGCTTTTGTAAAATAACTAAATTGTTTGTCTCAGTCATTTAGTCATTTCTGTGGCAATTTAATTGTGCTGAAATGTCAGCTTTTTTATTTATTTATTTATTTATTTATTTATTTATTTATTTTTAGTGTTTGAGGAAGAAGCTACTTGTTCTTTGCTCATATAAATTCTGGCTGAATCAAAAAAATGACCTGGTTTTCAAACTCCATGAGTCTATCTGCCAGAGAAATGAGCCTCAGAAATTTGGATTTCATGATGCAGAAACAATACATACATACTTCTCCTTGTGTCAAGTCCCAGCATTTCATGCTGGGGTGGATGTTCCCTACCAGTGCTTACTAACAGTCCAATTACTTACAGATAAATGTGGTGTTCTGGTGATAAAAATCACAATACTTTTCACTTTTCCTTTCTTTCTAGGCCAGTGAATAAATCACAGTTGTTATAACTTACTTTCAAAAGGCTTTTTTCTACTTTTCATGAGGACTTTTCAAGTGCATTGTTCATTCTTGATTTTAACTACTTCTATTCTTAAATTTTTATTTTCTGAAACATATGGGAACAGATACAAACTTTTATTTACTACAGATTAAACTTTCTATCAAATTATACTGAAAGACCTATACATAATTTATTATTTGTGCTTGGAAACACCTCTGTGAAGTTTACTCATATCCTCATTTTACATCGAGGAAAAAATACCCTTAGACAACTCAAGTGGACTTTCCTAAGACTATGCTGAGCACCAATGGTCCTGCACACCCTGTGACCACCTACCCTCTGCCTGCTTTAGTTTTGAGAGCTTGGTGCAATCCCATGGGACCAGGCAGAGCCTGGCTCCATGCTCACAGGGCATACAATATACCACTCTTTCCAATTATGTCAATAATTTTTCCAGACTTTCAAGTCACTTTGTTTTACTGGCTGTATTCACATTTGTCTCATAATCACAATAACAGGACAGGTGTGCTGCTTTTCTCAGCAGTGATTCTGGTCCCCCGACGGAGTAAACTCCCCAGCCTTTGACCTGGGAGTTTATCCGTTCAGGAAACTGGTTTACTGCCTTGCAAAACAGCACACCCCTACGATTAGCACTTAATTACAGTGAAGCCAGTAGCAGCTCTGCTAAAGTTAAGTTGACTTTTTGTGTATGGATCATATTTTGCATGAGTTTAAATTTCTGGCATTCAGGTTGCCTCACATGGAGAGCCTATGGACAAATGTGTTTTATTACCTGTTATATCTGTGTATGTTAGTTACAGAAAAAAAAAATCAGGACAGCAGTTCAGTTAGTTTTACTTACCTTGTTCTTTCTCCTTCCAACATTTCAAAAAATATACAAGATGCCCCCAATCCATAATATTTTGGCACCACTCAGACAAGACTGTATGTGCTTTCATCTGTGAGGCAATTTACATCACTTTACAAATCTAATGCAAACTCGTAGGTATATTATTCGCATAGGCCCTTAAAAAAAATAAAAAATCTGTGCCAGTCAGAAAGTTGAATCAGATACCCTCTGCTCAGTCCAGGAACTTAATCAAAATATAAACATCCTCAAGTTAAAAAAAAAAAAAAAAAAAAAAAAGACTGCAAAAAATTTCTGAAATTAGGAAGCTAAGTAGCCTTTTAGAGTGTTGGAAGTGCCTAAAACAACCCACAGAAAAGTTAAAAATCTAATAACAAGCACTACAAAAATATTTTCTCAAAGTATCAACTCCAATTTCTGTTCTTTTAGAAGAACTTTGCAACATTATGAATTAATATCTGACAAAAATATCTCAGGGGTAGCAATAAAATAATGATACTGTAGCCTCCAGTTTATATTACATTACCAAAAATAATGAAAAAATATTGTTGCCCCAGAGAGACTTGGAAGACATTCAGATACAGTAGAGCTGGGTGTGACATGAGAAGATAGATAGATTAGACAGATAGGACTGAACCAGTTAAGAAACTTTTGGGTATTCAACTATTCAGTGTAATATCCACACTGCTGATTGAAGGCTCTACAACTCATAATGAGTTCATATCATAAGACTCATTCCATAGCATGATAACTTCTTAAAAGTTATTCCATTCTGTGGTAATTTTTAAGGATAGATGCTCAGTTGTTTAAGTGTTTCTAAAGTGAACAGATAACATATCTGCATGTTTAGCAGATGCATATCTTTCCCTCAGAATGAAAGAATCTTGAATACAGAGTTACATCCCTCATAATCACTGTACTTCTGTAGAATAGCAACAGTATTTTTTAATCATTGTTCCAGATTTCAGATACAGCCCATTCTGCCATCACTACAAGGTGAGTCAAGCTGCCTAATGGTTCTGTTATTTTCGTACTACCCAGGCATGTACTGAGAGTCTAGTAGTTCAGTATCAATTCATCTCTTGGCTGAGACATCAAACTAAGATTCTGACCACTTATTGTAATTAAAAATCCCCATAAGCTTTTCACAAAGCATAGGTGCTCACCACAGTGTCCTGACAAAATTCCAACTTTGCATAATTATATTCTGCTTGTATATAATATAATTATATGAAATAATTATATTCTGCCTGAAATCCCCATGAAGTTTCATCTGGATGCAGGATCCCTCTCATTTCAAATCTCAAGTTATTGTGCAATGCTGCTGTCTGCTCTGAAATGTGAATCACAGACAGTTGATGGGGTTTTCTGTTTGTTTGTATCTTATTTCAATATACCAATTTTTGAAATTTTTAAGCATTGCAAAACAGTTCAGTGAGATCTTCATAAGTTCATTTGTTGTTTGCAGAAAGAAAACAGAACAGGCTGCATTTCTGGAGAACTGCAAAACAGTTTTGAGGTCTTCTTTGCATTTAGTACTTTTGTTCTTTTCACCAGCTTTAATTTTTCCTCAGAGAAGAGTAGATTAGCTTTATATACGTAGTTTGCATATAAGCATGTATAGTTTTTGAGGATAAGATATGACTGATCCTGCAGGATTGTTATAGATATTATAGTGATCTGCAATTTTATTTTCTCTGCCAATTCAGTGCACAGCAGACAATGAGCTAAACTAATTTCATTTTACCTTTCTCCGCACTGTAGTTATATTAGGCATGGTTTCATAACATTAATGCAAATCCATGAAGGTCCACTTAAAATGGCAAGTGAACTCAAGTGAAATATTGCCATGTCATTTCTGGAAATGGCAATACAATTTCAGGAAGAAACAGAGCAGTACATGCAAGCCAAATTGAATTGAAGTGAGAAGATTTCTGTACTGCTTTACCATGCTGCTGCTATGATATCAGAAGAAAACAAAAGCAGAGCAAGTCTGGGGAGGGGAACCATAAAGCTGAAAGCAAGATGAGATGGATCAATGCAGAAACAAGCAGATGAGATCACACCAAAAAAAGTCAACAACAACAAGAATAAAAAAAATAAAAATAAACATCCAAAAACAAAATAACAACAAAACAAATGTTGCTGGGAATTATACTACCACTCAAACTAAAACCCAGGCAAAATCTCAACAAATCCTACTTGAGAGATTAACTTTGGTGTTGGTTCTGTATATATATATGTGCATGACTGGTTATCACTGTCCTCTCTGCTCTCAGGCACATCCGTTATTTCAGTTTCTGGCATGAATTCTTTGAAAAATTATAGAAAAGACCAGATTCAAATGAAGAAAATCAATAGAATATATACATTGATTAATGTGTGAGAACAAAATTTGCCAGTAGTGATGCAGCACATGCAGGAGACAATACATAATCCCAAGGCGATTACTGCACTATGACTCACAGGATGGGCCTGGTCCACCCTGAGATGTGTACAATGAACGTGATATTGTCATGTTATTTCTGACAACGGTCATGAACATTGCAGCAAATGAGAGAAATACAAAACCCAACATTCTCTGCATGTGATAGAAGTGGTCAACTCATTGTGTTCACTAGGGAACACCATACACAAGGAAAAGAAGACTCTAGCCCCAACTTTACAGACTTTGATGTCTTTAGAAAGAATGATAGGTCCACAGCCTTTGCAATGGCATTATTAATATGTGTAAAATGGACCTTCCTGGAAGGAATAGGATTTCATATACTTGTACACTTGTTTAAGAACGTCCTAAGTACCTAAGTTTTCAGACTCTCACAAGCATTCATCCTCAAAGTACCTATCAAATAGGGAAGATACATTTATTTCATTTATCAAGAGTCACAAATGCACAGTGATTAAAAAAATTATTTGCACATACATATATAAAATTACAGAATCTTCAAAAACACATCTGAATAACTCCCTCTGCTTTCAGTGTGCAGATCTCACAGAATATTGCACTTCAGTAATACTGAATAAATACATGATAAATTGATCACTATTACAATTTCAAACAGTAGCTTCAAATTCTCCACGGTAGTAATAATATAGTAATAAACATAATGACCTTTCATTTTCCCCTCCCTGCCTGCTGCTGAAGAAGTAAAAGCTCTTGAGCTAAAAGGACAGGGTCAAGGACAAGGGCCAGACAATGTGAGCTACAGCTGAGCAGCCCCAATGAGCAGAGTGTGCTTGGCTGTAAATTTGTTAGTCAGTTCACTGCAAAGTGATGCTTTCTCAAAGTTTAAGTGACTGTCGCATAGATTAAATGTTACTTTGCATTTTGCATTTTTTTGGTTTAATTCAGGATGTGCTTTTCATAACCCCGTGGTTCATGTGGACAGTTAAAACAAAACCCCTGAAGTGGATTTAAATGTTGTCATACAAAGGACCTCTGTGGCTATCAGTTTAGTACATCATATCCTCAGCCCAAACTCAAGAACCTAGTGAGAATAGGAGATCTACAGCCAGCAGGTTGTAGTCTGTGTGCTCTTTCACATGAATAAGTGAAATAACTCCTGGGAGTGGTGTCCAGTCCCTATGCCAAGTGGGCACATCCCATCTTTAGAGACATCTTTTTACATTGTTCAACTCTGACTTCTCTGGGTCCTCTGTGACATCCCATGGGCTATAATATATAACTGGCTTATTATTACTGATTTTAACACAGAGTATTAGAAGTGAAGTGAGGGCCACCTATCAAAGTAGTTATTTAAAGGCATGTGTCTAGGTGGATATGGGACACAAAGGCTCATGGGGATGGAAAGCTTATGGGGGCTAGAAGACACCAAGATGTGTGTGGTGGCGTTTATATTTAATATCAGGAGTAGTCCCTGGAGTGAACTGTTCCCAGAACCACACTTAGGTTCTTTTGCAGAGGTTATTACTTCATTCCAAGAGAAACACAAGAGTGGACAAATATTTCTGCACTGTAGATAGCCCAAATGCAAATCCTGAGAATACAAATGGGAGATAAATCATTTTACCATCTGGACACATTTCTCCTCATGTTTCAGGCTCTTGACTAAATTCTAGTCAATGAAGAAAGCATAAATGGATATGAAAAAGCAGCTAGATAAGTTTTCCTTCATTTTCCATTGATAGCTACTCATATTCAGCTATTGGGCCTCTTTTTGCATCTCACTAGCTCTTCTAATTGCTGTTTCTTTCTACTCATTTGAGCAAACTACAATAGAGTCTGGGATTATCCTTTATATAAAAATATCTCTCTCTTCTAACAATTAGGACACAATAGTTATTACCTCATGGTCCATGAAGCCCTGCAAGGGGAAGGAGGGTTTGTAGACTGCGTTAATAGATCTTACATATAACGTTACGAACAATTACAACTCGGTATCAAAAGGCTCAAATTTCTTAAGTAGGGATCTGAACTTTCAGTGGAAATTTCTAGAGGATCACAGTGAAGATGTGTTGATACCAAGTGAGATACCATGAGATAGCTGAAGAACTATCTCATCAACCAGATTTTTTTTTTTTTAATATATATTAGAAAGAGATTTGCACAAGAATATGAAATAGACTGTTTCACTCTGCACTACCTGTATTTAGGATTTTTTTCCCCATCTTATTTTATTACTGCAGGCCTGATACACTACTTTTTTCTTTTAACATTCCTACTGACATATTTTCTGTCCTTCATTTAATTCTTACAACTCCACCTATGTCTTTCATCCACTGAGATTATGTATAAATATATAAATTTTCAGAATTTTACCAGCTTTCTCTCTCAGGTACTGATATAGTTATGAATTCTATGCAATCTTTAATAGCCATGCATAATGCTTAGACATCATCTGCCATTTACATGTCAAATATGCACCAGTATTACTAAAACATAACATTTTGGCACTACATAAATGACATTTCTAAAGGAATATAAAGGGAGATAAATATATCCGCTTAATGCATTTTCAACAATCTTATTATGTTGTGATGAACAAAATATCAAAATAAGATCATGGTTACTGTGCTTTAAAAAACATTAAAAGTCATAAAACAACTGTGCTTTTTTGGTTTAGTTTTCTGTACCGAATGTCTCAGAAAGATTTAATGCATCTAATTAAAATAATTACAGAGAAAGCCTCCTTAACATTTACTAAAAGAAACAAAAATTAACTTAATCAGCTTTAAAATACAAATAAACAATTCCATCATTAAATTATTCCATTTGTTTTATCAGAGTTTCAGAGAAGATTTATATAAACAGCCATTTTTAGAATTCACTGCCTAAAGTTTCTGATATTTTAATTCAAAAAACAAAACAAAAAGCTAAAAGGATGTTGTTTATTTCATATAAATCTGTTCCAATTTTTGAAGAGGAAACCTGTGCTCAAGATGTTTTATTGTCAAATACTTAACTTTTCATAGACACAACATTAAAGCTATATTTTAAAATACAAAGCTGGCATGGATGTTAAGAGAAGAAAGAATTAAGAAAAAAAAAGCACACATCAATGGAGTTGGTTATATTCAAATAGCAATAGTTCTCTCACATAAAACAACTGATAGGTTAATGTTTTTTTTTTTTTTTTTTTTCTTCTTCCAACTATGGACTCAAAGAGCAGACATCAACTGCAAGTAGAGGCTGAATGCCTAAAAAATATCTTTGTCTAGATCCACCTGTATAAAAATTAAATCCTCTTTAAAAGGGAATGCATCATGTATCTGCAAGCCTGGGATTTTGGAACTGAAAGGTTTACTTTAGGGATATACAGAGTTGCAGCATATTATAACCACCTACTAGATGATAAAAAAGAAAATTTTGAACTTTTGAATGTAAGTATTCACATAAGACAGTTTCAATAGTAGTAAAAGTCTAGATAGCTTCTGTATGTAATAAAAACAGTCCAACGACACCAAGCTCTTCATACTGACAAACTGCTCACAAACAGTATGCAAACAAATCTTTGCTCCTTAAGTTATTCATGGAAGTTATTAAGTAAATACTTTTGAATAATGAATAAATTCAAGAAAATCACAAGCAGCTCATGGACAACTAACAAACAGAAAAGTCTAAATTTGTTCAAATAAATTATTCACTGTGAATTATCTGATCAGGTCTAGTGCTAAAATATAAAGAGTATTTCTCAGAGCATATGTGTCTGACAACTAAAAAGCCTAAAGCAGATGGAAGCATGTCTGTGTCTATGCAGAATTTACAAAGCGGATTACTTTGAGCATAAGAATGAAGGTCCCTTATTTCCCTAGTACTAACTTTCATGACTAATATTAGAAAAAATAGATGATACAGAAGCACGATAAGTCAATAAAATTCAGATAAAATGTCTTGGGATATTGACATTCTCAGAAAAATTCCTTCTCTCAAAAAGCCAAACTTCACTTTTAGTGAAGTTTAGGTAAGTGAATTTTATTTGATGAGAAAAGTAAATTCGAGTGAAACTGATTCAATGTAGTCCAGCTTGATACTTCACCGTTAGTATAAATATTCTTTTGGACATGTAAGTAGTATTGGATGACCACCAAAAAGCATAAAGGTTGCAGGTTAACCTCCCTTCTCAGTCTAAGATGCATTGTACTTCTCATTTAGTGTGGAATAGAGAGTAAAGAACAAGCACTGTAGCTTCGCTGAATAGATAACTTAAATCTGAGCACTTAAAACCCAAAACCATGACTCTAAAACCTCCTGTTATATATTTCAGGAAGCACCTAAGTTCCCTAATTGTTCTACTTTTTTTGGGATTTCTCAAGCAGTAGACTCCTTATGCATAGCCCAAATTCCTTGCCGTCAGAAAAATGAACAGCTTAGTCCTTACCTCCTGCTTAAGGAGGTAAGTACAAACCAAGATCCCAAATCAGGCATTCCTCAGTTCCCCCCCACCCCACCCCAGTTCCCTGGGGCTTTGATCTGGAAGATGTTATCAAAGCATACCTAACACATACCAGCTGCATTAGGCTCTGCATAAAATGCAGTTGCTCCTGCTACTCTTTGCATAATATTCTTTGCTAGGGAAGTGGAAGACCTAAGGGATAATTATTGTTCTCAACTGATATTTTTAATTTGGTGACCTGGATTCAGCTAAAGAAGGGTTCAACATCCCACTCTCCCTGTTTTTTAAGGGTAAGAGACTCATGTACCCAGGATAAATGGAAGTAAGACACCCTTCCTAGATGTGCCTGCATGAACATATGCAGACAATAATTTAGAAGCCACTGGATGGAAAGGGGGGTCTACAACCTAGTGATGGAAAAAAAATGTCTTTCTACTGTGAGTGTCCAGTATCCCACCTGAGTGTTATCCCATTAGTCTGTCTTTTCTCTCTTTTCCATTAAAGAAAAAGGAAGAAAACGAGAAAGAAAATGAGAAAGAAAACGAGAAAGAGAAAGAGAAAGGAAAAGGAAAAGGAAAAGGAAAAGGAAAAGGAAAAGGAAAAGGAAAAGGAAAAGGAAAAGGAAAGGAAAAAAGGAAAAGGAAAAGAAGCTTTGCTCACTTTTATTATTTTTTTTTCCCACACCCTCTCTGCTCATCAGGAATATTTTATTTTATTTTATTTTATTTTATTTTATTTTATTTTATTTTATTTTATTTTATTTTATTTTATTTTATTTTTTTATTTTATTTAAATAGTTTTTTTTAAATTGTATTTATTTATTTATTTATTTTTACATTACAACACACGTTAAAGTAGTTTGAGAAGAATTTCAACTGAATAAAATCCAACTCATTTTTGGGAATAGGGAGTGGATGGAGGTGGATCTGTGTTGGACACAAATCCCAGACTGGTCAAAGTATCAGCTGGTTGGATCATGCAGGGGATGCAATGTTTTCAACATTCCTCAGCTGTACTTTTCTTCTCCCTAAGAGTTTATAGTCTAAATGAGTCTTCCTAGAGAGGTGGGGGACTTGAATACTTGAATTTTCGTAACTTCAGGATGAGGAAGAACTGATGTGGCTGTTTCCCTGTGACCATGTACATATAGTGACAACCCATGGCATCATCAAGGGTAGTACCAGCAGCATTTCTCCATGGTAGAGAATTACACCTTGCCAGCAGCAGCAGACCTCAGCTTATGGAACAGCAGCTTCTCTGACTGCAGTGAACACCTTGTCTGAGGAGCTGATTCCTCCTCCCCAGCTAGTTGTCTGCAAACACCCCAGCCTGCTGACTTCAGATGTTTCCCTACCAATTGTTCTTGATCCCACTCTGAAGGGCTTAACCCTCCCTACACATGGCCCTATCTGTTTGTTGTTGTTTTTTTCTTTTGACCTCAAGTTTAGTAACCAGCACCAGGAAGATAATTCTTCTTACCTACAATAAGTTGCCAGTTAAAAAAAAAAAAAGTATATATATATATACAATAAAAAATATGTGGCAAGTCTTGTTTTTTCCTCCATAAAATCACAAGCTTCTTGACTTGAAGAATGGTAAACATTACGTCTCTAGGCATGCCTTACTTCAGAGATGCTCTTGGCTGGAAGTCAGGATCAGGATTTACCTTCAGGTGGAATATTTACATACTCCCAGTTCTACTCAGTAATATGCCAGTCAATTGAACCTTTTGTGCCTTAAAAATAAATAAATAAATACAAGTTTATTGTACAACACAACTAATTCAGATAAAGAACTGTGCATGATTGTTTGCAACCTGGAAAATTTGGATTGAAGTCTTGTGGTAAGATGGCATTATTTTTTTATTTATTTCTTTATGGTCTTCAAATTTAATACATATATATTTCTTCTCAAAAATGTATTGAAATTAATTTTGTGTTTGAAAAAGCAACTTTCCACTCTGTGCCTTTTTAAGTTTAGACTCCTCCCTTTCTCCTTCCATTTTCACTAATCTTTAAGAAAGTAGGACTATACCAGGCTTTTATTTATAAATCCAGTTGTAGACCATGGACATGCATCTATGCATCTATCACAGATGCATCTATGGACTTGAAAAATAAGATATATTCAATCAAAGCCATTTCTTCTGATAGCTACTGAGCTTTTTACAGATTTGTCTTACATTTGCTTGCCCTCAGATTATTGTTTTAATTGGCAGTGACTAGGCAGGGCAAGTGTAACAACTGTAATGAATAAAAAATACTTGAGTTTCTTCCCTTCCTTCTTTGTGTGATTTTGGGAAACCAAGAGTAGTAGTGGGCTGGTCAGCACCAGGCCTCTCACACACAAGTGTAGGCTGCAACACCAGCAGTTCCTCTTCCCAGGTATTGTTGCAATGAGCCACGCGTCAGCGCAAATGGTGGTTGTCTTCTGGTGGGAAAACTTTATTCTGCTTGTAGCAGCTCCCCATCATCTTCAGGCCACTTCTGTGTAAATTTATGTTTCCTCTAATCATATGAATCTTAGCCAGCCTCCACTGCTGGGATAATATCTTTGTTTCATTTTGAAAAAGGTTGCTTAATAGATACACTTCTGGAACAATAGTTCCAGGCCAGTTGTATTCTAGGAAGCTTTCCTAGCTACTTATTTATGTTTCCTCTTCTCTTCTGTTTTTCCTGGCCCCATAAATCTTGTGCTGGTTTTATACACTAAGGAACAGATTCAGTGGAAGCTGCAGAGACTGTACGTCCCAAGACTGAGTACTGGGTACTCTCAAATGGCTGAAGCATTGGATTTGAACTCACCCCAGGCAGAAGTAAGTATTGTATCAGACCTTCCCACTTCATGGGGGAGTGATCTAACTACCAGACCCTAAGCTATGAAAAAGAAATATTTATCTTCTTTAATTTGATGTGGTGGGAAGAAGTATAGGGCTATGTTATATGAACTGCATTCTTGATTTATTGCAGAAACAGAACACTCAGCTCCAGTATCATTAGTTAGTCTCCACTGGACTATGAAATTGTAGCAATTACATTAATTAAGGTTGGATAAAAGGCAACTAGACAAAAGAAGGGAACTGAGAAGGCACTTGGAAACTCACTTTGCTTTCATTCTATTGCCAGTGTGAGACAAAGAAATCTTCAGACCCTTCTCACAACCCCACTGATTTGCAAGTTCTGTTCCTCAGCTAAGTACAAGCACAAGTTAATATAACATTAATAGCTTGGTAATGTAAGTAATTCTACCAAAGTGAAGAACAGAGTGAATCAGAAATAAGCTTTTCTAACATTTACAACTCACAATGGTTGAAATCTCATGCATCTAGGAAAAAAGTCAACACTTTTTTTTCTAACATGAGAGTCTGCAGAATACAGCTACTCACAAGAGACTATTTAAGATCAGGCTTGGATTAGAGAACTGAATCGAATCACCTATGTATCTTCTTCCAGTTTAGTAGCCTTTACTAATACTTCTCCCCCTAGCATATGTTTTTTTTCTTGTAGTGTATGTTTCTTTATATGGTTCAGAACAGCTGGTGACCAGTTGATAGCTGCAGATAATTAGCTTTTAATTGTTGCCAGTTATGTTTTCACCTGTTCTACTTACAAATCCTTCCATCCTGTCAAATCCAATTACAGCTTTTAGACCCTTTTCTATAAGAACAGAGAATGGTAAAAAGCCCTTTATCGGGATAAAATTAACTCATAAAGTAAGCTTTCCAGAAACATTTCAACTTGTGTTAAATTATTACTAAACACATATGTGTATACACATATATAAATGAATTGAGATCAACCTAGAGAAAATTCACATATTGCTAAAAAATGTTCTCATCAAAGCGATAGCCTTGAGCATCTATCTCTAGCTACATATGATGATTTTTCATCATTTTTGTACAATCCTGAGTGTATGTATTAAAGAGGTTTTTTGTTTGTTTGTTCGTTTTTTTTTTTTTTTTTTTTTTTTTTTTCTTACAGGATTTACCAGCTAGGAACCCAGCACTACAATGAGTTCCACAGTAACTAGAAATATTATTATATCTCTCCAGGTCTGTCAGTGAAGTATGATTAGGGCCTGTCTGCAGACCTAAATATGCAAAACATACTAAAAAAGTACAATTATTGCTCAATTCTGTGATTATCAGAATCATATCAGTAAAGTTACCTATCTAAAAAGACCCCATGTAGACCATTTGCATGCTCCAAACCACAAAAAGAAAGCACTGTGCAGCAGAACAGTGGTAGAATTAAAGCCTATTTTTAGGTCAAGGCAAGATTTTAGCACAATATTCTGTAATACAGTCATAACTTATTGGGTACTGAATACTGAGGTAAGTGGGTGTCTTAATTTTGAACAATAGCATGAGAAACCTGAGTTTTTTAATACCTCAAATAAGCACTGGTGGTTCTTCTTCTCAAACTTTAACAAAGTCAAATTTTCATCAACTCTGTTAAGCAGAATCATTCTTATTAACGTATTCTAAGTCTTTCTGGAATACTGAAATGACTTATTTTTTCAAATATATATATTTTTTCTATTTTTGTATAACCAAAGGAGGACATAGTACTCTGCCTTTATAAGGGAAACACAAAATTCAGATCTGTTCTGGGAATGTTTATTATATTTTTTTTCTAGAGGAAGAAAATGCAGCTTACTTCCATAGTGAAAACAAGCCTTTAGGAGTACACATATGAGCACACATATGCTGAAGAGAAAGAAAAATGAAAGAAACATCTAATTTTTGTTCTAGTGAACAAAGAGAACTACACAGTGGCAGAATCCCTAGAAACCCCTTAGCTGTAGCAATGATTAGAGAGCAGCAAGTATAGCAAAACTTTGAGAACGTGTCAGTTTTGAGAATTATGTACGAGGATTTCTGTGTACACTCTATTTCTATGTACACTCATTTCTGTGGATTTTGGGAGATTTAGAAATAAGACTCTAAAAGGTATTTTAATTCATCTTATACGTTAAAAAATGTTTTTTCTCAGTCACAGTACTGTGAATATACAGTGAATACAAAAGTTATTTATCACCATTTCAAGAACCAAAATACCCAAACTTAAATAAGGTAAATCAGATTTAATTTTATCCATTCATAACTTTAAGCAATCTTCCAGTAAATGTATGAATTAATGGGAATACAAGCAGCAAAACTTATAGAAAAAGATAGGTGCATCCTCATTGGGCTTCAACAACATGAAACTTTTATTGCTCAGGTAAAAGGACACATGTGGCTTGTGCTGCTGGGATATGTGTCTGGAACACTGCTGAAAATCCAGGAGAAGCAAAGAAGCCATTGGGAGGTTGCTGCTGATTCTCTCTGTGATTGAAAGACAACTCTCGATAAGAGAGAGTAATGGACAATGAAGGGCTTCTAGGGCTCTTCAGGCTACCATGCAGTTTGTCTGCACCTGGCAAGAGTTTAGGAGATGCACGTTTCTATGCCCATTGAAGAGGACATGAATGACCAGTAAGAGTTTTCCTGCTTTTGGAGATGGACCTCTGTGTGGAAAGATCAAGAAAGGAAAGAGCCAAACAATTCCTCAGCATTTTCTGTCCTTGTATTTTGGGCACTGACATGGTGACTTGGCTCAGACTCTGGCAGGGTTGAGGCAGGTAAGGGAGTCAGTGCCCTTACACTGGGACATGTTTGACACAAAAGGGTGGGCAGGGGTGTGTGCACTAGAGAGGCATGTCGTGACGGGATATGGGGATGCCTCGTAGGAGAGCAGTTTAATTTAGGTTCAGTCTTGCGAAAACCCAGTATAGATGCTATTGGCATAAATTGGGAGCAATCTAAGGACTACTGTATAAAAGTAACTGGTTTAACTGGAAAAACAAAGAAAAACACTCTGAGAGTCAATGCTGTGCACAGCACCACTGTTTATTGGGTACTGCATAAAAGGACATTCTTGCAAAGTTTTATTTTCAGGTCAGCAGTCTGACAGGAGGTAGAGCATGGAAGGAGATGCTTGCAAACTTTTGCGGACAATGTTAACAACCTGCCAACATCAGGTACTGCCTGTGTAAAGCTGGATTTTGGTACTTAGGTGTTGCAGGAGTGGCAGCAATGCCTTATCTGGGATGAAAGTTAATCTTGGATAAACAGCTGTTGGTAGATGCTTATCCTTTAGGGTCTGTGCCCAGCAGTCAGTGTGAGTGGCTGCTGCCAGCAACAGTCTCCAGACGCACACAAGTAATGTGCACACACAAGTGATGAGCATGGAGGCTTTGTGACTCCTCAGAATCCCCAATGGGGCCTTGGCCTTCTGTGAGGCAGAAGGCTTGGGTACACTGTATGCAAAGCTGCTGGGATGAGGTATGTGATGCGGGGGCAAGATTATGTACTTGGAGGCACAGGAACATAGCTGGAAGGATAACGTTGATGGTCTGCCTTTGGAGGCTTATTTGGAAATAGCTGGGAAAAGTAATGGAGTGGGACAATATTGCACTAAAATACAAGTAGAAAAGGGAAAGTAAGGAAATATGTGTATGAGCAGATGGTCTGATGAATATTTTTTATGGCTACTTGAATTATGCACCTCTGCTTAGGCACCTAAAAATGATATTAACAAGAATGCAGAATGGTTTTACTGGCAGCTGGATGGATACCTCCAGATTGTAGAAATGTACTACAGGCCTCTGCATGCCCAAGGCAGTTCTTAACTGAGACAGCTCTAGTGATTAGTCTGGCTAGCAAGCAACCTTCTTATAGAAGAACAGGTTTGAATGTTCACAGAAATCTGCAGCTGAGAGGAAGGTTAGTCTTATAAATTAACACTGGACTAGAACATTTGGTTTCAACAAAAGGCCTTGAACAAATATATATATATACAATAAATATATCTTGAACAAATTATCCAGTCCTTTCTCACTTTAGTTTTCTATCCCCAAATAGTAGAAATAATAGGAAAATGTAATAGAAAAAAAAATTCTTTTTGTTTATCTGAGGCTTATTTTTTTTCTTCTTCTTCTTCTTTTTTTTTTTTTTTTTTTTTTTAACATAAAAATAATATTTCTATGACTGCAAGATTCAACTCTTCGGAGCAGAAGCTGTTCAGCCTCAACAAAATAAGGCTTTGATTTTATTTGGGGCCTCTAGACATTATCACAATGGCATTGTAAGCCCTTGTCCTGGCTTGCTGGGGAACCACAGTGATTCTTCTGACTCCATGGAGCAGTTTGTCACCTCCCTTCTGAATTGTAGTGAGAAAAAAGACTTGTACATTCTATTTTCAGCTCTTCACTGGTTTGTTGTATGTCCATAATTGCTACAGAACACCCTACCGCAGAGAACATGAATGAGAGCAAAAGGGTTACTTAAGGGTAACTCTGAAAAATATCCTAATAAAATTAAAATCCTTCCATAAAATCTTATGTAAATCCCCAAGGGAAAAGATATAGAAAGAGAAAACTACAGTGGAGCGGGTCTCCTGTCTCCTTACTTTATAAAAAGCAAATTCTTGAGAAGAAACATTTTATTACTGTGAATGGGAGATGTTCCCTGTTTCCTGCTTCAACAGCAGTTGCAGAGGGTTGCAGTCCTAGATCATGCCAGTAGGCTCCAAAGAGAAGGAATTAATAGCCTCAAACAGCACCATATGAGTACAACTATGTGGGGTACATTTGTACTGTGCAGTCAAGTTAACTCTCAGTGCATTAGCTTTAGACCCAACAACAATTTATTCCAGGCAGAATGTCACTGTGTTGAGGCTAAATTAGACTCAGGGCTATGCAGCCTTTAACTGTTCAAAGATGCAGGCACTTTGCATTGTTCATTGAAGATGTTTGAATAAGTACCTTGTATGGAACTGTACAGTCTTGTGCTATTCTCACTGGTGCCTAGAAAATATTAATGGGGATGGAAGCCAAAAGGAGGTGAAAATGGTCCCATATTAATAGCACATAGAAAGTAGATAGAGGTAGGACCTGTCAATAGAGTGGAACTCTAAGAAAATTATGTTGATTTATATAAGGGCTATTTTTAAGCCCAGATTTTCAAAAGATTTAGGTGCATCAGTGTTTTGGCTATATAGTTTCAAGCATCTTTAGACTTTCTCTTCTGAGCAACCAGCTTGAGATGTCAAACTGGGAGTCTTCAACTGAGACACTCAGTACTGCTGATCAACTTGAAAACTTAGGTCCAGATGAGATTTGTTGTTATTGTTCTTTTTCTTTTAGCTGTGAAAAATAACCTATGTATATCTGTTTGTCTATGTATGTATGCATATGTATATTTTTAAATAAAGCATCCTTTCGATTACTTGAGTTTATGACCCACAAATGTTACAGATACAGTAGCTCAAGATTTTGGAGCTCACTTATCTTTTCCTGCTTCATCTTTTTTAAGTATAAAATGGAGAAAGTAAAACTTGCCTCATAAGGTGTGTTGTAATCCATTAGCATTGTATAGTGTCACACTTGGAGAATTTTTGATGCCTAGTGATAAAGGTTAAGTACTTCACATTGCTAAAAATATTATATAAAATGGTAAAGTTAAAACACACAATATAAAATAACACTTCACTCCAGGCCTTAGGACAGTAGCCTCTTTCATAATAGTCAGTTCCAAATATATGAGCAGATATGCTATTTCTCAATAGAATCACTGACGGGTAAAAGGGTGTTTCCTTGAAATTGACTTTGTGTCATGCATTGGCCAGCTTTTATTATAAAGGCTAGATTCTTCTTTGCTCAGGCCTATTATACTCTTCACACCTATTTCTGAACAATTCACACACCTCCAACTCTCCCTGGCGCTGAGTCAGCGTGCAAGCCATATTGTGTCTTAATTGGTTTGATGGTTTCCTGTAACACGCACTTTTGTGTTTGTGGAGAAACAGGCTTATTAAGTAATTATGCATGCTTAAAATCAGAACCCTCCACAGAAAGACTTGAATCCTAATGTTGTATGCTTTTTTTTCTGGAGACTGAGATGTTAGGTCTGAGGTGAATGGCCACAGGCAAATTCATATGTGAGAGTATGAGGTATTTTAGCAGGGGAAGGGCAGACTGTAATCAGCTGGTGGGTTTATACTCTGCATTGTCCTTTGCACTTCACTGAGTACACAGCCAGAGATGGCTCATGCTGTGAGATAAGCTGAAATCAAGTGTGATTTCTGACCCTGCTCCAGAATTTACTCATGACGCTAGAGATTAGCACATGCCTCTAGGGATGCATAGCCACTTCTGGGGATACAGAGCCTCATGCTGCCCAGAAAGACCATGACCATGTCTTTTGTAACACCTGGATCTCTCTGTGAGGGCCCCTGTGACTGACTTCTTTGTTCAGCATCAATTACTTGATACTGCCACCAAGGCAGATGGGCTGGATGTTGTATGGGCATGTACATGCCTCCTGCTCATGCAAAATTTATCTCAAACTTGTATCTGAATGGAGTTGAGTTTGGCCTTGAGTATGGCCACAAATGCCATAAAGCTTCTGAGACCTGTTTCTGAGGCCACGTTATAGGATATCTTATCTCTATCTGTAATTATGACCATTTTATTCTAGTCCAATACCACTGACAAAGACAGAGGCTGTTCCCTAGAATTATAGAGGTAATTGGTTGTATAATGGCCAGGATTGGAATTTTAAAAGGGAGTTAAGAAACCTGAAGTATCTAGTGACAGTATCTTTTAAAGGCTCACAAGGATGGCAACCTTCAGATCTGACAAATGTCTGTGAAAGGAAAAAGCCTGTCTAGTTAAAAATAAGAATCATAACATGAAATTTCACTTAATGTGGATGACTTCTAATGCCACCCTTTGCTTATTCACTGGTCAAGAAGTATAGCTTAGACTTCCACATACTCCAAGTTAAACTGATCCTGTTCAGCCTAGGCTTCTAAAGAAGGAAAACATGACAGATAGAAAATGTTCTTTTGTCTCTTATGCTCACAAAAGTTACATTAGTATCTCTATCTTTAAACTGTCTCATTTCATAATAATTAAAGAGTTAAGAATGACAATTAACATAGGCAGGACAAATATCAACTGTAAACTAGGAATGAATGGCACATGTTTGGTGGGAATGGTGACAATGGTGATGTTGACTGCAGGATAAGGACTCCTTTGGTCTTTGCTGAATGTAAGGGGAGGCAAGGACAGGTCTAGACTGAGCAGCTGAAAGGATATTGGCAAAACCACTGGGCCATGGATTGATAATCTGTGTGGACTGACTTCCTACTTTGAAACAGACTGCAATTTACAGTACGTTAAGCCAAAAGCTAGGGGACCACCATGTTCCACATAAAATTTTGCTAGTCTGGAAAAGATGATTTGATATTTTATTTTATTTTATTTTATTTTATTTTATTTTATTTTATTTTATTTTATTTTATTTTATTTTATTGCTGAAGACTGGATTATAGTGGTAGAACAGGCAGAACATGCAGGCACCAAAGGTACTGCTGTGAAACCACAGAGGGTGGTTGGGGCACTGTGATATTTGGATGCTGTCTGCAAGCCTAGAAGAGCCTAAGGCTTATTCTGCTCTAGGATCAGGTCAGTGACTGGTTAGTTGACTACATGAGATCTAGCCAGCATCAGAATTACAGACAGTGAGATCCCCAGAACCTCTCACATCCCACACTGTGTACCTTATGTTCATTATGTCTCAGGTTGAACTGAAAAACTTTGTTTCTCTCTTGGCACAAACATTGCTTAATAGTCACTGATTTATCCTTTGTTGTCTATTACTCCCACTAGGTAAGATTTATAAATAGCTCTTGCTGAACATTTATATTTTTCTGTTCCTACATCATCCTTGTCCATCAAAGCACCCAACACACCCATATTATTTTTATGTAATTAACTTTTCCATTTTAATTTCAGTGACCTCCCTCAGATTGGCCCTCTCCCACAGGCAAAGTGATTATAAGGCAGACAGTGCTACCTCAGCATAATATTATTTAGATGTGGTCACTAACCAAACCCCCAGATACCCACCTCAGCTCAACTCAGCATCCAAATTCATTTCTGAAACTCAAGAAGAGTAGTCATGAAATAGTCTGAATATAACTATTCAAATCTACTAGCACCCAAATCTAAAGTAAATTCACTAAAAATCTGAACCTGAATCCATGGAATAAATAATACATTATTTTTCACATATTGTCTGTTTCACGTATTGTCTGTTTCTTAGAGACTACTGTGAAACTCTTCTCTTTCTCTCAAATGTATGATTTCCCATGCTTTTTTCCACATCTATCAGGTAAACCATGAATTTCAAATTTTCCCATGGTGGATGTTGCTGAAGCCCTTGTACTGTCATATTTACATGGCTGCTTTGAGGATGGTTGGGAACAGGGTAACCAGTGTTTTCTTCAATTCTTTTTTACCATTCTTATTCTTCCTGCAGAGGGGGATATCAAATATCTAGTCTTGGATCCCAGATCAGATTTATTCATTGCATTGCATACCTTGGAAGTAATGATACGCACTTCTTATGGTGTGCAGGCTTCTGTTGAACACAACCTTTTAGAGACCCTGATATTGTACCCATTTTGAATGAGTATCACTTCTTGATTTTGTATTCTGTTCCTTTATAACAGAGATTAGCATATCTGTATTTTTTTCTTTCTTTCTTTCTTCTTTCTTTCTTTCTTTCTTTCTTCTTTTCTTTCTTTCTTTCTTCTTCTTCTTCTTCCTTCCTTCTTCCTTCTCCTTCCTTCCTTCCTCCTTCCTTCTTTCCTTCTTCCTTCATTCTTCCGATCTTTCTCCTTCTTCCTTCTTTCCTTCTTCCTTCATTCTTTCCTTCCTTCTTTCTCGTTTGTTTTGTCCATTCTTTCTTTTTTTTTTTTTTTTCCTTTCCCCCTTCCTTCCCCGATGGTAGCTGTCCTGGCATGAAATTTTATGAATTTTCAGCATTTTTTTCCATAAATAATCCTCCCAGATAAATCTTTTTCCCAGCCCGCATGCTGGTTCACAATGGTTCTTTTTTAGCATTTTTTTCCCAGAGGAGCACAGCAAAATTTTAATGTTTTAAGCACAGTCAGTTTGTATTCAGATAGTATTTCTGTACAGTTTTGTAACAGAATATTCATTTAGTACAGGGTGGCAGTGCAGAGGCAGAAGGATGTTGTTCACAGTCTGCATCCCTAACTGTAGTCAGTCGGCCTTATGTTTCTAGGGCTTTAAGCAACAAACTAGGTCAGTGGGGCCCTCTACATCAAAGCTTCTCCTTAGACACTGTAAATCGCATGCTTTTATACTATTCCTACTGTACACTGTGTTCTTCTGTAATTATAAATGTATGTTTCCCATCACCACAAAGACTTCACATTGCTCAAAGGAAATCTCTCTTCAAAGGCTTTAAACTGTTGAAGGGCAGGCCCCCTTCTGAGAGCTACCATTGCTTCGGGTGATTCCTTCTTTAACTCATCCACAGTAGAACCACCAGCCAATTCAACTGGCCTGCATCACACCGTGTCTGAACTGGCCTCCGGGTTGCATTTCAGCCTTGGAAATAGCATTGCTGAATTTAAAAATGCAGACTTAGGAAAGAAAAGTAAAGAAAAGCAAAGCAGAAGAGAAGAGAAGAGAGAGAAGAAGAGAGAGAGAGAGAGAGAGAGAAGAGAAGAAGAGAAGAGAAGAGAAGAGAAGAGAAGAGAAGAGAGAAGGAGAAGAGAAGAGAAGAGAAGAGAAGAGAGAGAAGAGAAGAGAAAAAAGGAAAAGAAAGAAAAGAAAAGAAAAAGAAAAGAGAAAGAAGAAAGGAAGAAAGAAGAAGAAAAGAAGAAAAGAAAAGAAAAGAAAAGAAAAGAAAAAAAAAAAAAAAAAAAAAAAAAGAAAAAAAAAAAAAAAAAAAAGAAAAAAAAAAAAAAAAAGAAAGAAAAGAAAAGAAAAGAAAAGAAGGGAAAAGAAGGGAAAAGAAAAAAGAAAAGATGAACTGCTGTACTAATAATTGGTTTGTTCTGAAAGCATGGGACTTGAGAGAAAGGCAGCAAGGAATGTATAGAGAAAAATGTTATAAATTAATTTTATAAAAATATATAAATATGTATATATCTCTATATAAACACATGCATAATGACCTATATACATATGTCACTAAAATAAAAATAAATAATAATAATAATAAAAAAAGCTCTGAAAACATTTCCTTCTATGATAGCACTCAGTACCATGAGTAATTCCACTTTAGCTAATATTTTCTTCTGGGTAATGACTTACTCATGACAGCAAACACTAATAAATATTTGCAGGATTGGAACTTAAAATTAAGGTATATTTAATACCAACACTTGAAACTCATACTTGAAAAGCAGTCATGAATGAAGATAATTAAGCATGCTATAGCAGTAGCCACACACTATATTAGTTTTATAACTAATTATACATGAAAATTAGGAGTTATCTGCCTCACATTCTTTACAAAACTGGGCCTGTGGATTGCTAAGGTCACACAGGAATGTTATGACACGTCAATAACCCAGTTTTTCATGTTCTGTGTAAGCATCTTAAGCCTGAATATGTCTGTTTCTCAATTACCCTTCCTTTGGCCCACCACATGGCTCTCCCCAGCTGGACCAGTTGCATAGTCTCTCTTCTCATTTTAAACACAAAAATTATAATTATGTTTTGTCTCCCATTCCAATTGTTTCTTAGATTGCACTGGTGCTGGTACCTAGATAATCTTTAATGTAATTCACCTGCTCTCCAAAGGTAGAAGACTTGTCTACATCAAAAATTTGTCAAATATGATTAGATGTAGGTAACTGTATTATCATTATGGCAACAGGGTCAAAAAAAAAAAAAAAAAAAGAAAGTAAAAGCATTCTTATATTCTGGGAAAAGTGAATATTCACTGGGAGTTATATGGTATGGCACCAGTGTTTAAACTAACTGAAAAAATTAAAGCAAACAAGCTTTCCTAACCTTTGGGGCAGATTTGGGATTTACATGAGTTATAGGAGTGGAAGAATAACTTGCAAACTTATATGTCTGCAAGAGGTGAAAGGATCAGCCTAATGGAAGATACTTGTGTGTCACAGCTTATCAAGGTGGCATAATTTTCTTTACAACCTTGTAAAAAAACTGTTGAAATGTAAGCTACCATAAAATGCTGCTTACAGAATCAGAAGTAACTGGTTGCATATTACTGATTGCTTTTCCACAGAAGGAAAAGATTGCTGGTTGCCTTTACTCAGTTAGCAAAAAAGGGAAGGGAAAATACCAGCTTAATTTTTTTATTCTTTACTTCAGACAGTTTGATAATTGCAACATTCTTTCATTTTTCCAGGCTCAGTTATTTCTAATTGGGCAAGTGTCAACTTTTTAGCTAGGACGACCTTTTCCATAGCATTTGTGTATGCCTGCAACCAAGGCTCCCAACCTCAGTCGGAAATCATCTTTGTTATTTGCACTGCAGGAACACTTGAGCTCATGTCAGAAACCAAGACAGGTAGTCTACTGTGCAATTCAACTGCAGCCAAAACATCAATTTTCTGATGATTTCTGACCTAAAACCAAAGATACTCTTTACTTCATAGGTACAAATAATAATAGGAAAAAAAAATCCAGTGGTACTAAATTTGGTTCAAAATTTCCGGGTACTTTCTGTGTAGAAATATTTGGGAATGAGAACCGTCCCTGATCCTTTGGTTAAACTGCAGCAAAACAGTACAACAGAGGGTCATAGTTTCAAAGGTTTGAATGCTTCATTAGTCATCACAGGTGTTATAAAGCCACTGTATCATACAGTTGAAAAACACTTCCATATAGTTAAATACAAGACAAATGTCTCTGTCTACTTTCAGTACACTTCTGACTACAGTTAGTATAATTTCACATACAACTATATGGAAGACTGTGAGCCGACTCCTGTGAACTCAGAACAAAGTTTAATAAGTGAAAACAATACAAGAAGCATGACTGGAAACCTCCTCTCTTCTCTCTACTTCTATTTTTTCTTTTTATTCAATAATAATAAGCCCCTAGTACAGAAACTCGGGAGAAGTCTTTGAGCTTTGAGACATTTGTGTTACATCTTTTTGTTTCTCTGCTTTTTAGCCTGCTCTATTTCCAGATGGTATTAAATAAAATTCAGGGGAATGGTCCTGGTATTTTTGAGAATGTTTACTTTATTTCAAAAATGTCCATAACTGAGCATGTCTAGGACCAAAAACATCGCGTTTTTGTGGGAAGAAAGATGTTTCGTAGCTTATGATGTTAGGATTAAAAAGTACAAGACTCAATTGTATAGAGTCTCCAATTATACTTCTGCTTAGCAGAATCCTTGCAAGAAGATATATGCAAACTAGAAGAGGAATTTCATCTTTAACTCATTAGTTTTCCATGGAGAAACCACATGGCTGGACATTAAAGCACAACTCTATCATTCAGTACAGGCTGTGCTTTCATTTTTTCTGAACTAGAGCAGACAGCTAACTTTATTCTATGTGTGTTCTGATTTTAATAACATAATAAAAAGAACTTAAAATTAAAATTAATTGGAGTCAATAGAAAAAAAATCAGAGGCCCCATTCAGGTTCCAAATACTGTATTTGAGGCTTTTAAACTTTTCTCACAGGCAGTTTTTCTCTACTCCAACATGAACACTATGGTATAGATGGTATAGTAGAGCACTACTTTTTTTTTTTAATAGTCAACACTGAAGAAAAAGAAACTTTCTAATGGTAAGGATGGTGAGAAATAAGAAGACTTCAAATTACAAGTTCTTTGGGCATTTCCTATTAATTTCTCTATCAAAATGTTGACACACAACCTCTTTTCTTAAAATCTATCTCTCTATGACCAGCTGAGCACCAAGATGCAAAACAAACAATAAGCATGTGACTAGAAGTGTTTCATGTTTGTCTAGATGACCTCTGTTAAAGTGATCAGTGGACTTAGTGATGTCAGAGAAGATTTATTTCAGAATATCATGACCTATACACTATGTTCTTTTTTTTTTTTTTTTTTTTTTTTTTTTTTTTTTTTTCTGTCCTGATATATATTATCACATTTGAGCATGAACTATTGTCCTTTTGTGTAACAGATTTTTTTTTTTTTTTTAACATAAAAAACTGTTCTCCTCATGGTGCTCTTACTCAAGATCCCATCTACTGATGTAGTTGAGCTACTGTCATTAGTCAGTTGCAATACAGCAGTACCCTAGAGCATCTCCCATATTTTTAATAGTACCTGTCTGGCATGTCATTTCATGAAATCCTGTACTAGCTGTATTAGTCATTTCAGCATGCTATCATTCTGATGGTAAAGTATGGGACTCAGGCAATCCTGCTAAACCCACATAATCAAGGCACACTTCTCAAACAGTAATTCAAAGTTTTTTTCACATAGGAAAATAAATTTCAATAGCACTTAAGAAACTTATTCTCAAAGCTTTTGAGGTGAGCAGTTGTTTGCTTTTAAGCACATTTGTAATATTGTACTTCTGTATATTAAACTATTAATTAAAAAAAAAAAAAAAGCATAAGAAAAACAGTACAGTGGATCAGTGGATCATCTAGAGATAATATATTTGTTTTAGACTTTGGAAAGCTCTTTCTGAGTGGCTTGCTCTAGACTGTTTAATCCTTGGGCATTCTGGAGGAAGTGTAGAAGGGACATTCTCCAGCTTCTCATCAGCCAGAATTCATGTAGACAGAAAGCATCAATTGTCTAAGCAATGAAATTGTGCTCACTCCACACACCACATTCACTCTCCTATGGGGACAAGTAAACCTGGGAGAAAGAGGGCAAGAAAGTTAAGCTTCCTTGTGTAAACTGTGAGCCATGCACAGCTTCCACCATGGGAACACTCTCTTAGTGTGCTTGTTTGTTTATTTTATTTGTGTACATTGTAAATCAGATTCATTTCCTAAAATGCCAACAAACTCAGCCTAATGTTCATAGCACTGAAATGCATCTGCACTGAGAGCAGATGAAAGGGCACAAGAACATATACATGTAACCAGTTGATAGATGTACAGAGAGGGAGTTGAAAGCTTGGAGAACAGAAAATTCATGAACATAAATGTTGATTCATTACCCTGACGGTGAGGCAACAGTGAGAAAAAACAACCAGTGTGCCCATAGGTTCAACTGATATCACCACCTTTTGCCCACAAATAGTCATCAAAGGCTCTGATCCTGGCGGGTTTGTTGGAGTTGCTCTTTAAATAAGCATCTTGTGTGCTGTAGCAATATTCAGTTTTGCATTGCCACAAAAAAAAAAATCATCTTTAAATCTTTCTCTATATCAAACTCTGCACAAAAATCAAACATTGCAGTGTTGTTGCCATCAACACTCTCACTGGGCATCGTTAGCTTCAGCACAGGACCATGGATCCAGCTTCAGTCAGCTGCCTTGGGAAGGCCGGAGAAAATCCTTCATCTATCTACATCTCCCATCAGGATACAGGCAGCCAGCAATAATCTGCCTCCTGTGTGTGCCAGTGAATAAGGAATAACTGAGACACAGAGGTTAAGGAAACCATTAACCCTCGGCACTTCTCTGTGGCATTCACAAATCCTTTGGGGATATTGTTGACAAACTACCAATATAGCAGTAACCTCCTCAAACTCAAGATTTATTGAAACATGAAGTAAAATAAAAGAGTGACAGAAGAGATGGCTTACAGTTTTCAAATGCCAGAGAAGGTGCTAAAAAAAAAAAAAAAAAAAAGAGGGAATGGTTTACATGAACAGATCTTGAAAACAGATCTCTCTCTGACCTATTACTATAGCTTCCTGCACAGATATTTTCCCTTCTTGTTTTCCCAGGGTGTTTTGCAAGTCCTCTCCTTTGAGTCATTGAGCTTGTCCTGGCATGCCTCTCCTGGTTGGCCATGCACCTCTGGGCACTAGGAGTCAAAAAACATATCAGGGTGAGGTTTTCTTTACCATTTGCATGAAGAGTTGTGTCCTATTAAAAGGGAAACCAACATAACTAATGCCTCCTCCTTACAGCTATGAGACTTCTTTAGCCTCCCTAGCCAGCCCAAAGCCCCAGTAATGTTCATTTCTTTAGATAAAAGCCAGTTATCAGTTGTTCATTTGGAGGATTGATGTTTTCAGTGGGAATCAAGTCAAAGCTCAATTACAGCCTATATACTAGACTCCTAAAAATATATTTTATTGATTCCTCTTTGCATGAAAGATGAATTATCAAATTACACATTCCTCCATCAGAATTCTAAATGCCATCTTTTTGTCACATAAACCATATTTCTTAATCACATTTTATAGACTGTGAAACAAACAAGGCAGAGTATGTGTACCTATGTATATGCATATTTGTATTATGTATTGTGTATTATGTATAAACTGTGTTATGGTTGTCTGTCCTATTAACAGGCAGATTAAATTACTTTTAATTCTCAAGCTATTTACCCACCTCCTGTTCACTGACAAAATGGAGGCACGCCATCTTAGTTCTCCCACTTCTGCCAGTTCATTGACAATATTAAGGATGTAAGATCAAGTATTAAAAAAAACAGGAAATTCCAGCAATGTTAACTCAGCCCCATCTATAGCCTGTGTATTTTTTGGCGCACATGAATAACAAAGAGTAATACAGTGGTGCCATTAAACTGGACATTCCCCACCTGCAGTAGTAAAATTTACCAGACTATTTGAGGTATTTCCCATTCTGAGTAAAAGGAGCACTAAAAGCAGAGTTTTAAAGGTAATTACACTGAAGCAGAATGTGTCAATAACTTAATGATGCCAACTGCAAGATTTACTTTTAATGAGGAAAAAATTGAAAACGTGACCTATGTGCAGTGTAGTAAATTGTGCTTCATTCATTTTGAAATTTAGCAGGACTTTGCCTAAAAGACAACAAAAGCAATTAAAAAAAAAAAAAAAAAAAAAAAGGAAAAAAGGAAAGCAAGAAAATATGAAAATAGTGGTTCTGAAATGCTACATTTTTTTTTTTTCTGCTTTGTGTATTACAGCTCAACCTTCACATTAGAAAGAGATAATCTTTATTGTTGTGCACAGATATTCACTTTATTAAAGTGTACCTGGACACAATGAAAAATATGGGTATATTTAATGGACTGGTCCAATGCACAATATTTAAATGTATCTTATTTAAAGAAATTTTGTTTTATTTTCCATGTCAATGACCTACTATTATTGGATTCTTTCTTGGTTTAAGGGTCTTAATATGAACTATTTTCATTTTAGCTCCATCCAGAAAGAGAAGATTGTATTCTTGCAGCTTTCTTTGGAAATTAAATACAGCCAAAGGCAATAGACCACAAATCTATTCAGCAGAGATACCACGTTTGGAAAGATTACAGCTTTTTATAGGAAATATATCATTTTTTTTTTTTTTTTAATAGGAAAATAAGTAGCGGTAATCTGTAGCATTATGAACTACCAAATTCTCTCTAGAGCTACAATAGTATATTCTTTAGCTTGATATTTGTATTTTCATGTCTTAAAGTTACACTTTGACATTTAGGTAAGAAAAAGTGAATCTGAAACCATTAGTAAGACACAGTTGTCCAGTTTCACCTAGAATCCTAAAACTGTTATGACACTGATAAAAATAATAACTCATCATTTTAGTGGTATTTTAATTTCATGATATCGCTGGTGCTTGTTAGTAAACTTTTGATATTAGTTAAAACAAAATATAATAATGTAATAGAAAAAAAAAATAGGACAAGGGAACATGGAGAATAGAAAACAACAAAAAAGGAGACTCCAAGAAACAACAACAACAACAAAAAAACAGTAATAGAATATCAATGGTTGTAATATAGTTTACAAGAGACATTTTAAAAAAATATATCAATAAATAGGCCTTTATTAGCCAGTTCTCTTACATTTGAGTGGTGTAAGCCCAGTGGCCACAGAAGATGCCCAGACAAATAAAGATACCTAAATACTTTTGATTTTCAAATATTCATAAATGTATTTAGGCATCAAAGTGTTAGTATCTGTATTCCACAAACTTCTCTTTCTTGGAAGAGCTTTTTGTTTGTTTTTATTTTTATTTATTTATGTATTTATTTAAGCTTTTCTCTTTAGGAGAAAGTTTTTGCACATTAAATAAGGTGCTAGGTCCAGAGTCTAGTGTTTAAATCTTTGACATCTGCCACTGACCAATTTGAAATTTCTTTAGTCTTCCTTGGCTGTGGAGGGAAACTAGCCACGACAGTACCCTCTCTACTGGATGGCATGGATTCCTAATTGATTAGGGATTGCAGCTCTCCAGTCTCATGTTTCTAGCCTTTCAACACAATCAGCTGAACTCTAAACGTATTAGCAACAGTTAAAATGGAGATAAAGAAACACCTTTATTTTGTTGATACGCTCATTTGTCTGCTATATTCTGCCTTAGCCAGCAGGCATGTCATTAAGCTGGTACTCATTTCAGTTCTGTTTTAGCTTTAGTCTTTTCACTGATTTGTCTCTTTTATTTGTTATGACTATTAAAGAGAAACCATAACATGCTAATTTGCTGATTAAACAGATAGTTCATATAAAATTAACATGCATTGGAGCAGAGGGGGATTTTTTGATTAATAAAGTAGAAAAACTGGAGAATAAATTAGATATTCCTGCAAATTTTAGACCTAAAATACTTCTTTCTGTCACAGCTAGTTTCCCCAAAATATGCATGCATGGAGAAAAAACGAAATTGGTTAGTGCTGGCCAGAATTTGTTAAAATATGATTTAATACAAAATAAAGCAAGCAGCATGAGAAAAGTGATGGCTAAGATGCCCTGAACAAGGGTGCCATTTAGGGTCATGCTAACCAATGCTACCACTACAGATACTAAGCCAAAACAGTGATTCATTTTCTTGTGAAAGCAGGTCTTAAACCTTGCATCACCAGAGTTTTCTGCTCTTCAGTAGGGCTCTGAGGCCATGCTCCAGTGATGCCCAGCAAGGTAGTATCTGTGGGCTCCCATGATGAAGGCAACCTCCCTGTAGCTCCTCATGCCCATCCTCAGTGGGGTCTCTGATTGCTCCCCACTGCTTGGGCACTGATGCAGCTGTGCCATCTGTCCAAAGAGAACCTAAGGTCCTTCTGGCCACTCCCTTTCAGTTTGCATTTAAAGCCTGACCTCTGTGCACTGTAATCATCTAATGACTCCACCTCAATAACTTACCTTTCACTGCCCTTCAGCATCTACATTGGTCCTGCTGCATCAGCTTAATTAGAAGAGCTTGTACTCATGAAACTGTGTGAGAGAGGTGCAGGAAGCTCTCAGCAGAGGTCACACCAAGGTGTGATAAGCAGAAGTGACAGCCATGGCCTACAGCCACATTAGACTGCACCTCGGTAGACTCAAATTCACCTCTCTGCTATATCACAGGGACGGTCAGGATCTCATGTCAGGTATGAATACCAGGTTTGTCTCAGACACTCTCCTATTTACTGTGAACGTAGCCAAGCTGCTAATAGCTGTCACTACCAACCAGAGGTTCATTGTGTCCTCTTTCTATCACTAGTCTTCCAGTAGTCACAAGAACCTTTTTCCTACAGGTAAGGGATGACCAGCAGGGGGCTTTGTTTCAGGGTATGCATAGACGCTTTTATCTTTTGTATGACAAGTTGGCACTGGTTCAGAAAACAACCATTCTTTTTTCCATATTTTCACACCCTATTCCCTGTCCCACACTTCAGACATCTATTAGGAAATTGTTATTGCAGATTTGTGGTACAAGAGGTTCAATGTTGTCAAGTTTTGTTGGTACTGGTGTGGAAACATGCATGATCATACTCACATTTTGGTGTGGAGTTCCTTGCTACTTGCTATTGTTATTCTGCTAATTACAATGGTAATGTAGAGCTAATAGGTCAACTGAGGCTACAACTGCCACTGAGCTCATGCAAGGCTATCTGCTGACTGGTCTATTCAGTGTCTTTGTTACTGCTGATGTCTCAGGCATGTTTACTATTCATTCGTAAGCAATGGTTTGCAGAGCTGGGCCAAGGACACTGGAGAAACACACGTTTTAATTCAATTACATTTAGGTCCGGATCTCTCTAGCATCTCACAAATGTTTCATCTGGGAATGACCTACCTTCTAAAGAGAGGTAGGTCTCAAGTTCAGCAGATATTTTCTCTCACCAGAGGCAGAACATTAGAGGGGACACTTGCAACCTGTTAGGAATTGATATTGCCTTTTCCACAGAAAAAACAGACTCTCATCACAGAACTAATGTGCTCCTAGCCAAAATTAATCATTATTGAGATACACAGAATAAATAAAGTTTATTGTATTCAAAGAAAAGGGGCATTTGGCAAAGGGTGAAGCTAGAAAACCACTCCACATGTAATAGAACTCAAGAGACTGTCTGCCACATTGCAAGATTAAAAGAGCAACAAGAAGTAGTCCAAACGAAGATTTATATACAAGTTGTCCCTTCCTTCTGGGACAAATCTTATTAGTCAGATCCCAAAGATGGAAGTTATTTACATAAAGGCCACCCTTTTCTAGCAGAATAGCCTTTTAACACCACATATGAAAACTGCATAAAATATAATAAGCTGATCAAGACATTAACTTTTTACAGACATCTCCGAGTCTACCAAACCACCTGATTTTGGAAAAAATGTCTTTTTTTGATGTTTTCTCCTGGACTTCTCATTTATGTGTATACTATCCACAGCACTTAGTTCCTGGATCCTTGCCATTGGGGATTGTCCTGATCAAGGGAAAAAAAAAAAAAAAAAAAAGAGAGAGAGACAGAGAGACAGAGAGAAGTTAAAATAAGAAGACATACTTCTTCCTTCTCTTGTGCAAAGCATACATCTGCTGGTTGCATGGAACTGTTAAGACTGGGGGTCCATGTGAGGCAACATTTTAACACCCCACTGCAGTACACATCCTCTTGTGTGTGAGCAGCAGCTGAACCTGTCAGAGCAGAGAACAATCTGTTGCAGTGGGTTTCAAATCTTATCAAATAAAGTTCCATCAAATTTCCAGTCTTGCAAATGCATTTCCAAAGTGGAAACACAGCTACCAGTAGGACTAATGTTTTTTAGTCACTTTTGACAGTCTCTCCCAGACATCTTAGAATACTGTATCTATAGCTCACACTCTAGATTCCATATTGCTCTGGCTTTTCTTTATACCAAAACCAAGATCTTTTCTAGATCTGTTCTTCTTTGCTCACTGTCTTTAAACATTTCATTTGCTTTGACCTTTGCATTTATTTTCTGCCACAAATGTTTTGGAGGGAGGTGCTTGTCATTTGTCACACTCTTCAATACATATCTTCTGAATAAGGACATTCTTCTTTCTTTTAACAGAGTAACATCAGATCCAGGCCACAACCATGTTCCTCAGACCTGTACTGTGTTGTGTCCTATTCCCTGATTCTGTCTCTTCTCTCCTTCGCCCATAAAATATTTGAGGGAGAATATGCCTATATTAAAAGTGTAAAGCATATGTGCAACTAGTGCCTTCCTTTGTAAAGAGGAAAACAACATATAAAGAGTATGGCACTGATTTCTTTTATCTTCCTCATGTGCATCCTTCTCCCAACATTGGTTAAGTACTTAACATAACAATGTTTATTTTTGTTCTGCCGCTGATAATAGAGAGCCCTAGTTCCCTTAGTGTTTTCCACATAGCTCAAGTAGCATCTCCCTTCCATCTTCCAATGGCCATCTGTCCTCTAATACTGACTTCTATTTCACGTTGAAAGGATTACTTTCAACAGCAATTTAGCATATTCTTCTCTTTCTCTCTCTCTTTATCTCTGTCTCCAGAGAACTGGCAGCTGAATCATCCCTTACACTGGGGATAAAAATAATTATGGAAGGGCTAGGAAGCTCCATGAGTTTCAACTTGCAGAGTTTCTGTTGGGTTTGCCCATCAAGGGGCGGGGGAGGGAGGACAGGGTGTGGTTTTACCCCCAAGCTAAAAATACAAAAGGCAAACAGTGGTTCCAATAAGTGTAAACTACACATTGTACCCACTGTTATTATTCTGTATTGGTTTACAACCTGCCTTTCATGAGGATATGATAGTGATGACTTCACTTCACCCATCACTAATACCGTGGGAATTGGTAACCATTTTACTGATGGCAAAGATAATTTGGGTCCACGCAGAAATGAGAAATTACTTATCCAGCCAAAAAGAATGGGGTTCCTACTACCTCGGGACAAGATTAAAGCCTGGAATTAGAATCAAATCTTTGTGGTCAGGGAGAATCTGGACACAGCCATGACTGAAAGGCAAAGAAGCAGACAGTGGGGCCAAGCAGGTGCCAACCAGCCTGCTGGCTTAGGCTGGGCTGCAGACTTGGCAAGAACATCAAGGACTCAAGAGCAGAAGGAAGACAAAAGTCCAAACCTGGCGTGGGGGCTGTCAGAAAGAGTCTGAGAATCTGTCTAAGGGTGGGAGAAGAGGCTGAGATGGAGAGACTGTCTTGAGGTGGAGACTGCAGCTGAGGGAGATGTATCCATTCAGGAAATGTAATATTCAGTAGATTCCAGGAATTATGAAGGGTATTTTGAACTTAGACAATTAGTACTTGGGAATGTGTATTTCATTTATGTTAATTCATTTTTTTTTTTTATTTTTTTTTTCAGATAGAAAGAATAAATATTGGCCTCAATTTGTTTTTAACAGCTTTCTGTAAAAATCTTTGAGCACTGTAACAGTGTGATACTCTACACAAGAAACAGAAAATATAAAATTAGATCAAAATGAAACAGAAAAACAACACAAGATTATAATTATACTTTTAAGAACTTAATTAAATTGCATATATTTTTAGAAACTGTCAATATCAACTTGCAACAGTCCCATACTTCCCCTGTATAGTGTTTCTCTGCAACATGGCATATTAAGGTAATAGGGAGCAAAAGCATTAGGCTGTTTTACCTGTTGTTTGTAGGAAGATCTTCCTTCTGTAAGGAGCCTTATAATTAAACTGAACAAACAGTATCATTGTGACAGACCTGAACATTTTTTTTTTTTTTAAATATTAATTTCTGTCTCTTCAATTAGTTGAGACTGTTGTCATCAAGATGATCTTTCCTACCTGGTCTTCCGACTATGTCACCTCCCTTTTTATAGTGTCTGAGTCACTTAACTCAATCTCTTATTAGTTTCATCTCATGTTCATTTTTTCTTGTGAATGTTTTCAAGGTTATAAGCCACACAGTCTCTGCTTATGCTCTGAATTAATTCCTTTTCACACTTACTCATTACAAATTTCCCTGCTCTGCTGATGATTCCAGCTTTTATCTCCAGATCCTTTTTTTTTTTCTTTTCTCACAAATACTTCCATCATTTCTGCCACTCAACACCTAGGCTGAAAGAGCTCTCACAACATAACTTTGTCAGCCTTCCCTCTTTTTCTTGCTTAAATTACTCCGGAATTCCAATTTCTACATTATGTCATACAAACAGTACTATTTCCACAATTAAAAAATAATAAGTCTTATGTCACTGTGGCATATAAAAGAGTGACTATATGATTACATGTAGCACAAATTTGCGATCTTTCTTACATCTTTTCTATCTTGAAGTGTGGTATAGACATATTTGATATTCAGGTCCAGGGGACAGTGCAAATATGAATCATTGATTTTTCCAGGATGCTTTTAGATTGGTACAATAATAGTGCATTGTATGCAGATATTTTATGTGAACTGATCATTTAAAATCTAACACTAATTTGTTGTCAATGATGCTGACAGGAAAATCAATAAATAAATCAAAGCCCTGCCATCCAATGTCACAACGTTTTGGAAAATATTCTTTTTCAAAATTAACAAAAGCAAGTTAAAAAAAACAACACATGAAGTGATTGGAAAAAGTTATGTTTATAATCATCTGCCTATTCAGATGTATTAAGTAGGTCAAGTATGTCCTTTTTACATAGGTTCTGAAAGCCACATGCTGTTAGAGGACAAAACAAATGAGTAAGACACAACCCACGAGTCCTTTATAACACTATGTGAAAATCTAACCATATGAAAAAAAAAAAAAAAAAAAAAAGATGAGAAAAATCAGAAACTAAACAAGAAATGAGTTCAACAAAATTAATTTAAAAGAAAAGAGGCTTCAGGGAGGCTTAGAAGGCTGATATTCCACCAGAAAAAAAAAAAAAAAAAACAAACAAAAAACACAAAAACAAACAACAACAACAACAACAAAAAACAACATGATAATGTGGCAGGCTCCAAAGGCTCCTGAGGGTAGAAGGGCAATTAGTACAACACTTCAGATATCCCAGTTTTAGATGTGTTGTGTACACAGCCAAATAGCTGGGCCATTCGTATGAGTAAGACTGCAAAAATTAACATTTGTTCTCAGTAGAGTTGTTAACTATAGCAGGATTCTCTAAAGCACTGAAAACAAATTTCCTAAAAGTTATGGATAAAATCCAGGCTCTGTGGAAGTCAGTGCTTGTAAGTTTAGACAATATTTGGTCTGATTCTTATCATTTATATAGCGGTCTATTGACATAGGGAAAGGTGTTGTATTTCTATTTTCTGAATATTTTACATATTGGTGGTCAGAGTGTGCGAAGATTTAATTCAAGTGCTAAATCCAGAATTTATGCTACCTTTATGTTCAAAACTGTTAAAAAAAATCGCATGTGCTGTGCCAGTATTTTTGCAATTTGTTGAAAGATAAAGTGTATGTGGGACACGTCAGCCAATGGTTGTAGTTTGGGTAAATATGCTTTCTAAAAGTGTTCTTTTTCCAAATAAAATGTGTTTCATATTTTAGTTATGGGAAATAATAGATATGATAAATGGCACCTATTTTTAGTTTGCACTTACTTTTGTTCCAGAATATTTTAATAAAATTATATATAGTTTTGATTCCTTTTTTTCTTCTCTACTGTTTTAAATGGATACAATAAGAAGTTTAGCTAATTTTATATGTTAATTGTAGAGCAGTTTTTCTTGATGAGCTTCTTAACTACCTCTTCTAAAAGGGATGTCATGGAAAAAATAACTTAATATTAGGAAAAATCGAGAAATAACTCATATCATTATAGCCATCACTACAAAAATGATCATAACACTGGTCTTATGACTGAACATTTCCTAAATAAAAGAAAAGAAAAGAAAAAGAAAAAAAAAATAAATAGAATTCAAACATATGAGGAAGAAAAATGTAAACATTAGCGATACTCTGATATCACTACTAATATGTATCCACGCATTACTCATTTGTAGATTTATTTTTTTTTTTTGCATTAAGCTTTTTTTCTATAACGCATCAAGAAACTTTATTATTTTCACATTATGAACAACATAAAGGAAAAAGGATTAATCTCAAATCTTGGACTGAGGTCTGAACTGACCAGCCTAGCCTAATGTTTTAATCAAAATAGCAAGGCTTTGCTGCAGATCCCGCCAAAGAAAGGATTTCCCATAAAAGAACCAGACATAATAAAAGAAAATTACTTTAAATTACCCTGATCTTCCCTCTGACTCATTCTGGGATGCTTTCTAACAAGCCAGGACAAATCTAAAAGAAAACCCAAATAAATATTTGTTGTCAGATTTAATATCTAGTAGATATTATTTCTAAAGAAACCAAGTTATTTAAGTAGAGTAGAGTTCAATTTAATTCTCTGAAGAAGACACATTGAAGGGAAATATATGTAAAGGTAAAGGTGTAAATTAAAATTAAGCAAAAACAAACTAATGAGGGGAATTACAAAGTCCCATTAAGAAACACCTTGGTGATTTGAAACACCATTGAAACACCTTGGTGATTATCAAGAATGGTAATCCCATTGACTAAAAAGGAACTTATCTTCTCAAAGGAACCATTTTCTTAAAAATTATTATTTTCCTTGCTGATAAACACTAAAACCTGTTGACCTTTAGACTTGCAGTCAAGTGTTTTTAAATAAGAAAGCTATTATTAACAACAAGTACCACTAAAATATCTCACTGCATTTGTCTAGCTGTATCATCACCCAGAAAATAAAAATTAAAGGTTCTTAAAAAATATAAGTTTTCAGATTTTGAAACCATAAAGTATGAAAATGTAACCCTGCAGACGGAAATTAGAAAATGCGCATTTCTTAGGCTTTTTATGTTTTTTATTTTAATTTTAATTTATATATATATATATTGTGATGAAATTTTCAGGCAAGCACTTTTGGTTTATATTCTTGAGACAACATACACAAATTAAACATTAGAGGAAAACAGCAACATTATTTTTTTATACAAGTATGCCAAAATTGAAAAAAACTTTCTAAAACACCTGGTGTTTTCCCTTAAAAATTTCAACAGCAAATGCATCTTGATGTTAGCATTAATGAAATTAGCTTAACAGCTGAGACTAGCATATTATCTAGTCATTAGATTCTTTTTGTACCTGAGACAGTGAGAGAGACATGGAAACACATCTTGGGGAAAAAAGAAAAAAAAAGAAAAAAAAAAAAAAGATTCAGGAATGAGACACAAATACAGCTAAAAGGCTCTGTTAAAATCTCCACTTACAATTCTCACCCTTTCACAGAGCCTTCAAGGGAAACCTATTATACACATGGTTTAATTGGCTAAGGAGAGTGTTAGGCTATTGGGCCAGTACAGACTTACTATAATAAACAGCATGCTTAAAGAGGTCAACTCGCCCAGTGATGTCCTGAGAGGAGATACTGACTCTGCATTTTTAAGAAGCCATTTATTTGTAGGGAAGCTGATTAAACCAGCCGGGCATTGTATGTCCTCTGCCTCTGGGAAGGATGGCAATAGATTTTTAATAAACGCATAATATTTACTGAGCTGTATGAATATTCAGAAGCCAAAGTGTTTAAATTCTGATTATATTTTGTAGCTGCTTACCAGTTCCAGACCTTTGAGGTCTGTCAACATTTCTGTTTTGCTGGGTTGGTAGAGCACAATACTAAATCTAAAGATATCCTTCCAATTATTATTAGGTTATCACTATATTTCTCAAAATATCAAGTATATGTTTGATATGGTGGATGGCCATCTACACACCTGTTTGCACACAGAATACTCACATATATTATTAATACACTGACTTATATGTTTATTAAGGATTAGTATACAACCCAGCATCAAACTCCTTTGAAATGTACTAGTTTTCCCTGAAATATGGAGAGTGTGCTGTAATACATGGGGATGGCAGTAGCAGGGCTGGAAGGAGTCAGTTAACCCACTGTAATGTGTGGTTCTCTCACAGGCAAATAAATGCTATTGTGCCAGTCTCCAGTATTCCTGCTGGAGCTGATTTTTGCATTGTGGTTCCTGTATGGCCCTCTTACATTCCCAAAATTAATATTTTGACCATGAGAATGGAGGCTGCGATTGCTTTACTGATGATGTCCATGAGGCCAAGTATGTCCAGAATAAGCAGGCAAAAGCACGTTCAGGCTGGGATCATGAGAGCAGCCAAGTTGCTGTTGGCCAAAGCCCATTGCCCTTCCATGAGGATAGGAAAATGCATCTGCAGCACCCACGGTAGCTCACACAGTTGGAGAAAAGAGGCACCAAACCACAGCTGCTTGAGTTTCGTGTGAGGGTGGACTTGAGAGTGCTGTAGCCTGGACTCTCCGGTGCCAGGCACCCCGTGGGGATTGGAAGGTGACGCTGCTGCTTGGGCTATTAGCAGCCAGGGGCTTCTCAGCATGGCAAGGTAACATGAATTTTGACACTGGGAGAGCACCACTGATGAAAAAGTGGCAATTAGGCTATTTAGGTACTGTAGTATTAAGAAGAAACTGACAAGGAAATTGGAGATTCTGTCTTTTGGAGGTAGGCACGGCAGCGAGGGGTCAAAATGATTTTGTGGTTCTAGCCTTTGGGGCCTGTCTAAAGTTGCTGTTCTATTAATTATGCAGCTTTTTACAGGTATACAGAAGATGAGAGAGTTTGGCATTTTCTTGCCTGCCTTGCCAGCATTTATTCTTTGACAAGACCAGCCTTGTGTAAACAGTCTGAGACCAATGGTATTTGCTTAACATTTTAATTGGGAAATATTTTAAAGGGAGGGAGCTCGAGGTGTCCTTTGTTTTCTGCCTGGTGGTTTCCCATGTTTCTCATGAAAGGGAACAGACTCAGATCTTTTGTCTATTCTCTGTTTTCTTCTTGCACTAGCATATTAATAAGACATCAGAAGGCACTTAGCTATTTGTAACAATCCACCATATAGTCGTATTTGTGGTGAGGGCAGGCCTGCCTTCTCTTGCTCTAATCATGCCATAACTGTGAAAGGCATGGCTAAAGCAGACTGTTATATTACCTACAAATCTGTCATTTTGGTAACAGCTAGGAATAATTGTGTCCGTTTATCTTTCATTTTGTTTGGGGAAAATGATGAGAATCATGTGTTCCATCACAACAACACCCAGCATAACTCCTGCAGTTTTTTTAGTACACGATTTTCATCTCAATGTTGGCATTTGGATATTTTCAATGGACATCCTCAAGTGGAAATGAATTGTTATTTTTCTGCATGGATTGTTGCTGTTGCTAAGGCAGATGAAGTGCCTCTTGCTAAGAACAGCATTTCAATCAGACTCCGACGTAACCTTGTGTTAGCTGTCACCTACACACAGAAGAGTTTGGGGCCTGGATGGTGGCCGAGCAGCACTTTGTCTCCAATGCACGGTGCTTAGGTGGATGTTGCTAACAGGACAAGCCCAGCACTGCAAGGGGCTGCCAGCTGGCAGGCACACCACCTCCTGCACTGGTGTTACACACGGCATGGACAGTTCCCCCAGCGCCGAGCAGGTGTTTTATGGAAGGCTCAGTTGGGATTTCCTACAAACTCAGCAGATCCATGATTGAAGTGAGTTACAAACGTTCAGCTGATGGTGTGTGTCTGCAGGAAAGGAATCGTTTTCACTTTCTCACGCTCAGCCTGCTTTGAAGGGACTGCAAAAACTGCAGTTGAATTCTGCCTCATCCCCAGACGATTCAACCTGGCATGCAAGAACAGCAAGGACACGGCCTCCTGCTAATCATACAATTACAAATGATCTTTTCTTTATCTTAAGCAGAACAATTATATTTTATGGATATCTTTATTGCCCCTGATAAGAAAGATTATGTTTTCATGTACACTGTGTTGCAAGTGTTTTACGATATGCAAGGTTTTGCAAAGCACTCAGAACTAAGCCTGTGGGAAAAAATATCCTCAGCAGATGTAAATCAATGCAATTGCACTGAAATCAGCTGGGAATCTGTCCCTCTATATCTTTATAGCCCATTCTACAAGTATCTTTATAGCTTGGTGTACCTGAATAAAGAGAAAACATTGAAATAAAGATATATTTTTGACTTCCAAAAGATCACTGATAATTGTCAGAAGAAATTCTCTATAAACTAAGAATTCAACAAAGCTGAATTGAAATTTTAAAGCAGAAAGTGATTGTTGAAGTTCTTATTTCTGGTTATTTTTTTCTGCAGTAATTTTACTGCAGGAACATTTTTATAACAACTGAGATCAGAAGTACCTGGAATATTTTTAGCAAACTATATACAAAAGTGATGTAGAAGTTACTCATGCTTGTGTAAACAAGGGACTATGGTTTACGTACTCATGTATTTGAGTCTTACAAATGCTAAAAGAAGATGTGAAGTAACAGGGAATCAGAACTCTCACTTCCGGTAGTCAACTTTCTCCAGCATGACTGTAACACTGAGGTTTGAAATCTCACATGCAGGCAAGCACAGGAAAACCAACTTCATAATGCAGAAACAGAAACTACATCAAGGCCCTTTTGAGAGTCAAAGGGTTTTAACTTAAACATGTGCTTAAACGTGTTTAAAGTTAAATATGTTCTTGAAGGCATCACTGAATCCATAGGCAGGAAATAATGAGACACAATTATTAAAATGGAAGCCTTTCTTTCTATTTTAAATAATTGTGTCTCATCATTTCTTGAGTATGGCTTCAATGACGTACTTGAAAAGTAGTTAACTTTTGAGAGGTGTCTACTGGAAAGGCATATGGAAACTCCCATATTTTTTTTTCTCACATGTTTAAATGCTAATTGTAGTTCCATTTAATACCAAAACTTTTCATTCTGCTGAACACTGAATGCATGAAATGTATGAATGTTTTTCTTTTTTCTTGGATTTTTTTTTTTTTCTAATTTATTGTCGTACTAGTTTGGCATTACCTTCCCATAGATGTCTTTCATTTACTAGATTTATCCCTGAGCTTCTACAGGTCTTCTCTTATTTTCTGATTAAAAAGCAAAGGTCATATTAAACTGACTCTTGCATATCACTTTCTGGGAAAAGTAGCTTGAGCAAAGCATGAGTTTATCCTCAGAGTGGAAAGATCCTCCCCACAGAGCACTCAATTGTGGTATCCCAGGTGCTTTGACATGTAAATGGAACACCACAGGCATTAAATAATTGGGTCAGATATCTTCAAGATCTTTATTCTACTGTCAAATACAATTTAGATCAGATAATTTCCAAAGTTAAAAGAGCTTGCTCCTGCTCCCATTAAAAGCAAGAGCAAAATTCCTTGTTGGTAGCACTTTAGGCAAACTGAAACCTAAGACATTATTTCATATTTTATTATTTGGTGTTCTCTCATGCTTCTTTGAATGGATAAAATTTTATTCTCATAATGTTTTTCATTTCCCTTATTGATTCCTGAATTGGGTACTATCCGATTCCCTTAATCTCCTACTTTCCTCGAGTAGCACATTTTGTTGCAGATCCTGCAAACTCTTAACAGGAGAAATTGATCCTCTTTCCACCGTATTGGTGGAAGTTAGCAAGGCCTTTGGAGAAATCAAAGGCAAGATCACAGTGTCCTACACGCTCATAAAGATCACTGCCCTGCAAACACATGATAATGACTTTGTTCATACAGCAATTTTATTGAGTTCAGAGCTTTGATGCTACAATTTACTTGATGCACTTGGAACCACTTTGAATATATTGGGTTTCCTCACAAGTCCGTGAATAATAAGGGTTGGGGCATACGATGACTTCTTAAGAAGTAATAAATCAGTGGCATTAAGTATGAGAAGTTTGCTGTTTGCAAAGCTCCTTTGAAGTGTAAATGTTTGGGCATCATTTTGTTATTAGTCTGTTTTGTTCTCTCAAGCTCGGCTAGGGTGATAACACTGAGTTTTACTACAATGACTAAAAATAGAAAAAAAGCTCAGCAGAAATATCAAGAAGTTGAGAACAATTTTCATGCCATTGTCATCATAATGATGATTCCAGTGTTATTTTGTTGTTGTTGTTGATTTTAAATTTTCTTACTACTTTTTTTTTTTTTTTTTTTAAACAAAAGATGCCAAAGCTAGAACATTTCAAATAACTTCTGTAATAAATGCATTAACCCAAGCAACCACAAGGTATATTGTAGCACTACAGCAGTAAAACCACTTTACAAGAACTAGGATGAAATAATCAATAAATCTCTCAATAAACAGTGATCAATTTCTAGTTAACATTCATATTAAGGATTCAAAGAAAAGTCTATTTTTGCAAGAAAAAAATCAGAAGAAGACCCTTGCATGTGAAATATTTAACACTGTCTATAGCGTAGGTTATGCCATTCCCTCCCTACTATTTTAAGAATATTTCTTTCCTATAATTTTGAATAACAGAAAAAAAAAAAAATAAAGGTGCTGAATTAAATATATGATACTAATAAGAGGTAATTTTATGTACTTTCAGAAGAGTTCTATAAGAAAAAATACAAAAATACTTATTCAAAGTACTGAAGCACTATTTTAATATTTTATTATTTTTTTTTTCTTTTTACTTTGATCATTAATTTGATTTCTTCAGAACAATTGCTTGGATAGGATAAAGTAGGGCCAAAACTGGGCCAAAATTATAACATCAGATTAAGTTTTCCTTGTAATTAACTCAGCTGAAGAATCAGCTCTAAATTTTGCACCGATATAACTGAGCATGAAATGTGCCCTAATACTATTTTCCTCTAAAATTCAAACACATTTTAGCTTTTATTTTTTATAGTCTTTATAATACTGTTGAATACTTGTGCAGACAAGATTTTATATTCTGTTACAGAAAAGTGTCAATTTTGTGTAAACCAAATTATGCATGTAAGGTTTTGGAACCTTTTATTTTTTCTTTGAATGATACGATACTCACATTAAATATAGATTGACCCTGGGAGGAAGTAGCATAAGCCAGTGATTTTTCTGTATTGTGGGAACTAGGAGACCCGGGTCTGTTTCCAATTCTGCCACTTAATCGTTATATCACCTTGAACGAAGTCCCTCTAACAAAGTCAAACTTAAGTGCTTCAGGTTAAATATCCAGATTCTTATTCAAATACCTACATAGGCAGATACTTATGAATAAGTACACTGAGAATCAGACTATTTATTTTAATGTCTTAATATGAATTTCAGTATGTAATGTCAGGCTTTCAAATTTGAAAATGTTGTCCTGAAATTTTCTATGCCATCTGCAAAGGGAATAATGTAAGTTCTTGCCTAGTAGGAAGGGGTCATTGTAAAACAAGCAACATCCCTTCCTGAAGGATGTTCATGATATGTTTTGAAATGTGCAGAAAACAGCTGCAACATATAAGAAAAAAACAGTAATATTATTTTACCTATGAGCGTTGCAATGGTGGTCTTTTTCTGAAACATTTATATGCACATCGGGATGACACAGTTCCTAGTAAACTAGAAACTGGAAAGTTATCTTAAGAGAAAATCCTTTCTGAAATACTGCAGAAGGAGCTGCACCTACAAGCACTTATTGAACCAAGGAGGCAGATCACTAGCTCCAGAGTTGTTTTTGCCTGCTGCAGGGGAGAATAAAGTATCTATGAGCACTGTGATATTTCTCATTTTACTGCATACCTTAACGAAAGCCAAAGGAACAGTTGGAAACACACACAAAAAAAAACCACTATATTTGCATATATTCTCTTCCAGACTGGTAAATGCTGTGGAAGGGACAGACTGCAAGGGAAAAGAGAAGCTTTGGATAAGTGCTTGAAAATGAGAAAGAGGATGTGGAAGGATGACAGGAAAGTCAAGCAGTTATGGGTAGAGGCTGGAGAAAAGCAAATGTCAGGAATAGGATCAAGACAGAATAAGAAGTCAAAAAAGGATCTGATGTATATTTAGTACATTTAATCTCCACGTAAAGGAAAATGAAAGGAAAAAAAAAATGAAAAAGAAAAAGAAAACCCCAGCAAAACATTTCTCTTTTTTTTCCTTCCCTGTTACGTTAAAGTAATAAGCACAACCACTCCATTAGCCAGACCTTGCAAGAGAGCAATCACTGGGCTAAATATAAATCTCCAAATTCCTCATGAGAGAGGAAAAATGCATCAGGGGGAGAGTCTCCCCACAGCCACAGAAACCTGGTGTTTCCCAGCCTCTCCTTCAAGATATGATGTGCATCATGTAGAGGAGACAGCCTTGAAATGTTGCAATAGAGAGGAACATGGAGTTATGGGTTGCAGGCAACTGTCAGAATATGCTTCTAATTTGAAAAATCTCTTTCATTTGACTAGGCTGCAACAAGATAACAAAGCCATGTGGTTCTGCTACCATACCAGGATAAGAACAGATTGAACCTGTTAAACATATGATCGGTCCTTCTGCAAACAGCAAGTGTTGTTCTCCCAGCCCCCAGTTTGATTTCTACACTCTCTATGCCCTGTTCTGCCCTAAACACATGTCAGCCCATGCTTGAGTGCTCATTTCAACACCGGTGTTGTGTGAGCAGCTGTGCTCACATCTGTTGACAATGAAGGGATTTCAGTTGTCGAGGTGCTGTACTCCTTCGCTTTTGGTCTGTCTGTAACAAGGACGACAGCCAAGATGAATACTCTTCTAGATCACTTTGTTTGGGAATTATACACTGCAGCACTTATGTTACTGCTCTGCTATGCCATTTGTCTGTGCCTCTGTGACTGCCTGCACATGCCTCTCATAGGACATAACCCCAAATTTACAATTCTTCTTTGAATCCATCAGGGTCTCCTAACACAAATCTCTAAAACCCAGGTTCTGATAAGAACCAAGCTCTTCTTTCCATGGTCCCATGTCAGCTGGTGTGCACTCAGCTTTTCTTCTCTTTTTTGCTTACTTCGTGTTTCATATTCTATGTGCTTTTTTTTTCCCTCCTCTGCTATCAGTTCTCTGAAAGCCACAAAAGTAGTCCAGAACATGAGATGGTAAAAGTTGAAAATGGTTATCCTCTGCAACCAGCAGAAGAGAAATCCAGTGTTTCAGGGTATTAAAATCATTGAGATATTGCTGGAACTTGTGGACTTCATGCTTTATATAGTATCTGTTTAGCATCAGTGTTATTATCATGCAGCCAGAGAGCACTAATCATAAGTATAGGGAAATGTCTCCCCATCTGAATCAAACTCTGCATTCATGAGTCACAAAAAATTCAAGCAAAATTGCAGAGGAATTTAAAAATTTTGATGCAAAACTGTGGACTATTCAGAATATTTAAGCTTGTGTATCTTCCAAAAAATAAGACAAAGATTGATTTTACACACCATCTCCTTCAAATGAACTGAATTTCCAGTCTGTTAATCCATATTAATTTTCAGAATGGATTTCAAGGAGACGATAGAAAGACAAAACAGTTCATGATTTTACTTTCTTGCATCAAGATTTGCAACATATTTAGTACAACACTATAGAACTTTACAACACATATCTGCTTAAATGTACAGCTCATTATCTTGTATAACAAATTCAATTTCTTAAAAGCAAAACACTTCAAATATCATCCAAGGCAAAATGGAAATTGTCAGATATACCTTTCCTACTAGGATCTATAAAGTAACACTTGCACGCAAACATGCATTCCCCTCCCTGACATCTCTCCCACCATATACACACACCTGTTCCCTACACTGAACATCACTGAAGAGTATAAGAGTAATAGCTCAGACTCTCATTATAGCAGAGAGAAACTGAATAATTTATAGGTTGCTCATTGGGCTGCTTTATTCCTTTTTAGGTCAGAACTATTCCTCTGTGACTTAGAAAGGACGTGTTCAGCCAATGCCAAGTCAAAGTGAATCACAGATCTGATTTGAAAGTTACGTAGTTGTGGTCCTTTTTGTCTTCTGAAGCAATTCATTTCCTGCTTTGGGACACATAACACTGTGAGTATCAGGAAGCTGAACTGGGTAATATGCTTGCAAGGTGCAAGACCTCTTTTCCTAAACAGATTGGTTGCCTGCATTTTGCACTAAAGACAGTACCTATTTGTGGGTCTTAGATAAATATGTATTTTTGCACAGTTTTCTCTCTTTTTCATCAGATACTTGCCTCTTATATCTGTGCATATTTTCTGAATCTAAGCCACAGCTTGATAACAACTTTATGTTTACTGTACTTTAATTGTGGTTCCATTGTGTACTTGACTTTTTTCTTCCAGCAATGAGATCCTCATCTATGACTGTGTTCTCATAGAAAATTATCTTGTAGGCATGTTGTTTTATCATTGACATTTAAACACAAGTGCTATTCTATTTCAAGGTGATGGAGCCTGGAACCATCTTTGTGGTCTGTGTTTGCAGAGCACTTATTGGGCCTGGCTTTCCCAGGTGATATCATATCACAGATGAACAAGTGGTGATAACAACATGATACCAGTGAAAAGTTACAACTGCCAGTGATCAGAGTGGATATGAACTCCAAAACTCATTAATGAAAAGCCCAGAGTTACAATGTTACAAAGTGAATAGGAGAGAATCAAGTTCTTCATTTGTAATGCATGAACAATGAAAATTTGATTAAATGAAAGATTCTGCTACTAGGTTTTGGCTTTAAAATGATTGCTCCAGAGGGTTAGTGTAGTCAGGGTAGCTCATAATTAGTATCTGAGAAAAATAATGCAAATAAATAAACAAACTTCTCAAAGCCAAAAATCCCAGCATTATATAACCGATGCTTAGGAACAACTGGTAGCTGGAAAGGTCTTCTTTGCAAAGTTTCATATTCATTATCCTTGAGGCAAAGAGAATTCAAATAAAGCAGAAAAGAGAGCCTCAAGAAGCCTTCAGACAACACAGACTCAATTTTCATCTAAAGTAATGGTGTGAGCAATCTCACACCATTACTCCCAACACCAATAAGTTCATTGTGTCCGCATTACTGCCTACAAGCTGCATGCACAAAAAGAGAAACTAAGGCTTCTCTCCCTGCCCCATCTCATTTGGATAATGGAGTTCAGTATGATGGGAGTTTTCATGTCATGGATGAGCAACCTAAGTGATAGAGAAATGAAACATTGTCAGCAGCCAAAGGCATGTGTTGGACTGACACAGCATTACCACACTAAGCCAGATACACTTGAGGAAAGTAAAATCTTACTTCCAGGACGTATAGGTCCTGTAGGCATAGCATGACAGGAAAAATAAGTGATTTCTTTTGTACATTTGCTGCTATAAGTCATCCACAGAGGCTAGTTGGACACCTATTTAAGGAAAATTTAAAGGGAAAAGAAAACCCAGACTGTCAACACAGTGTCTCATGTAAGTTTTAACTGGTTCTTCTCTCCTTAAACCAAATAATAGCCTATATACACAGAGCAAGGTATATAAACATCCTATATGTAGTACATTTGGTTGAATAAACAGTTTGCATACTAATGTAAACGGCTTAGGTGCTTTAATGTGCTGGTTTTATAGCAGGTTCTTAGTTACAGACTTCACAACTCAAAAGGGAATGTGTATATTCAGGCTTTTTGATAAAAAATAAATATACTCAGGGACTGTGAATATTTTCTTCCTGGATCTCTAAAATTCTTTGCTCAGTGCTATCAGTAAGCTTCACAAAGCTGTACTTGATTGGTAAAGCCTTTGCTTCTTTTCTTCAGGAGGTGACAGAAAATAGCGGTATAGAGTTTTTTCTTTGTCCCACATATGAATTGAAACATAAATACTTAAAGTTTATGACAAAGGCAATGTCATTCATTACTTTCTAGGAAAACTAAATAAATAATAATAATAATAATTAAAAAAAAAAAACACTCATATTTTCAATGTACTTAAAAAGGAAAAAAAAAAAAATAATTGTAGAAAATTGAATCTAGTAATTGATTCTTTGTTGTTACATATCAGCTGAGGCTGTGTCTACAGAATTTCATCACCAGTTGCCCTTAAACTCTGCTGTTTAAACACATTAAAAATGACTGGTTTACATTAACTACATTCTCTTCTTTATGGTCAATAAGTAGGGAATGTCAGAAGAGGCCTTCCCAAGTCTGTCATCATCTAAATTAGGAAATCAAAATTGTTTCCTAGGAGCTATATTACAAAAGTTACATGTTCTTTTAAGAATATTCAGAATACAGCTTGGCGTCACTAACTGCAGAACCTGTAAGAACAGCCAAAAGGATAAAAAACAAACAAACAAAAACAAAAACGGAGAGTGGGGGTAAACCATGATGCTGCATCATTTATTTCTCTCTTAATTACAGGTACCAATGTCTCTGCCATCTGGCCTGTCTCATGACAAAGTCTTAACAGCCACAAGTGCAGAAATAAATAGACAATTAGCAAAATGCATTGACTGCATACACTGCTGAGTAAGCAATTGTTGCTGGTACTAAAGCAGTTTCCCTCACCCACAGATCCTAGTGTAATTCCTCCAATTGCTCTATTACTATGTAGGGCTGCAATTTCTCTTCTGTTAACGAGGGAGCCAAATGGGGAGTTCAGGAGGACTAGGCAAGTTGGGCAAGTTGTCAAAAACCATTCAAGCCCAGAATAACAGAAAGAGTGTCACTGTCTCAAATAAACTTTGCCACTGATTTCAGTAATTAATGTATAGTTAATTTATTTTGAACTCAGATATCCAGACTTAGCCGTTCATCTGTGTAGTATCAGCAGTTTGCAGCTGACTCTGAGGTACAAGACTACAGCATGGTAAATATGTGGTTCTAGATTCACTCTGCCAAGTTTTTGATACTCAGTAATTCAGCTCCCTTAGCTCTCTCTACGTTGGATGAAGAGGACCAAGTGCCTTGAGAGAGGGATACAGTTCAAATATAAGACAAATTGCTTTTAGAAACAACTGCCTATCATCGCTGACCACCAAATCCTTCTTCTTGGCTACTTTGAATCTTCAGGTAGAGGACAGAGGGCTTCAATTTATCATACACATTATGAAACACATGAGCCTGTAACTGTATGTCCTCTGGACTTCACTGTGTATCCCTATAGCAGTAATGAGTGAAGCCAGCCCAACCAGAAGCCAGAAAGATAAGAAAATTGCAAGCCTCATCCTTATCCCTTCTGCGCTATACACTGAAACTATGGAAAAGCAGGATTATTTATTTATTTATTTATTTAGAAAGCTGCTCTGGCTGATAATCAATAGAATAATGGTGACCATGTAGTTGTGGCTGTTGTGGTGGGACTGATGTTGTTCAGGTTACTCCTCTTGTGAGCTCCGGTTTCTGTTTTCATCAAAACTTTGTTGTTTCATGTTAATTCCCTTGCTATGATAAAGGACATCATCTGTTTTGTGAAACTTCCATTGACATCACTGGGAGTTGTACATAAGTAGCTGACAACAGGGTTTGGGCCTTAAAAGTTTATGGTGCCCTGAGGAGATATTTTTATGTATTTTGCTTGGTTTCATCTGTGACTATCCTGGGATACAGCTGCTCAAACAAACAACAAACTTCAGGAACTAGAATTGTTCATGAGACACTATCTACTACAAATACAGGTGCCCTCAGGGCATGAAGTAAATATATGGAATTGATGCAAGATTCATGCATTTGCTTTCCATTACTAATGTTTTCTCCTGTGTTCAGTGAAATACTTCATCCTGGAATTTATTCATGAAAATATCAAAGCAGAAGTGTAGGATGGAGAGAGAGGAAAATAGGGAAAAATATATAAGAATAGTGATAGACTATATAACAAACAGCTGTACAAGTGACCATGAAAGGCCTTAAAAAAATTTTCATATCTCCTAATATTATGACCAAAGGAAGGTTGATTAAACCTGCAACATACCAGAGAATATCATGAACATGATACCATTTTCCTCCTAAGTGAAAATATCCTTTATGGTAAAGGATTGGAAAAAAAATGTTATGTATCTATTTAATCATGGTATTAGATTAAAGCTGTATCATAGTACCAAAATGCTATCAGTCCAGTACACTGCAGTATTGCAGTGGCAATTACAGATGAGAAATATGACACTCCAAAGCCCTTTCTGGAGTCCTTGATCCCCCAACTGCTGCCTTTTTCTTTTCTGGGGTCATTAGTGATGTGAGTCCCACACAACCTTGCACTTACCTAAGAGGAAGGACTGTTGTTGAGTCTGTACCAGGTGCTGTTGGGACACGAAAAGGAGAACACCAAAAGTTAACATTCTTGAGAAGGTTCATAATTCTTAATGCCCAAATCTATCTCAGAAGCTACTAGTATGGTAGATCTCAAATCCTATGATTTCCATGGGATTTTGTGGGAGACAAAATTTTCTGTAGTCAGCTAGCACAAGATTCAAATTCAAAATGCAGCTTTAAATGCTTTCTGAACTTGCATTTAAAGAACATCATGGCTTATACTAGCAAAGATCCTAGTCTAGAGACCAATATTTTTGTAGATCTTAGAACAGGAATAAAACTAATAAGAAACAATGACTGGACTATAAGACTGGTGACTAGAAGAGACTTAAAGTGCAAACAAAGCATATATATTTAATTGATTAGTCGCTGAAACAAGTTAATGAGGGAAGACATCTGTAAGCCAGAATTCTCACAATCAGTGCCTTTGATCCATGTTAGAATCTTCCAGTTGATGCCTTTCATTAAACAGGGTGGAACCTTAGGGCCTGTAATTTCTTTGTTGGGGGGGGGGAGGAAGGAGTGGTGGTGAGGATAAGTAACATTAATTATTGATAGCAGTGAAGAAACCCAGCACATTCATAGGTCTTACATATTCTTCAGAGATGCTAAAAATGATAAGCTGGAAACAGGCATAGCTGGAAAAAACTGCACATTCAACAAAATTTTAAATGCTCTCAATTTTGCATGAGACCACAGTGGGGAACTGTCTATAGTGAAGCAAATATATTACTTTGTAATGTGCCCCTTCAGTTTTTAACATTAGCTGCACATGATATTCTTTGTATAAGCAGCTTGAGATAAAGTATTGACTGGAAACCACTTATAAAAACAGAAAAGAAAGTCTAACATTTTGAGATGCATTATAAGCTTTTAATTGATTAAGTATTCCAAAGGCATTTCATCTACGTGAAAAACAATTTATTGTATTTATATATTATTGCATTTTTAATTATTATTATTATTTTTTTTTTTTTTGGTGCACTGATTTAGGCCATGAAAAAATCATGACCTAAAGTATAGAACAGCACCCAGTGATAAACAAGGTTATGAAAAATCAGTGCAAATGATGGCATTAATAACTTTGTTTTTTTTCTGTTTATGGTTTATTGTTTGGAATAGCTATATGTATTGAAAAATATGTTCTAGACATGACTTCTTTTGTGGAACACTAATCATGACCTGCAGATGAATGGAGGACAACAGAATGGGCTACAATGAAAATGGAGAGTTGTAAAATTGTGACTAGCTGTTTACTGATGGTGAATTGACAGCTGAAGCCAGAAGAAACCACTATGAGTATCCAGGCTGACTCCTCAGCAACACAAGCCATTTCTCTAAGCAATTGTTGCAGCAAATTCATTTCTCTTAGAGCTACAGTATCTCTTTTTGAGCTAGGTAGATATTTCATTAAGAGATCTGATGAAAAATCTACTATAACTTCAGGTGAATTCTTTTCATACTTGATTACCTGCACAGTTAAGAAATAAAATAAAAAAGTAAAAAAGGTTGTTTTTTTGTTGTTGTTGTTGTTGTTGTTGTTGTTTTTTTTATTTTTATTTTTTATTTGTCTCCCTTCAACGTACAACTGTTGTATTTCATTATGGTTTTATCTGGGGTAGAGAACCTTATGCTGTCATATAAGACCTTGTATGGTCAAAATGACCTTGACTATGGTCAAAACGTTTGTTTAGTTTTGGGGATAAAAATATGGTAAAAACTGTCTCCAGTGTTTGGGGTAACGTGACTGTAGGCCTCATGACAGAGGAACTGGAGCCTCCCTGGAGCTGTTGAACAGGAAGACTTGCGGTGCCCAGGGGTAGCACAAGAGGACACAGAGTGAGAAAAGCATCATGGTGTTATAGGTGAAACAGTAGAAGTGGACATCCCAGCAAAGTGACAAGGCTGCATGAGTAGCAAATGGAAAAGTGAGAGAAGCTAGAGCTGTACACATTGGGATTAATACACAAGCATCTTGAAAAGACAAATATTGAAAAGCAAAATATTACATATCATTAAATATCTTTCCTTGACTCAGATTTGCTGAAAAAACAGTTGTCATTATAGCACTCAGACATATATATGTATATAGTTATATATAAATACCTCCTTTTGCATTTTGTTTTTAAAAGACTTGATTTCCAATTCTCATCTCACACCCTGCAGCCTGCAGGAATCAGTAGATGGCATAGAGAGTAAAAGTTGTCCCAGACTCCTGCCTTCAACCTCCTTAATGTTTGTTGAAGTGTGTGGGTACACCCTGATGCTTATCACAGTATCACCCAGTGTGGTTTAAGACCTGGTTGATTCTGCTGTGTTAAGAGGGAGGGAACAAAGGAGACTGTAACCATAATTGTTTGAATATAATGTATATGTCCATGTTAGAGGAAGACAAAGATATTATACAACTTATATCTTTCAGTAAATAAGCTATTAGCATTTCTTTGTTTTTCATATAATGGTCAATTAAAACATACTCCTCCTACTGCGAATGATACAATACAATTTCACTGTTAATTCATTCTCATCCTCCCTCATCATAAACCTTTCTTGCACAACCAGATTCACTCCAGGCTGTTCAGCCCTGCACACACATCTTGAATTTCATTACAGTTTTCAGTACAAAGGTCATTCAAGCTGTGAAAGAAGATATTTAATAAAAAGTTCAGTATATGCATGGTTCCAGGAATTAAGACACCAAAAAAATCATTTTACAACTATATCATCAGACTATTCTGAGAGAATATTTGTTTAATTTTCATACGAGACACTCTTATCAAACTGAGAGGAGCAGAAGAGCAAACCAGGTGCCAGTTGTGGCTGGATAATAAGATAAAGGAGTGATTTATAGTATGAAAGCTCTTGCACACATGAGTTACACCTTCCATTCTTGACAGTGCCAGATGGAAAACTAATCTTTGCATGCTGTACCAATACTATTTTCACTTCCTTTAACTACGATGTACAACCTGACCAGATGTAAAAAAATCCAGATGAACACAGAACAAATAAATGGTCTCTATGAGAGTGGAAGCTGTTTAACATCTCCCTAGAGATGATCAACACCACTTAAGACTGACTTCTATGTTGCTACATGTCCCACAGTGTAATAGAGCAAACCTACCCTTAATGATTTCATACTCGTAAGACTCAATGATCTTAGTCTAAAATGTCTGATTCATAGTAGAAAAAAAAGAAAAAATATTTTAATGGATATTTCTTATTTTTATGTTAAGCAGTCTACAGCACATTATTATTATTATTATTTTTAATCATGTTAATGTAATATAAACAAAGATAAGAGGAAACAATTGGACAAATAAGATTACAATACATTTCCAGGGAATGTTAAATTTCCAGAGCACTGGGTATGAAGTACAGTGCTTGATGCAATATGAAAGGCTGAACTAGAGGGCAGACTTCACTTGAACTGCTCTGTTTTTTTTTTTTTTTTTTTTTTTTTTTGTTTGTTTGTTTGTTTGTTTTGTTTTGCTTTGTTTTGTTTTTGTTTTTGTTTTTGTTACACTACTTTTCATCCCCACAGAACATTCTATTGTACTGGCTGGAAGAAAAACAAACAGAGAAACAAAACCCAGGAGCTGTCCAGTATCTGGAGCCATTGTTACTCTAAGAAAGGTCTCTATTGGGTGGGAGGTACAAGCCTCTGGAGGTAGCTACTGTATCTCTTCATAAACATGTGCTTTGATTACAATATCTGTCTGTGTATTGCTCCCATTAGTACTAGCACAGATTTATGCTTCCAAGGCTAAATACACTTTTGGCTTGAGGAAATAACAATTTCTGTATTATTCAGGGCATCATTTGGGCTCCTTTCCTAGGCCATGTTTAATTTTTGTCACAGAAAAGCAGGAACTAAAATAACTAGGAATCAACAGTAAAACAGTGAATTGCACTCAGTTCTGGAGTTTCAGTTATATCCACTCATCACTTCTTTCCCCTTCTCTACCATTATCACCAGAAATACTTCTTCACTAGTCCCATGATTTATGCTGTCTCTAAGGTCTCATTATGTTAGCAGTTGGACTTGATGACCTTAGAGGTCTTTTCCAACCTAAATGATTTTATGTTTCTATGGTTTTATGATTTGAGCTGTGTTTCTATGGTTTTATGATTTGATGTGACACCCATCTACAAGAAGGGCTGGAGGGCAGACCCAGGAAACTATAGGCCTGTCAGTTTGACCTCAGTGCCAGGGAAGCTCATGGAGCAGATTATCTTGAGTGTCATCACACGGCACTTACAGGGCAACAGGGTGATCAGGCCCAGTCAGCATGGGTTTATGAAAGGCAGGTCCTGCTTGATGAACCTGATCTCCTTCTATGACAAAGTGACGCACTTGGTGGATGAGGGAAAGGCTGTGGATGTAGTCTACCTTGACTTCAGCAAGGCTTTTGACACTGTTTCCCACAGCATTCTCCTCAACAAACTGGCTGCTCGTGGCTTGGACTGGAGTACGCTTCATTGGGTTAAAAACTGTCTGGATAGCCGGGCCCAAAGAGTTGTGGTGAATGGAGTCAAATCCAGTTGGAGGCTGGTCACCAGTGGCATTCCCCAGGGCTCGGTACTGGGGCTGGTCCTCTTTAATATCTTTATCAATGATCTGGATGAGGGGATGGAGTGCACCCTCAGTAAGTTCGCAGATGACACCAAGTTAGGTGCGTGTGTCGATCTGCTTGAGGGTAGGAAGGCTCTGCAGGAGGATCTGGATAGGCTGCACTGATGGGCTGAGGTCAACTGCATGAAGTTCAACAAGGCCAAGTGCCGGGTCCTCCACCTGGGGCACAATAACCCCAAGCAGAGCTACAGGCTGGGAGATGAGTGGTTGGAAAGCTGCCAGGCAGAGAAGGACCTGGCAGTATTGGTGGATAGTCAGCTGAATATGAGCCAGCAGTGTGCTCAGGTGGCCAAGAAGGCCAACGGCATCCTGGTTTGTATAAGAAGCAGTGTGGCCAGCAGGCGTAGGGAAGTGATTGTCCCCTTGTATTTGGCTCTGGTGAGGCCGCACCTCGAGTACTGTGTTCAGTTTTGGGCCCCTCACTACAAGAAGGACATCGAGGTGCTCGAGTGACTCCAGAGAAGGGCAACGAAGCTGGTGAGGGGCCTGGAGAACAAGTCCTATGAGGAGCGGCTGAGGGAGCTGGGTTTGTTCAGCCTGGAGAAGAAGAGGCTCAGGGGTGACCTTATCACTCTTTATAAGTACATTAAAGGAGGCTGTAGAGAGGTGGGGGTTGGTCTATTCTCCCATGTGCCTGGTGACAGGACGAGGGGGAATGGGCTAAAGTTGCACCAGGGGTGTTTTAGGTTGGATATTAGGAAGAACTTCTTTACTGAGAGGGTTGTGAGGCATTGGAATGGGCTGCCCAGGGAAGTGGTGGAGTCACCATCCCTGGAGGTCTTTAAAAGATGTTTAGATGTTGAACTTAGCGATATGGTTTAGTGGGGACTGCTAGCGTTAGGTCAGAGGTTGGACTCGATGATCTTGAGGTCTCTTCCAACCTAGACAATTCTGTGATTCTGTGATTCTGAGCTATGTGTCCACTGTCAGCAGTGCATGGTGACCCCATGTTACCCCACTTCTTTCTCCTGAGGAAGGTCTTTGTGTCCATGTTGTTATTAAAGTACTGGGGGAATCTAAGTGATGGCCCTTTAGCAGAGGAATTAACAAATTTTGTCTCTCACTAATTATTTCAATTATCTTTAGGGAGATTTTTGCTGGCACATCACACCACATGGTGTTAGGCTGCTCAAAGATAGTTTTTTTTTAGAGCTCCAAGGTAAGTTTAACAAGTATCTGATCTTCTTAGTAATCTCTGTGCTGCAGTTTATGTCCGTGAACAGAAAGTAGGATTTTCTGTGTTTAGTTATTTCTGTTGTAACAGCCAAAAGAGTGTGGCTTTCCTGAAGTAGATGGGGTATCTGGGTCACTGCAGTCACCCCAGTGACTCATGGCATCCAGGTCATGCAGGTCTTGCAGCCACTTGAGTCATCTGGTTTGCCCAAGTTAGCAGCAGTCCTTTCTCTCTCTGAAGATCCCTGGTCATCTCAGTCACCCGAGGGATGCAATTGCCTACAGCAATCCTGTCATGTAGTCACCTCAATTACTCACCTCAGCCTGTTGTGGTTTGCAGGAAAGTGCAGCGTAAATATCATGGAACTGATGGAACTTATTTTGAAAAGGTTGTGTACAAAGGCACACTTCAGAGTCCAGATGTTTTGAATTCTCTCTGTATTTCTAAAAATATGATCCTTCAATATATATAACCGGAGTGGTTATTCACAATTATTTACTAAAACTAAAAATTATCAAAATTGCTTTCCTAGTAAAAAATTAAATCCAATAAATTCAATTGACCCTTTAATTACCAGGTCAGCAAATACTTGGCATTAGAATTAAGTTTTATTCCAAATAACTACGTCTATCAAAGATCCCATTTGGATTTAATGTAGGAAGCAGTGTGTGATTTGACATACTTCTAGTCACTGTTGCTGTTGCCATGTGAACTGTTCATTTATTTAAAACAAATCAACTAATTCAGGGAGGTACTCAGCTGAAAAAAGGTGGGAAAAATGTTTATAAATCAATGTAAATATAAACAGCAAATATAAACAATACAAACAGCAAATAACATTGATAATAACTTTAATAATTATAACAGTAATATTCTCTATGGCAACTGGTTCAGGTGGCAATAGGTTCAGAAAAGCAACTACTTCTTTGGGTTCCTTGGTCCTTTCATTATTTTATTGTAAGCGTTTCCAGTGTTCAGGAGATTTTAATATTTTATATTATCAATTATTAATACAATGTTAGTAATACCTAGAATCCCAATCACAAGACAGGTTGCAATGTTAACCTTTTCTATCTGTGATATCTTTCTCTTCCTGAGGTATTCTTTGATAAATCTTTTGTTTTTCTTGCTGTGCTGTACTCTGGCCTCTAAGCTTACTCAGTAATACAATTTACTGGATAAACTTAAATGCCTGTGACCTTCAGTTATATGCACAGTCACCTAGCAAAGTACTGTGGAAAACAGAGTAGCATGAAAACATAGTGTTGCTTCACAAAATTAAATGTAATAATTGCAAATAGAAAAGAGTAATTATTTGTAGACTGTGAATTCTTTGACACCTCCTACCATTAACAACAATACTGCTGCTATATTACACTATTGTTGAAAAGTCATTTTAATTCCACGTAAAGGGAAATATGAAACCAGGAACTTCAGCCAACTAAATTAATTATGATAAACCCATTCCAAGTAGAAGTTCCAGTCCTGTGTTATTGAAGTAGATGGGATTTTTGCCACTGAATCTGAAAGAGATGAGGACAGGACCCTGTGTTTTTCAGTGAGTCAGAATACTGACTTTATACTATACAATATTATTGACCATTCATTAGTATAGTTCCTTAGTATAGTTCCTGTACTGATTTTTTTTTTTTTCTTTTTTATGGCTTTTAAAACCATGTAAACACTCTTGGCAGTCTTCACCCCTTTCATTATTTTCCTTTTTAACTCTAATGTTGTTTCACAGAGAAGGCAAATGATAGAAAGACGAAAGAAGAAATAGGTCCCCTGTTTCTGCATGTTCAAAGGTAGTTAATTTTAACTGTCCTTCAGAATACATGTTATTTTATAATAATAAACTAAAAAAAAAAAAAGAAAAAAAAAGAAAATCTGTCAAAACAGCAAAATAACATCCTTATCTTTGTCTCTAGACTTTTGAACACAGTTTGAGAATATAAAAAAAAAAATAATCTTTATTTATTGTTTAGAGCACAAGCTATTGAAATGTTCTATATTTCAGACATTTATTAAACTATGGATACTGCAAAACTATGACAAATTTAATTCTTAATTTTTCTTATAAAAGCAGATAATATCAAAACCAACAAATGATTAAGCAAAACTGAGAATTTCACCCAGGGCAAAATTTCTCCACAAGTTCCCAAAAGAACAAAGATTTTTGTCATGGGCAAAGGCTCAGTTATTTTACCAGACAATGCAATTATTTAGTGGTAAAATCTGATAACTGTTGCCTTGGAATGGAGAAAAACTGGTTTATTTGGTGCTTAAAAAAATAAATATGTAAGGTAACCATTAGATTTTTTGTTCCATGTGCAGCATTGTCAGACTGTGTAGCAATGAGTGCTTTGACAAAAATCTTTTATCAGAAAGACAGTAATATACTGATATATATTTCTATCACACTAAGAAAAAGCAGTTTTGTTTTTTTTTTTTTTTTTTTTTTTTTTTTTTTTTTTTTTTGAATATTGAATAAATGAAATAGTGCCTGCAGTGCTCTTAGTGAAATAGAGAATGGTAATTTTGTCATTTATATTGCAATGTTAGTTAGTCATCCAAATGAAAATGTCCTGTTTGCTAATACACAAAAAAATTCTTTCACCAAACGTACCAGACAAATTATGCAGAGGAAGAGATGAGTTAAAAGGCACTGGAAGAATTCCTCTGCTGACAGTCTGTGGCAGAGCAGCAACTGAGTCTCCAGAATCTTTATTTAGAGCCCTTAATACTAGACATTTGTAATTTATATAAATGTTGGCATAAATGAAGATTTCCTCAAAAACACAACTGTGCATTGCAGTGAATTTTACACCACAACTGCAAAAGCACTAAGAAATGGTGAGCACATAGAGGAATAAAGGTTGCAACATTTTCATAGAATCCTAGGATCTGTCCAGGTTGGAAGGCACCTTGAAAAATCATTAAACCCAATGTTTCACAAGAAAACCCAGGATGATATTATCTAGCACTCTGCACTATTGCATCTTGAAATACATCAGTAATGGGTATTTTAAGCTTTTTTGCAGTAAATAAATCTTACTATGCTTGTAATGGTCCATGTGGTTTGTAGAGTGTAGTATATCACAATGCTGCAACAGAAAAATCCCAACTTTGCACAGAATCTCCACTTATACAGTGTTAAATTTTTCTGCTTTATAGAACAGGTTAAAGGCTCGTGCTTTCTGAGGAGAAAAAAGATAGCTTCTTCCAAGGCACTTTATTAAAAAGACAAAGGAATATAAAAGAGTGGGCAGAGTCTTACATAGTATCTTCAAAGGAATCTTTCCACAAAGGCCTTTTACTCAAATGGCATTACTCAAATACTATTTACACTAGAGAAACTTCACTGAGGTCAGTAGACTAACCCAGATACAAAACCAGTGAAATTCCTGCACTAATCTGGAGCAAATTCTCTGAACCTGATGAGGTTCCTGTGGCAGAGCACCAAGGAAAGTGAAGGTGTCATTCTGTACTCTAATCCTGACTACACTTGTATAATATTCACTGTAATTAAGGTTTGTGGCTTTGGGTCGTGTGTGTAGTCAATGATCTTTTTAGCATTCATATGGGTTATATATTGAAACCAAGAGAAAGCGGTTCCTACTCGCTTGTTTATAACATAAACAATCACACCATACACTTGTTTATGGTCTTCACAAAGCATTATATATATAAATATTATAAATACATAAATAAATACCATAATTTTACATATGTCACCAATGTACATAAACATCATTTTACATATATCACCAACACTTAGAAAAGCTTGATCTTCTCCCATTAAGTCCGTTGTATGGAAATAACACCAGAACATGCAGCAAGAGTAGCAAACTATGGTTTCCATGTAGTTGTTACATGCACAGTATGATCTTCACCTTTGTTTTGGGGTTTTTAATGGTGATCAGCAATTAAGTTAATGTCTTTGAAAAGCCACCCTACCTGTTTGATAAAACACACTGTACAAACAAGCCTGGTTAATTGTAGCTGTGATTCAACTTTATGCTTGCTCTAGTAAAATTCTGTTGTGTTTAAGCACAACAATTGTGGATTTAATTAAATATGTTGCTCAGTGAAGCATCTGTTTAAAACGTTCATGAATGGCAGTTCCTTTGAGACCTCTGTACGTAAGGGTTTTTCACTTAACACAACCCTAAAAAGTGTTTTTGGAGTTATGTACAATTAGTTTCTCCTTTGTTTTGTATTTATTTTTCATCATTAAAAGGAGTTCTTCCTTAAATCTCTGTTAATTGGTTTTAAAAAATTATGGAATGAAAATCACTTTAACAAAATCAGGGATTTAAATTTTATCCACGTTTCACCGATAACATGGAGACACTCCCAAAATCTGAAAAGGTATATTTATTTTTATCCCATTTGCTCTAACACAAATGTTGAGTGTATTCTTTTCTAACTGTGCTTATATAACTCCCAAGTACATCCATTTCAAGTGGAGACCTGACTGCCCAAGCTACATCCTCAAAATTACCTATGCTAAAGTCAAAGAATTACACCGAGATTCCACCAGTACAAAATTACTGTGATGAAGGGGTGAATTAGACTTCCAGAACCTCCATAATATTGTATAAATGTTATGCATTAGACTTCATGAGATTAACATCAAGACATGAAGACAATTCAGATTCAGAGCTGTGTCCACATCCTGGCATTATTATAAGCCAGGACATTCCTCTTGACAAGCAATGGGAATTTTGACAGAAAACGTAAGAAAATCAAATGATATTTCATTTTAAGAGCAATCAAAGAGAGGTACAGCCTGACAGATATGGAAATAGAGGAATTTTCCTGAAAGTAGTAACTACATGCTGGCAATATATGAAATTGGACTTTCCAAAGAGGACTTGGGTGCAGACTAACTCAAAGAGATTCTCAGTATAGTTGTAACTAACTTGACAGTGTTTAAGGAGGGATTAAAAAATGAAAGGAAAAGAGGTTATTCTCACACTATAAAAAATAATTCCCTTTCTAGTTAGAGGTAAGAAACAGGTATTCCAGTGTTTTGAAGCTCATTCTGTGAACAAGTGGAATTGTTGGTTTCTGGAGTTGTTCATGTGCCCCCTTTTATGACACAAATGAGTCCCTACAACATAACAGTGGGAAATCTTCAGGTAACAAAGGGAAAATTGTTGAGCCACCCAGGCTAAATTTAGTAGCATATTTTGGTAAAAACATTCATGCCTAGCTTCAGCCAAGACATCACCCTTTCTTCATTCATGTCCTTCCAAACATCTGGATTTCCTAGAACGTCTAGTCTTTCAAGTGTTTACCTGTAAAGCTCTTCAGGAGAAAGTCTGTCTTTATTTGTGCTCAGTATAGTACTCATGGCTGTCTTTCAAAAATAAGCAGGGGAAAAAGATGTAAGAGGTGTTCAAACTCCACTTTGCTGACTCAAAAGCCAAAAGAGTCAAAGTGATAAATGAACCTGCTTTTGCCAAGCTCAGAGAAAAAAATGGATGGGCAGCTTATAGTAAAGGCAAGAAGAAACCCTATTCTTCACTGCAGTATAGCAAGAGAGCAGTCTTTTTATGAGATTTCCCTTTTAATATCCAAATTTACTGGTAAAATGTCTTTACAGTAAATGTTGTAATCAAAGCGGACCCCTGATCTCTCATTTCTTAGAGAAAAGCAACAAATACATAGTTTTAGTGTCAGAGACGGGTAAAACTGCCTTCAGCTGAACACTAGCTAATATAGAGAAAGTTCTGTAAAATGATTCTTCCACATTTTCCCTGCAATGGAAACAATGATAATAATTTAATTATTCAAAACAGATAATAAATACTGTTATTTACTCTAAAGAGTATTAAATTATGGGAGGCTCTGGATATATATTTCATTGTGCATACTCTTGTTACATTCATGAGAAACAGCATACCAGGATAAATTTCAAACTCTTTCTAGTCACTTGATTGATAAGATTCTTATTGGGGATAAGATTAGGGTCTGAAAAGATAAAATTCTACATGTTTGTCTTATTTATTTATTTTTAATATGTGATTTATTGAATTAGACTAATATCACATATTAGACTAATATGTGTCACAAAGGATTGAAAAATACATGTCAAATGATGTCTTGAAAAATAAACGTTCTCCATTTTTGTTTGGCAAAAACTGACAGATATCAAATCAATTCACTGAGAAAGGGAATATAACTGTCTTCATTTTACAAACAGGAAAGCTGAAGTACAAGAATATTAAAATGGTTTACCAGCAGTCTTTAGGAAACTGTGATGGAGACCAAGTCTTGTGAGCTCTAACTTAGTGCTATACATCACCTACCTGTTGAATGCTGCTGAGATTTTGTGCAAATCAGTCATAAAAATGTACTTATCCATGGAATTAAAAATCTCATCATTTCTATCCAATGTCAGACAAAACAAGAGAAATATCTCTCATCTGAGAAAACAAATCTGAATATAAACTCCATTGTCAAAACCATTTTCAAAATGGTCATAGGATTGTCACTGATAAAATATCATATCTAATTAACAGATTTTTATACAAATAATTCTGTCCTTTAAGAAGGAAAAATCTAAACTCCAGACATTAAGACATTTTACAATTCTAACCTCAGCAGACAAAGAACAGAAACTCAATTAGTGGTGAAAATCTTGGATTACATTTTGGCATCTACATTCTGGGAAGAAGGGAAATATATACACTTAAAATCTTTTTTATATATAATCCTCCTATTCTAATTTATGACAAGAGTATCAGCTTGGATTTTAATTTTCACTGTATATGTCTTGGCTAATCTAGGCTTAAAATTAAATTCTCAAGAGTATCTTGGGTTGTAATGCAACTATCCATGCACCATGTTCACATCTAAAAAGCCTACTCTCCTACTCATGGCTATGACCACAGGGAATGTGTGAGTGACTGCCAGTAAAGGAAGAATGAGGCCTGTGCTGTTGAAGCCATCCCATGGTTTTGTTGTATACCTCAGAGGCTCCTAATGCCAACAAGGAAGAGGTAACTGAAAATATGAGATTACTCTGTTGGAAACCAGAGAAAAACTTTTAGCATTCAGAAGATACACGAGCTCAGTGGCTCAGCAGACGGTGCAGGTTCTCTTCTGATGTATTACAGGCAAGGGAATAGTCACAGATTGCCAAAGAAAGGTGACTCAGACTCATGAGGTTCTTAAATGTTAAAGAAAGATGTGTCCAGTCAGCATTTCTAAGTACTAATAATGGCATCCTTAGATCTATGAGACTTACTGAACATGGCTTTACTGGGCCTTATTACCGAGGGATCAACATTTGCTTTTCCTAACCTTCACAACAAATCATCTGGTGGCTATATAAATCCTGAGGGCTGGTCCTGAACCTGTTGCTCTGACCTGTGAATCCTTACTGTCAGAAATATATATATTTTTTTTTTTTTCATTTGATTCACATTCTCTGTACACAATGAAAATATGAGCAAGCAAGATCTCTAAGCCTTTGTTTACTTTTTGATGATTTTCTAGAAGACCCATTAGGGATCTCGGGTGTAATTACAGACTACTTTTGATTTTAATTGGAAAAGCAGAATGTCCTTACCAAAGCCATCTTTTATTTTAGCTGTTTAATTGTATGTGTTAACAAATGGAAAAGCTTGATATTTTAGCCATGATTAAATATATAATTTTGCTTCACATTCACTGCATGGCATACATCATTTATCCATAAAGTATTAGAAAAAAGAGACTGTACAAAACATGCTAAAAATACTCCAGAAATAATAATTTTTAAGTCTTCTTAAATAAAATGCAAAAGGAACTCTGCAGAAATAATTTATCTCTTTTGGAGGTCACTTTAAATTTGACTGTTAAAATAAAAGAAAGATTTTTTTTTTTTCAGTTGTTATAGGGCAAGAAAGTGCACAGAGCTGATTGGAATCTGCATTTTGTTTCAGGCCCATTTCTTAATGAAAATTTTCTAAGTTATTTTCAGTGGAAATAAAAACAATTACCCTGTCACAGGGATTACATTTTAAAAACTGCCAGGACTGATCTAATACTGATATAAACCAATATTGGTGTGAATTTATGGACTAAATTCACAGCACAATCTCACACTGTTTTGCCCAAGTGGTAGTTTTATAATTCATAGGAGACCATATGCAGTGACTAAATAAATATAAAATATAATTTACTTTACAGGTCAGGGCTAAATTATGTTGGCAGGTCTGGTCACTGATGCACCAACTAGCTTTGTCTAAGCACACACACAAAAAAACATGACTTAGGAATTAAACAGAGAGCAGACTTCTTTTCAGCTGGAAACTTCAAGAGAACTTGTTAAAGTCATTCATTCATACTCTAGCAAAAAACTGTATTTCTAGTGAATTCAGTGCTTTCCTGATTGCTGTTTCTGATTTTAAGTGCCAATAGATTATTGGCTCCATTTGAAACTTTAGTGAAATAATAAATCTTTTTTGAGATTCCAGTCTACTTTCTAATATTTTCAAAAGTTCTTATGACCAGGCATAATTTGGAAAACAAAATGAATTCTCTACCAGACTGGCCTAGTGCCCTACCTTCATTAGAGCTGTGGGACCATTTTGCTTCCTCGAGTTGCATTTTGAGAACTGCAGGCCCTGTGTGTATCTCATTACCCCATCACTGTCTGGAACACCCTGTGTGCTGTGGAGCAGAGAGGCAATGAGTTATGGTTGGAGATGGAACACAGACCAAAACATGAGAGATGAAATTCAGTTTTAAGCCAGAATCTCTTTTTCCCAACCACATAATTTGATATATTAGTTCTTTTAATCCACATGCAGCCTCTGTCATTCAGAAGGTAGAACAAAGAACCATTGGTGGAAGGAATGGAGTCCTCTGGGAAAAATTACTTGAGAAATCCAAAGGCATGAATATAACAAGAGTTTCAATAAAACTGTATTCCTGAAGATATCACTAGAACATCTATTATAGTTTTTTGTATAAGACCATAGAAATGACCAGTTATGAAAATAATATAACTGACTAGTTTTCTATACAATGTGAAGTAAAACCCATGCTATTTCTTTTTTTTCTTTTCTTTTTTTTTTTTTTTTTCCAAGAAAGAACTCTTACTCTATATAAGTTATCTATAGTAGATATTGTATAGCAGTTTGTGTGTTATACACAAATTTTATCATTGGTTTCTGTGTGTCCTACATAGAATAGAGTGAATCAGTTTGGACTGTAATAATTGTCATCATTTGTCTATATCTTTTACATCCTCCTTTCTATTCTTCACAGATGCTCTATTCCTTCTCAAAACAGAATTTTAGGCACAAAGACTCCCTTCACTGGCAATGCAGTAGAGATCCTGTGGACAAAACTCTGAGAGCACACAGAGAAAGTGGAAAGGTGATTTTTTTCTCTGTCCTTTTCCCCTTTCTGTGACTATGTGGTACAGCAATTGGCAAGTATTTCTTTAGCATGGAGAGAGAAAAGAATCACATTTAAACTTCTCTGCAAGAGACCACCACCAACTCTGTGAATGATGCAGAAAACAATATCAAAGAGGGGGTCTTTGTGGAATCGAGCTCCGTGTATTTGTCCTGTATGGTTCATCTGCAATGGGACAAAATAAAGACCTACATGCCAGACATACTTTATGCCATGGACTTTGGTAAGTCAGATAGGCACATTCTTACAGTGTTTGAGAATATGAAAATAACCTAAGTATTATTCACATCAGGGTTGAAATGGAGAATCTGTGGTATTGAAAATTTCTAGCATTTATACTGAGTCACTGTCAACCCAGCTGACAGCTAAGCACCCAGACAGTTGCTTGCTCCTCCCAGCAGGATGGGGGAAAGAAGGGCAAAAGTGAGAAGAACTTAGAATTTTTGAATTAATATAAAGACTGTTTAATAAGTGAAGAAAAAAAGAAAAAAAAAAAAAAAAAGAAAAAAGATGCAAAGGCAATCACTCACTACCAGCAGACTGAAGACCAGCCAGACCCTGAGCAACAGATACTTCAGAAAAACTCCCCCAGTTTTATTTCAAATCTCTTTGACCATTTTGGGTCAGCTGTCTTGGATTTGTCCCCTTCCAATCTTTTGTCCACCCCAAGATTACTCACTGCAGATGGCAGCGTAAAAAACAGAGAAATCCTTGGCTCTGTGTAAGCTCTGTTCAGAATTAGCTAAAATATTGACATGTTATCAGCACCACTTTGGTCACAAATCTAAAACAAATCACTTTACAGGCTGTTGTGAAGATAATTAACTCCATTCTAACCAGAACTAGTGCAAACACAAAAGACAAGAAATTAACAAAGTTTTTTTTTTGTTTGTTTGTTTGTTTTCTTTTTTTTTTTTTTTTCCCCAAATAATCAATACCACACTTTGTAAGGTCTACATATGTTGACAAGGTTTTCAAAAATCCATACTTACCTTTAACAAGTTTTTAATTACCTTTCAAAACTTCTTCTCAAATCTCGTATACAGACTCAAGTGCTCCTTTCTTTTCCAAAGAGTCATTAATGTTGATAAGCTGCTATAACTTTCAAAGTTCAACTTTCAAAGATGTTGATGAGCAAAAGGGAACTGGTGGTAAATTAGGAGAGTCTGCAGAATTTGGGAAAGTGATTAACCACAGATTTTATGTTATAATCCTCAGTTGTTGCCATTACTGTTGTAAAGTGTCCTTGACTAATAAGTGTTGTAACTTTTTTTCCAGACACATTTTTTAAAGTATCACAACACATGTTACAGCCAAAAGAGAGAAGTACTGAGAGAAAGAGAGGTAGGGAAAGAGAGAGAAGTTTCATTTTACTTCTGATATAGGTAGGAACAAGTAAAAAGTGCCACATTTTACCACAAAGGCCATCCCTGTAGCAAAGGCCATCCCTGAAGTGCAATGCAAAGATCACTTGGTTTGTGTGCTGTGAACAAATAGAAAAATGTGTAAAACCAGCAACTAATTTCACATGCAGTTGTGAATGGCTGAACCGTTTACACATAACTTCACAATGGCTAGACTGCCCAGAGAAGTTGTGGATGCCCCATCCTTGGAATTGTTTAAGGCAAGGTTAGATGGAGCTTTGGGCAAAATGGTAGGTGTCCCTGCCCATGGCAGGGGGGTCAGAATTAAATGATCTTAAATGATCTTTCAGGACCCTTCCAACACAAACCATTCTGCGATTCTGTCATTCTGTGATTCTGTGAGTATCTGATAAGCAAATGAACTTCTCATGGTTAAGAAATCCTTCTCTAAGATTAAATTAATGCCAGCTGAAAAAGAAATAACTGCCTTTCAGTCATGTATTCTTTCTTATTTGACATTTATGTAATGTATATGGAAAATGCCCTTGTTTCTGCAGAGCAGTAGCATTTCTGGTGATCTATATAGAACCATATGATCCCTACTACCATATCAAAAGAAGGCCTATTACTATCAGACCTTATTTTCAAAACAGGCAGCATTAGAGAACTATTATATTCATGATAGAAGCAAGCAAGTGAGGCAGAGTTTAGAGGAGTTAAAGTAATAAAAAAGTATATCTTTCCTATGCTAGTAAGTTATTTCGACTATGTTACACCTGCACCTCTGTTAGCAGACAGACCCAGCAGCTGCAATACCATCTGACAAGAGTCTTTCTAAGAAACACATACGACATCTAGGAATTCTCAAGCCTGAAAAGTTTTTTCTTTCTTAGAGTTATGTCAATGCCTGTGTTTTTGCTGAGAAAACTTTTCCATTTAGACAAGACATGAAGCATCTAAAATCATTATGGTCTGCTGAGTGAGTGCAAAACATAATCCTCTGTTTCAAACCTCCATCATTAAACCTCCTTTTCAGATGTACCTAAAGCCACTGAGGATTTCTTTTCTATTACCTGAGTTGTCAAGATCTGTGCTTGCCCTAGTCTAGTAACGACTGTTTCTCTTCACGCCAAGTTCCCTCATCATCCAATCTGCTTAGCACTTGGACCTCCTTCCTAAGCACTTGGACTTCTTCACAGAGTGTTTTAAGGTCTATAAAGATCAGAAACCTGAGGTGGGGTGGTATTTGATGGCAAAGGCAGCAATCCCACACAAGGTAAAAATATTCAAAACCAGATAATTGATATATATATATACATATTAAAACAAACAACAACAACAACAACAGCAACAAAAAACTACTATGGTAGGGAAAAAAACACACAACAACCAAACAACCAAAAAAACCAACAAACATCATTTGACAGGTTGGCAGACTCAATCTTGAGAATACATAAAGAAGACAATGATGAAACTTTTCTCATGTTTAGCTTGTTCACCAGCCTCTGCCATTAGCAAATTGACTCTAAGCCTGAATAGGGTCATGACCAAGTACCAGAACTGCCTACTTGTGAGTAAACACCTCTAGCATTCGGCCTACTCCACCTGCCAAGCCTGGCAACTGCAATGGACTGCAAGTTGTTAGTCAGATCCTATCATCTCTGTTACTCCATATGCCTTCCCTAATTGCCCAAATTGCTTCCTGTGCTGGTCCAGGATCTTTCTGTGGGAGCTTTTGCAAGAGAAGTCATCTAATAGGAGGAGGATGCTGGTGACTTTATTTCTTAATCACCTCTTCTTAGTAGATGGACTATAGATTCTGTGAAGAATGTTGAGACTGGCTGCAAAAGAGAAATCAGAGAACCTTCCTGGGACCAAGCTCACCTCAGTGGCACCCTGACACAGTCAGTCCTTGCAGATGTAAAACTGGGTTATGTAGCCCCAGATGCAAGCCTGGAGTGAGACAGCTTCTGCCTTGGCTTTTTTGCAGAGCATACAGAGAGAGAAGGTTGGGATCTAGGGAGTCCACATTGCCTCCCCTTTCTAGGCAAGCAGCAAATATCAAAAACTCACTGCCTCTGAAGCACCCATCATCCTCCTTGTTGCTGAAGAGCACAGGAAAAAAATCAGGAGGTCATCTAGAGAAAGAGGTCATCTAGAGAAAGAAGGAATGCCTGGGCTTACCTGCCTAGGAGCTGTGGTACCTCTGTTAGGAGGGTGTAGATGCTAGGAACATTTAGTGGCACAAAAGCCACCAGACCTGTGGTTACAGACTTGTAGGGTATACGAACCACTTCAGTGCTCTACTGCATTTCCTTCCTGTTGCCAGAGAGCCACTCTCAGCCTGCAGGACTTCCCCTAGCCTGATGGAGGCTGACATCCATGAGGTTGAGATACACAGACAGGCATTTGGAGCAGGAGCTGGAGCAGGAGAGGAAACAAGCTTAACGGGAATCCCCTTCAGTCTGAATCATGAATTTGATTGTGCGGGGGGAGAAGGAGTTGTTGGATCATAGCCATCCATGGGAGTAGAAAGCCATGGAAAGGAAGGGTAAAGCCACTGTGAGAAAGACATTGAGCTTTCTTTCACATTTCTTTATTTTGAACTTCTTTTGTTTGTGTGTGTTTGCTTCATTTTGTTGTTAATATTGTTGCTTGTTTGTTTGTTTTCTGGGGCAGAATCACCTATCCCTTTCTACAGATGGCACTTACTTAGACAGAGGAAGGGAATGAGACTAGTCTCCCATTAGAATTTCCTGAGGAAATACCTTAATTATTTGGGGAATAAAGGTGAGGGATGGCTACAAAGAATTAGTGGGAGATTAAATGATTAAATGCCAGACAGAATCCAATGTAGGTAAATACATGATAAATGCATTTATATATGTAAAAGTGATAAACACTGGGAGAAACGATCCTAATTTTGTCGATATAAAAAGGTAGGATCTGAACAGACTCATCACTCACCAGAGAAATCTTTCAGTTGGTATAAACAGAACTTTGAAAATAGCAGCTCAGCACTCAAGTCCATTATAGATGTTCCTACACCATGTGTGCCCTGACCTAGCCTGGCACCCAACTCTTCTGACTGCTAATCCATGGACATGTTTTTCATTCAATCTGTCCCACAGAAGTAAAAAAGAAATGGGGGATGAGAGTGTTCAAATATTTAAATCATACTTTTTTTGTGACTTACTGGGAGGTCTCTGAACTGTTTAATAAGCAAAATAATTCAATTCAAATTCTCTTAAAATTGCATTAAATCCCCTCAAAGCAGGAAAAGTAATATATTCTTTTCTTGGTAGTGTAATACAACAAAAGAGTTTGTTGCTAATCTAAAAGTGTTTACACAAACAGGTTCAATAATAATAACAAAAATAACTTCTCAAGAGTCTAAATTTTTATGGTTTTTAATCTCTGAAAGATAGATTTTAATAAATTATTTGAACATTAGAATCTTGCTCAGTAACCCTGCCAGTGTTTGATCAGTCAACACATTTAGTCAGAGAATCATAGAATGGCTCAGGTTGGAAGGGACCTTAAAGATCATCTAGTTCCAACCCCCCCAGCCATACGCAAGCATGCTACCCACTCGATCAGATTGGCCAGGTCTTTGTCCAAACTAATCTTGAACACCTCCAAGGATAGTGTATCCACAACCTCTCTAGGAAACCTATTGCACTGTCTCACTACCCTTACAGTGAAGAATTTCCTCCTAACCTCTAATCTAAATCTCCCCTCTTGGAGTTTAAAACCATTGCCCTTTGTTCTGTCGTTATCAGACTGACCAAAAAGTTGCTCTCCACCATTTTTATAAGCCCCCTTTAAGTATTGAAAAGCTGCAGTGAGGTCACCCAAGAGCTTTCTCTTCCTTAGACTGAACAACCCCAGCTCTCTCAACTTTTCTTCATAGTGCTCCAGCCCTCTGATCACCTTCATGGACCTCCTCTGGACCCTTTGTAATAGGTTCACATCCTTCTTGTGCCAGGGACTCCAGATGTGGATGGAGTACTCCAAGTGGAGCCTCATGAAGGTAGAGTAGAGGGGGACAATTACCTCCCTCGACCTGCTGATCATGACTCTTTTGATGCAGCCCAGGATGCAGTTGGCTTTCAAGCACACATTGCTGGCTCATGTCAAGCTTTTTGTCCACTAGAGCTTCTAAGTCCTTCTCTGTACAGTTGCTCTCAATGAGCTCTTCTTCCAGTCCTCATGTCTGGGATTGCCCTAATCCAGGTACAGCACCTTGCACTTAGATTTGTTGAACCTCATTAGGTTCACAAGGGTCCACTTATCTAGCCTGTCCAGGTCCCTTTGGATGGCATCCCTTCCTTCTGTTGTATTAACTGCACCACTCATCTTGGTCATCTGCAAACTTGCTGAGGGCACACTCAGTCCCACTGTCTGTGTTGTTGATAAAGATATTAAACAATACCAGTCCCAGGACAGACTCCTGAGAGTCACCAGCCTCCACCTGTACTTAGAGCCATTAACCACCACTCTCTGGGTGCAGCCTTCAGACTAATTCCTTATCCACCAAAAGGTCTACCCATCAAGTCCATACTCTCCAATCTGGAGACTAAGATGTCATGTGGGACCATGTCAAAGGCCTTATAGTCCAGGTAAATGACATCAGTCAATCTTCCCTCATCAGCTGATGTTGGCTCCATCATAGGCCACCAGATTGGTCAGGCACAATTTGCCTTTGGTGAAGCCATACTGGCTGTCTTGCATCACCTATTTGTCTTGCATGTGCCTTATCACTGCCTCTAGAAGTTAAAGATCATCTTTTCCATGATCTTCCCAGGCACAGAGGTGATGCTCACCAGTCTGTAGTTCCCTGGGTCCTCCTTTCTACCCGTTTTAAAAATGGGAGTGACGTTTGTCTTTTTCCAGTTATCAGGGACTTCACCTGACACCAGGTCTTTTCAAATATGATGAAGAGTGGTTTGGCAACTATATTCTCTGGTTCCTTCAGGACCCTGGAATGCATGACATCAGACTCCCATAGACTTATATTTGTTCTCACCTTTTCAAACTTCTTCATCATTCTGTTAGCTGATAATAGTTTATATGTTTGTCTACTGTACAGATTTGTTTGAGTAAAGCCTTGCGACATTTTGAAGTAAATTATATTTTCAGTTATCAATGAATAACGTTTTTATTTGCTGTGCCGACAAAATCCTCAAAACTTTCTTCAAAAGCCCAGCACTGTCAGAAACATTAAAAAAGGGAATCTTTCATACTATTGTTCTCTATACCTTACCATAAATGTTACAGATCATTTACAAACACAAAATTCACTTAACCCAACTAGGCCTTAATTGTATCTGTGATCTCAGTCCCAAGGAGCTTTCAAATTAAGTTTAGAAGAGACACAGTAAGCAAAAGAAATGAAGAGACAAGTGACAATAATATAATGTCTTATACTGTTTTATTATTATTCATATGGGACAGTAATAAGAGGAAAGAATTCAAAAGAGAGAGAGAGAGAGATTGTGTCATTACTGCAACTAGCAATAATCACTCTTTGGTGGAAGTATTTAAGACATGGTATATGTCTCAACTTGGTAGGTTTACCAATCCTTCTAGCCAACCTATAATTGTTTATATACAGATATTTAATGTGAAAAAACCTGAGTATAAGAACAAGAATAAAATATTAATTAACTTCCTAATGGCAATAGAGGAAGCCAGTGAAAGAGATTCTCCAGCCCTTGAATACCTGCTTACTCAGTCTTTCACTGAGGCAAGAAAATCTTATTTCTGGCGTCTTCTGTAAAGGAGACAAAGTAGGAAAATGTCTTTGTTCAGTTGTAAGTTTAAAACATTTGTGTTTTTAACAATAGTATTTCCTCTTTACTTAGTCTTCTTTTTTTAGTATATGCAACAGAATCATACAAAAATATTCCCAAATGTAAAGAATTATCGGTCTCAATATATATATTTTTTAAAGTTATCTTTGATGTCTGTGTCTAGAACTCCAGTGCTGCTACAACCACGGCTTGAAGTATTTTCCCCAAGATTTGTGCCTTTTCAAACATTCCCTTAATATTAAAACAAATGAAAATCAGGAGGCATCTAATTGTCCTGGTTTTGATTTTGTTAATAAAATGAGAAAGGTTAAAAAGGAGGAGTTAAAATTCCTTACAGCTAAAGCCATAGCAACACCAACGCTTCAAAGATGGCTTGAAAATGAAAAGCTCCAGAATCAAAAAAAAAAAAAAAGTTACAATAGAGCATAATATTTAAAATGTTTTTCAGGTCCTCAGTTTGCACTGAACCTTATGAGAATTTGTGGTGACTTGGTTCCTCACAGGATCAGGGCCAGGCTGAATAAAAGCATATGAGGTTTCTGCCCCAAGACCAGCATCTGTGTATGTGCTTATGTTGCAACATACACTTTTTAAAGGAATAATGCTTCGACAACAGAACTTGTACCCATTCTTAATGCAGCTACTCAGCCAAACAGATGGGTTCAAATTTATTGAGAACCATCTGAATATTTATTTCCTTTAAATCATATTTATTGTTTATTTTGTAAGGACAAGAATTAGGGGTTTCCCCTCTCTCAGTAATACCTCAGCTCCCATCTCTCCCCATTTCTACTCCCTAGATGATCATTTCACTAGTAGGAATGCATGAGTGCCTCTGATATTGCTTGGGGAAGTATCTGATTCGATTCACCAAAGCAAGTTTTCTTGTAAGGGAAACATATTGTCACATTTACAAACATATTGTGCACATTTACAAAGAGCTTGTCCATTAAAAACAGACAATATTAATTTATTCTTTACAGGAATTAGAAGGAAAATAAGAATACTGCCTATGTTTTCCCTGTTCAAGTTGTCAGACCTTTTCCAACACTTGCGATACTAGCAATTAAATTCTGTACACCAGAACCAAAGTTAAACCTATAAACAATAAACCTGCTTTGTATTTCATTACGTTAGGACAATCCTTTTCTCTTTGATGCACAATTGGACAGAAAAATGGCAGTTTTGCAAGACACTAATATCTGAAATATGAGAAATGTTTGTGTGAGCAAAATCTGAAGGAGTTGGCTCAGTATGGGTGATATTCTAATTTTGTATTATTTTAGTTACATTATTTGGTCAGATCTCTTAATTCAGTGAAATAACTGAAGATTATTCAGATAAGAACAGCCAGGACTCCTGCTATACAGAACCAACTATATATTTAAACAAGTGTTTCAGACACCCATGTCTCCAGGTACATTGTATTGTTTTAAGGTAGCAGATACATTATTTGTAGCAGGGAACATTTTTTTTTTTTTTTCCCAGTCAGCTAAGAAGAGCCTTACACTGCTTTGTATTTTGAAAATCAGGAATTAATCATTTACAGAAAGACAAGTTCTGTTCTGGTGCTGTACTCATTGACTATGTTTGAGTCTTTTCTATAAGGAGTGAAACCTCCTTGAGGACATAGGGAGTCATTTATTACAAAGAAGTGGTTAAGTGGCTGATACAGTTTTGAGGCAGACCACGGTTTAGGTATTGTGCTCTTTTTAATCCCACAGCATGCTGCCTTGTAACTAAAATGGTAATTTCTTACAGACTAAGAGTCAACAAGTGCTTTGAAGCCCCTGTAGATGAATGTTGTATACAGCATTATTTTAATTTCTTGACACTTAACTGTTCAAATAGCTTTATTTTTAAAAGGCACAAAGTTAGTAGAAAAGCTTTTTTGCTTCTGCTCATATCTTGCTCTATTTACATTGGTTTGTAGTAGGGTCCGAACATCCCTGTCCAGCATCACAGTCAAGTTTTTGGTAAGATCTCTGAAAAACATGTTAGCAACCAGAATCATTTTTACTTTTTTTTTTTTCTTTTTTTTTTTTTTCCCCCCATCTCTTAATCAAGGTAGAGATTTAGAAAAAACACTGACTACAGAAGGACTACTTATTGCTCCCTATTAGGAGAAGAGCCTGACTCAGAGCTCACAGAAGGAAAGGTAATGGTAACTAGATAAATGACTGAACTGAATATGAGAGGAAGATGTCAGCAAGTATCTAGTCATTGCCTGCAATGGAAGAAATACTGCAGCATTATTTTTTTGATATATTATAACACCAAATTTTTAAATCTATATCAAGAATTCTAGAGTATAAATATAAGTGTCTGCCAAATTCTACAAGGATAGCTAGAAAAAATATAGGAACAAGCTAGGTCTGCATGATATCATATATTCTCATCACAGATATGTCAATAGAATTTACATGAGAAGATGATCTTTCTAGTTTTTAAGGATTTTGTTGCTGTTTGGTTGGTTTAGTTTTATTTAAATGTGGGATTTATATACATTGTTTTTCAAGTGACCCAGACAGACAGCATTGGAACCCAAAGTCCCCTATGCTAGAGTCAACAGGAATTTCTTCATGGTGGGCTAGCTTTCATTTTCATTGTCACTTGAGAGGAGATATTTTTTGGCAGAACAACAGCCCATTGTACAGTGGCAGGTAGAAAGACAAATGTCAAAACTGTTCACAGGAGTGCCAGTAAGTGCCAATGTTGACTTCCTTCTCCTGTGAAAGCTTCAGCTAAATATCTAAGGCCCTAAAGAATACATGGAATTGCTGAAGTAATTAAAGAAATTGTTATATAATGCAAATTGCTCCTTCTGTCTTCTCTTAACTATATATGCACTGGGAACATAAAAAGAGACATGAAAGATTTTGCACTTTTCAGCTTACTGTGGACACGAGCCAAAGACCTTACTGGTGAAAGACTCCCCATTATTCCGGCAGTCCCTAGAGTTATCTAACCACACGATGACCAGTTTAAAACTAGTGATTTACCTGAGAGGACATCAGTCAAATACATCATAAACATAGCACATTGGCAGCTGCCTGTTGCAAAGAGGTTATTAAGTGTTTGAGATAGTCCTGAGGCAGCATATGGCTTAGTTTTTGTGTTCTGTTTAGTCCCATGGCATGCTCCCTTGGAGGACATGCACTTGCATTTACAGGAAACAGATTTAAAATACTTGCTGAATGTTACCAAGTCTACATGTATTTCCTGAATGGTAGCTGAAAGCTGACACATTTGAAAACTGGTATATAAAATGCACCTTGATACTGCTAACAATTTTCTAATCACTTCACATTGGTTAATCATTTTCAGGAAAATCTCACATGGGTAAACTAATTGTTAAGTCTAGCTCATTCAATTAAAGAAAATAATTGAGGCTCTTTCCTAAAGTCAGGTAGGTCAGGCTAAACACTTTGTTAATAAAAGTACAGTACTCTCCTTACCTATCAATGACTGTCAAACAGTGTTAGAGTCAGCTTATTTATTATAGTTTTTTTTTTTTTTTTTTTGCTGTTCATTAGTTTGATCCATGCATTTTATATATATATATTTTTTTTGCCTGGACAGATAGTTCTTCTCCATCTTTTCTTATTGGCACAATACCTCAGGACACCATGAAATAACACCTGACATCTGTTGCTGCAGAAACCTAAATTTGCTAGCAGAACTGAGCTCCCTACTTGAAAACTAATTTGTTTTTATTTCCTTGCTCTACCCTTGACTTCAAGAACAGTGTGCTCTGTTTATCTGAGAGGAGATAAAGACAAGACTGTCATCCCCACCCAAGACCTATATGTGCACACAGCTCATCGTGGTATGTACACAGGTGGAGTAAATTCCTCCACCCTAGGCATACATATCTCATACTTAATCCACTCTCCTGCCTGGGCAAAGACATGCTTCCACCTTCCTCTCTCTCCTCTCGTAACTGTCTGAAACAGGACTATGTGAAGAGATGTGAAGCAGATGGCTTGTACATGTAAAAGCTGTAATCCCTGATGGCTGACCCCATCCAGCCATCCTTTCCTCCAGGCAAAGAAACAGAGGAGGGGTTGAAGGAAGGCACTGGAGAAGACTATGTAAGATGGATAGGTTCATCTATTTGTCCCTACTGTTCACAAATGATTTCAGATCCTGAGCCTGGCTGCTCTCTAACCTCATACCATAAGATTTAAACATGTCTCTCCATCCTACTCACATAAGAAAGAAATTCAGGTACAGAACCTGGAAAGGACCTGTGGAATGTTGTCATGGGGCAAGACCTACCAGTATACTGCTGGGAACACCAAACCTCAGAGAAAGAAGCTTGTAGACAAGTAAGAGCTTGAAGTCTGCAGCATGCCAAAAGCCTTTGGTGGGAAGCTGAGCTTATTGACTTGAGCTGTTTCAGTAGATGAAACTCATTTCTCCCTTCCTTCCCCAGAAATAATTTGACATGTTGCTTGACTGTAAGAGGCCAATGACACTTTGCTACCTCAAAGGGTGTTAGTTGGGTATGCTTATCTTTGTAAATGAGGTGGGGCACTATTTTAAATGAATAGAAAATTTCTAAAAAAAAAAAAATTTGGAAACCAAAACTACATGAAAAAGATGACTGAAAGAAATACATATATATACGCCTAGAAATATTTTGAAATGTCAAGAACTTTGCTTTGACATTTTCAATTAAAACTTCTGGGCTTTTGTGTCAGGCAGTATTTTTATTAAAAAAAAATAAAAAAAAATAAAGGAAAGGAAGAGAAATACATGATTTAAATAATTTTGGAATATATAACAAAACACAATATTTAATTACGGGCTGAAAGATATGCTTTGAATTAATAAAGCTAAAAGCTAACAATGATAGAACTGTTTCTCTCCTCTCTGCAAAATGAGAACTGCTTTCACTCTAACTGATTTTCTTTCCTTATACTTTGTCAGGTTTGTGAGCCACCAGACTGAAATGTCATATTTTTTGCTCACCTTTTTTTATAAAGCAAACAAAGCAAACAGGATATAACTACCAAATATCATTTGAGTTCTAAATCGCTTTGTTCATTCCAATTTCAGGTGACACTATTAAACAGGAATTGCTATTGATCTCTATGGAGACAGATTCCTTTCCTAACTTCTTATATACTAAAATATTTGGCATTAACTGTATCAAATATTAATAATAATAACCAGACAGTACATTCAGATGCTCAGTATTGAGCTCAAGGCAAATTCAGATCTTTTATAAAAAATATTAATCTAAAAAATGAAAAAGTATGAAAGAAGGTGTTGCAAAAAGAGCAGACCTTTGAATATAGATTTGACTGTTATATCACTACTAAGTCAGAGTCCTCTCCACACAGTTTTAGAGCCCACAATAAGTCTATTGTGTAATGCAAAGACTCAGCTGTAGAAAGAAATGCCCAGCTGCATAGTCATAAATGATTAAAGACTGAAGTTTTGCTCTGTGAGAGAGATTTATTTGTTTATGAATATAGTTCATAGTTCTTAATCCCAACAGTGCCCTGTAGATAACAAATGAGAGGGCCATGTAAAAAAAATTGAAGCCCACATTTGCAATAGAAAAAAAATATCAGCATTTGTATAGAAGTTGAATATGCAGCAGGGAGGTGATTGCTGGGACAGAGTGAGAGCAACTACAATGCAGGGTGAACAGACCCTACTTTGGTATATTTGATGTTAGAAGATTACATCTAAAAAGCCAGAGAGATACTTTAATCAAGTGACAGTGTGTATAAAACTCAGACTGGGGAATTTTGCCTGATATTTGGATCACACATTGACTTGTGCATATAGCTGGAGAGGTGTGATATATTTGCACTTGTTCATTCAAACTTAGTGTTCATTAATCCCTTTGATATTACTGCAACCTGCAATGGAGAAGGCACTTTCAATCCCACAACCACACATGTTCATAACCATATTACTCATGCTCTTTTTGACTGTTGCCCTTGTGTAGTTTGAGAAAGAGAATACAATTATTTTTTTCTTCTTCATAGAAAAAGGTTTTTTTTTTCTTTTTCTTTTTCATTTTCTTTTTCTTTTTTTTTTTTTTCCTTGAAATATGATCCACCTAGTCAAATAACAGTAGTTACACTACGTTACAGGCCATCAAAGTACCTACATCTTGGTACTACGTTTATCTAGACCTGTGATAGATTCTCTCTCATGTTGTAATTCCTGTGAGTTTTTTGACACCTAAGTCAAGATGTAGGTATAATTCACACAAAAATTTAAAATTACAATCTATGAAGCTTCTATTCAAGTGCAATCTAATTGATAGTTTTCTCTTGTTTCATTTGTGTTTGTTACCCAACAATTATTCCTCCTCAATTCTCAGTTCTGTTTGCTAGGAGTTATGTGTTATCTTGCTCACTCTTCTCTTGATGGAAGGAATCACCTTCAGCAGAATGAAGTTCCCTTCATCAATGAGCTTATTGTTTGATGGTTGTGACTTTTCTCAGAAGCAGAAAACAGAGTTTTTAAAGTTGTTTCCCTCTGGAGTATTCACACTTCCTGAGTGCAGTAACCACTGGGGTCTTACATGAAAAATATTTTTTTCTTTTTTTTTCTTTTTTTTTTTCCTTTTTTTTTTTTTTTTTCCCTTGATTCATTTTAAAAAGAATCTTTTAAAAAGAATGAGTCCTGTACAGTGTTTTTTTTTTGTTGTTGTTGTTTGTTTGTTTTTTTCCTCTCCACAATGCTTGTATGTTGTTGTGGGATCTGGTTTGAAGATTTTCTATTATTACCAGATGTCTTAAAAAAAAAAAGACACTTTACCTGAAACACAGTGCAAAATATTGCCCAATGTCCTTTGGTCTGGGTAACACCAGAGGTCAAACAAGCCAACCCATGTTGCCATTGGTCTTCAAAAGTAAGAGTCTAATGATATGGAGCAAACCCATAAAATAAAAGGAGTATTTTAGCTTTCTTGTTATACTAATATAAACAATAAAAACATTTTAAGAATTAACATATAGTGTAGTCTTGGCAGAGTTGAACAGATCGAGATTTTGCACTTTTTAAAAATGAAATAAAACAAAAAATCTCTTTATCTGCAGGATGAATGAATCCCTTCAATACATTGTAAATGTTACCCTGGCTGTGATCCAAGGGTTGTGATGTGGAAGGACTAAGTTGCTTAATTTCTCCATTTGAAGCCTTTGTTAAAAAATGTTTTAATCTTTTCTTGACTCCACTATAGTTTAAAGCCTGGTTTAACATTCCAGCCAGGCCACAACAAAGAGCATCATTGTTTGACATGCTTTTCCTACAGAGCCTGTCAGATGTACTGCATTATCTAAACAATGTTGGCAGCAAGTACACAAGTAGCAAGTGTGAATCAAATCAAAGATGTCCACAAATCCAGACTCCAAGCCTGAATGTTCCCATACTCTGAGTACAGCAAGAGTGCCTGGTTATCAATAGGCATAATCAATGACAATTCTATCCTTTAGGATTTGAATACAAAACTTGATGTGTTTTTACTGGTGGGGAATAACCCATGCTACTATTTGACTTTGTGTTTCCATCACATAGGAACCATCAAATTAGGAAATATTCAACTTCATGCTTTATCTCAAATGTGCAAAGTAGGGTTGGTCCCAGATGAGTGATGTCTGATCCTTGCTGGCAGACAAGACTGTAGATCTCAGTGGACAGGATAAGCAGGGAAGCTATGGGCTTAGCTGCTGATCCTCTTGCACTTGGCCTCAGCCTCACCTTCCAACTTACTCCACTATGCTTGGCACCATCCTAGAGGCACCATCCTAACCATCTCAGTGAAATCTGCCCTCTCAGCTATTCATGTGAGCTTTCTCTCACCTATTTCCATCTAAATGAATTAAGCTAGTAAAGATCTATTTAAACTTTGAAACTTGTCTGACTCACAATGAATAAAACGAGTTTAGGACTGATTGTATAAATAGTTCAGCCTCAAGGTCTGAGGAATATGGCACAGAGAAGCAACCTATGCTAGCTCTTTGATGCTATGAATACAAGAAGTTTCTGAGTAAAGAAAGGTATCTGTGAAAGAACTTCGCTAACTTATTTTTCTTCTGTGCTATCTCTACTTCCAATCTGTGATACCTTCAAAGGAGATTTTATTTTTCAAAAATATATTTTTGAAAGCATACTTTAATACAAGATACAGTACCCTTAAAATACATTGTAAGTAGCTTTGTTTCAGGGAAAGCTTCACTTAACAACAAAATCAAGTAGTAAGAACTAGATGAAATATATTCTATATAGATGAAATATATTCTTTACAATCAACTAATAGTAAATATGAATTGAGATTCCATATGTTTGTCATGCAATAACAGTTAGTTGGAGGTTCTGTGATAGTTTTGGAACTTTTACTGTGGGAGTTACTACCATACATGTATAACACACAGAATAAGAGGCCTGAATGTGGCAGATGCTAACTGAAGATCACATTCTTTGAAATAAGGTAAAATTAGGCTCTGTTCTGTGGATTTAGAAGGGATACAAATTGTGCTTCAACACCCTCTGTGAAAGAAGGGAGACTTCTCTTTACCACCTCATTACGCCATGTTGTCAAATATTTTACTTTCCACACTCACAAAAAGAAACCCTAACCAATTGAAGGGAGGGTGTCAAGAGGAGGGGTCCAGACTCTCTTCAACAGAGACTAGCAACATGATAAGAGGCAGTTGGCACAAACTGAAACACAGGAAGTTCTGTCTGAATATGAGAAAACATTTGTGGAGTCTCCTTCTCTGGAGATATTGAAAACCTGCCTAGATGTGATCCTGTGCAATGTGCACTAGGTGACCCTGCTTGGTAGGGGGCCTGGACCAGATAATCTTCAGAGGTCCTTCCCTTCCATCTTATAATTCTTCAAGAAGTCAGCTCTCACTTCTGCAGCATTATATTTAATTTTCTTCCAAACAAATAAATACATTTTATACGGAAACTTTAGGTACACAACAATAAACCAAAGAGGATTCTATAGTATGGTAGGTTTTTAGTGGAGATTACAAACATGGCAAGTTTGGTTGACCTTCAATGTCATGTTTGCAATATTATACAAAGTTAAGAAATAAAACATAGAATATTTGCTTTTCAAACTATTTCAGGGAAAGATAAATCTAGATATCTATTTTTTGTCATGTATTTTAAAAAGAGATAACAAAAATAATGTCACTTCATTTCAGTTTAATAAAATTAAAAAAAAAACATATTTCCTGACTAGTGCATGAAATTTAATTTTGTGCCTACCAAAAAAAAATAATAAAATAATAGACATGTGAAGGACAAATGTTGTCTTTTTTGAAGAGTTTAAGGGCTAAACTTAAAAAAAAAAAAAAAAGGAAAAAGAAAAAAAGCTTGTTCAGACAGCTGGAAGGAAGAAAATATTCCTACTGGCAGTAAAAATAAGTTGGTTCTTTGGTTCTTGTAAAAGGGATTTTCTAACTTTAATTTTTGTTCTCTTTAATTTTTAATTATATTTTATTGTAACAATGAAATGCAACATTACAAAAAAACAATAAAAGATCATCATGAAAATAGAGAAAGACACAAGAGAATCACCAGTATGATATAATAAAAAAATGATGACAGTAAGCCAGCAAACATATATGTATCTTTTCATCTACTTTGTGACCAGGGCAACAAGTTCTGTCATTGTAAAATTTTTTTTGGTTTCAAAATAAAAAAAATAGATTATAAAAGCAAATTAATTTATGGATAAAACTCTTAATTTATTTTAATACTGTAATTATTAGTTCCAAACTTCTAAAAGACTTTAATTCTTGTTTTCAGGATCTCTACATTTCAAATAACTTCTAAGTGCCAAATTTTATAAGAAAGAGATATTTTGCTAAGAGAATGATGTCATCATGAATAAAGCAGGGCAAAAGGAAACACATATGAAAAACAAATGATATAAACAATAATAAAGAGGTTTAAGTAAATATTTTGTAAGCGTTGCCAACCTGATTCATTTTCTTCTGCCTGAGGGAAAACCATAGCTGATCACCAAATATAGATACAAAAAATATTTTATATCCAAATTCTTATGCGAATTTCGTGTCAATTTACAAAGAGAACAAAGATTAAGATTTGCACCTTTGATTTCTCCTAACTTGGAAACTTTAAACAAGTTTCACTTGAGAAAATTTCTAAATTTAGAAATAACCTTTACCTATCATGAGCCACAAAAGGGACCAAACTTCTGGATGTGCAGTCCAATGCAGAGCTATTGTCTACAGCAACCCATTTCCCTCCACCATGGCAAACCATGTGAGAGAGCATATCATACAAGGACTACAAATGTTAATCTCACTTCTGTGCTAGTTCATTCTCAGGGTAAGGAAATTTTCATTTCAGGTTTCCTTTGTTCACTGGAAAAAGATTTAAGCAGAAGTAGGTATAGCATGATCAGATAATGAACTATGCACACAGTCTGCTGTGCCATTTACAAACATCAGAAAGTCATCTGTCCCCTTCCTCCCCTGCCAACTCTGGAAGAAAGGCAATCTGATCTACACTAATTCTTCTTCTCTCATATCAGTACTCCTGTATCAAGCATGCATATAGTTAACGCTCCATTTCTCTCCCTGTCAACCTGGGCAGAAGCCCTGTGAAACCAGCTCTCCGTCCTAGGTAAAAGTCAGCAGTGTAACTGGTAACTATGTCCCTGGAATATTCATGTTGAGACAGCATAGCCCAACATCTCCTACTAACCATCTGGGGCTTCTAAGTATGATGTCCAATCAATATTCCAGCTCAAAATTATATTAGTTAATTGTGACCAAAAGTTATTGCATTTTTACATGACTATAAAATACAGATAATACATTCACCTTCTTAGATGGCATCTCTAACAATTGTCATTGAGCAATAATCCTTTATCAAAAAACCTGGTTGGAGTTTAATGAAACCTGTGTAAAATTTTAAACTGTAATTATTTTAATCTTGCTTCCCTGGCAGATTAATGAGGAGCATTTAACATCCTTTCTCACTGATCTCTTTTAATTTATTCCTGCAATATTTATTCTCATTCTGTTTTAAGACTGGCCAGAAATGATATTGGATTAATGCAGCAGATATGGAAGAAATCAGGTAACTGCCTTAATTCTTTTGATGTTCTGTTAAATTGCCTAATAACTGGCAGTGACCAGATGAGGCTTTGTTTTTAAAGTGCTTGTAAACTGACAATCTCCATTTGTCTTACACAATTGAGTTACAATTGAGTCTTTTTTTTTTTTTTTTTTTTTTTTTGTCAGAATCCACTTATATAGCATAGCCTCACTGGTAAAAGCTGGCACAGGCTTCCACAGTCTCAGAAGACTTTTTAGACCAGGTTCCTCATCTCTGTTAGGAAAAATACTCCCTTTATCACATGAATTCTTTTTTTTTTTTTTTTCCTCTGCAAATTGAAGGAGGTTAATATTTCTGGAATAGGTCATAAGAAGCCATAAGCAAGGCTGCATTTTTAAATGTAAAAAACAGGGCAAAAAATATCACTAAAGAAACTCCTGTGTAATAATGTTTTGGAAAAAATAGCCTTAATCATGAGAAAGATAAATAACTCCCAGTAATATTCATCTTCTGTGACTGTAGTGGGCATTAACATTTTTCAGGCTGTCTTAGTGCAGAAGAGCCAAGACTCAATGTCACAGAGAGGAGGGATTTTTGGAGTCCCCCTCTGTAGAGAAACACCACAAAAGTGGGACACCATTCAAAAGGGTGGGCCAAAGGAAAAATTCACAGACCCACGTGTATTTTGAGTTGTTTTATATTGGCAGCATGTGCCAAAAGTGAAGAATTCAGCCACAAGACAGAAATATATTGGAGTTCACTTGGCTCACTTCATGCACATGTAAAAGTCTGGCATAGAACCGGCAGAGCGCCCAAGTTAATCTTCCAGATCACTAAGGTTACATTAGCTGCATATGTATACATGTATATACATCTATTTGTGCCCACAGTTGTCGGTATCTGTTTATTAGACTGTACCCTTAACTTTTGAACCTGTCTACCAAACTCAGTGAAAAAGGGTTGTCAGAAATAAAATGCTAAGATTTTAGTAAAAAGGCATTGCTTCCCAGAAGGAAGAGACCTCCTTAGCACACCCCATTCAACAGGCTTCAGTTGAACTCACACCATGGGAGGAAAATTGTCTAAATACCTGAAATGAAAAACAAAAAACAAAAACAACCACCACCACCAAAAACATTTTAAATGGGGCTTGTGCTTTACTAGACACCGGAGAATCCAACTGCGAGACACAAACCCATAGGAAACTGGGCTTCATCTGTTCCTCTCACTGCCCAGCAAACCCCTTGTTTGTAGTAAAAACAAGGATGACTTTCAATGCAGTTTCACTTTCCACCAATATTTTTTTATACCACACTGCAAGCATGAATGGCATTTTGCCTTTCCTCAAACATTTCTGTCTTGAAGAACTTGGCCTACAGGCCAAAATTTTGTCCCCAGATTTACTTGCTCCAGGAATGGTTCACTGTTAAATTGATAATGGAAGTGAGCCTTTCCATTGAAGTCAGTCAGAACACGTAACTCTCCCTGCCATGGCATGATGGAAATTTTTAATGAAGATGGATGGGAGAAGTCTCATGCTCTGATCTCCAAGCCTTCTACAGGAGGCTTTGAAACAGTTAAGTATGAATGGTGAATATTGTTAAATCAAGCAACCTGATTTAGTTGATCTTTGGATTTCTTGTTAAGTGAAGAAAATTGTTAAATATGTATTTGCAAAATGTTAGATGTATTGCCACCTCTTTCACAGGTAGTAAAAAAAAATATTCTTCAGAGGAACAAATCCTTTCCTACATTTATGGACATTTCCATCAAAGGAGTTCATATTCTGAGTCACAGCACAGCCCCACACATTGACTTTAAATGTTGCCCTGTGCAGGGGTCAGTGCTGCTAGATGCTCAATGACCCTGAGTGATGCTGAAAGCTGAAGACATGTCATCTTGCCTGATGTTCAGCACCCTCCTTATCACAGGTATTCTCTACACTTTTTATCAAAAATAAACAGAATTATTGATGAGACATTATGTATTTTCCTGCCTAAGCAATAGAAAGGTAAGGTCTGCAATAGAACTGAAACTATCACAACTAATATAACAGCAGTTGTGGGTTCTTATATAAAAAAGGACTATTGTAGGGAAAAGGGATATGTAGTATTACTAAGTATTCTGGACATAGCTTTTAAGCACTGGGAGGCTTTGCATGAAGTTGAATATTTAAATATTTTCTAAATACATTGCTAGTAGGTTCCAATTAAGGCTTGTGAGAAGTATAGTGTAGACATCAGAATATTCCTAATGTATCTTAAACTTACCAAAATGAGTTTCTATCAGCATTTACTCATTAGCTTAACTAGTGTAAAAGGCAAATGCCAATATGTACTTAGTGATATGGCATATAATAATATGACTAGGCTAGGGAAAAAAATGTGTAATCTGACTCCATGCTAGGTAAAAAGAAGTACAAAATCCTAATGAAGATAAAATTTTCACATGTAAATAAACTGAGAGCATTGGTTAGGAGTTTAAAGATTACCTTGATTTAGCAGAATTTAGTTGAATTACACTTTACATCTTCACTTTATGTTAATGATTATAATCTTCACCAAAATAAGAATGTACCTTTTATGCCTGATGGAGATGATAACAGGGTTGCTTAAGTAGCACCGTTGTATGGTTGTATATATAAGACTAACATTTTCAGATATATTATCAGCTTAATATCCTAAACCTGTTTTCAACTCTCATTCAGGTGTTCAGAAAACTCTTAATATATTAGGCACCTGTATTAATAGACCTAGATACTGATCTTTTTGCTGTAGCAAGATGCATGCAATTTCACTGAGGGAAGGTTATGTTGTCTTTGATGTGAAGATGGCATATATGTATGCCATACATAGCTGCCTGTAAGAAAATGGTGAAGAAAAAAGTCTTAATTTCAGGAATTTCCTGTTCTGAGGCAAGCACTGCAGAAGTCTCTGAGTTCCACTGGTTCTTTGCTGTTCAACACATTTCTCAAAAAGGGGAGAGGTGAATCTCATTTTACTTCTTTTGCACTAACATTCTTAACTTCTTTTGCAGCTAACATTACAAAAAAGCAGCTTTCTAAAGTTCACGTCCTATCCTCCTTTAACCATTAACTTCAATGGGTTGTTTAGGCTCATGTTAAAACAGATAAGCAAGTTGATTTCTCCATAAACTACTTCTTCCCAACTGTATGGGCTCTCTGGGGTTCCTCATTTTTATTCAGCTTCTGCAGAGGAATACTGAGCAACAAATTTTGCCTAAACCTTTAAAAGATCAAGGTTAAGTTAGATGAATTGCAACCCCAGAACCTGAGGAACAGAGGTCAACAAGGTCTGCTGACATAAGAACGTATAGAGTTGTTCTCTGGGAAGAGAAGGAGGCTTTTCCAGTAAGAAGAAAGGCAGTACCTCCCCCCCATTGAAAGTGTTTCTGACATTCTGACATATCCTGAGGAATTAATATTTGTAAGTAGCTTTGAAACACTTATTTTGGGATTAATCCAAGAGTACTGCCTCAGTAAAATCATATCATTCTTGTTTTATTTTGAGCTTTAAAAAGTTTTTTATATGTTTTATACAACTTTATATATTATATATAATTATATATTTTATAAGTGTATGTATATATTAATATATTTTTTAAAACTATGAATTTTGTTCCAGAAATAATCTTTTGAAATGCAAAACTGAAACATACTTCGGCATTTTTGGCCACCTCAAAGTGTCTTTTCCTTTTTCATCTTTACAATTTTTTTATTATTAAAAAAAAAAAAGAATGTTGTAAAAAAGCTGCATTTGTATACATTTTGCCTTAAACCACATATTCATTTTCCACTAGGGAAAGATTTTGATTCCAACTGGAAATACATGCAAGTCAAATGGGATTTGAGAAAAAAGGTACAGATTAGCCAGTGGTACTTGCTTGTCTGGTTCTACAAAATAATGCAATTAACAATATTGCATCAGAACAGAACAATTTCATTTTTTTTAAAAAAGAGCAGGTATTCAGGGAAACTCATCCCTGTCTTTCCAGGAGACTCATGTGCGTCCACTTTGAGAAGAAGCAGGGTGGGAGGTCATGAGAAAAATAGTTTTCAAATCAAGCTGGGAATGATTTCCACAAGGAAGTCCCTGAAAAACACACATTCAGTGTCATCCAAGAGCCCTTTCAGGTTTGGTAAGTTACAAAGTGATGATGCTTCAGAGAGAGCCCCAGACTCCTGTTGAAAATCCAGCATTCAAGAAATGAAGGACTTGGGCCAGAGAGCTGGAAGGATAAAATCCAATATGGAAAAATATCTTGTTCAAGCACAGATCAGCCTTAAAAAATAAGAAAGCTAAAGTTTTACATAATTAAAGGTGTGGCTGCTCCAGAAAAGTACATGAGCCCAGGGGGATTAAGACTGGCCTAGACCAAAAAGGGTTACTTGGTGATAAATAACTCTTAGAAATGGTAATTATGTTATGCCCTAATGTTATTTACTGCCTAATATTGTTCACTGTGACTCCTTTAATTAATCTACCTGACATTCTCACTAACTCATTCCTTTTATCTTTAGCTGAGATTAAAGGTCCTTTTTATCTTATTGCTTTAATGTTCATTCTTGGGTGAATCTAGTATGAAATTGGATGCCCATGTGCATTTTGAGTACCCCAATTTTGGCAGGCACAGCAAGCTTACTGCCCATTCTAAAACTATTGCAAGCTCTTGACGTTCTTGATCACTCTGAGATCAGTTTACCTGAGACAAGAAAGAAGTTCCTAAAGTACTACATATCCCAGCCTACACAATTTCTCAAAGCAAGTTCAGAGTCACTCGTAGTTTAGTGTAACAGCCCTGCACCCTTTCCAAAAAAAGATTTCTCCCTAGCCTCTCCAGTCACTTTGAGAAGCTATCAAGCTAAATTGCCTTGTAATTTTCCTTTGCTGGTTTGCCCAAAAAACTCTCAAACACCCCATGTTATATTTTCCCAGGACAGATTTTACTGTCCTATGATATTTTGAACTACTTTCAATTATTCTGACTGGTCAAGCTCTCCAATGAAAATGCTTCAGTTCTCTGAAGCAGATCCCCCTGATGATTTAGGCAAAAAAATAAATATAATTATTTAACCTTATGATAAATTGTGCATGTTTGGCTTTGTACTGCAAAACACCATCTTATGGCCCTGTACAATTTTGGTGGCTAGTTCACCGACAACATTTTATCCTCTAACATGTACTTCAGGGCAGATTAAACAAACAACTTGTTTATAAACAATTTAGTGATGAATAGTTATGATACAAAACTGCTTCATTTCCCTCTGCATATACAAAGGATCTTGCTTTCCATTTTCTCTATACAGATGGCACCAGCAGGTTCCTCTTCAGAGACCTTTCAGCAAGTGACCCTGCAGCAACAGAAAGCTTCTTCCCACTGACAAACATCTTCTGGTGAGTGCTCAGCAAGGGTGGCCTAGAGTCTGGGTCCAGCACTGGAGAATGTCACAGTTGCCTTCAGCATCTTCTCTACAGGTTACAGCACAAATGCCCAGGACTGTTTACATGGGAATATTTTCAGGCAGTAGCCCTCCAAACATAGTTCCAAGCCTTCAATAGCTGAAAAGAGCATCATTTCTCTGCTTCCATCTCTCATGATCCCTTTTTCTGCAGCCCTGGCAGATGTTTGATTCCACCATAATCCAATGAATGTCCTTCATTTCTCCCATCATTTTGTTGTCATTTCCCATCTGTTCACCTGTAACATTATTTCATACTTATGTGGGATTTTAAACATTTTTAACCATATTTAATAAGAATTTCTTACTGGTTTCTTCATAAAATGGGATGGTGAGCCAGTCTGTTGCTCATTCCTTTGCCTGGCTTGCCTAGCATCTTGTGCTTTGATTTCTGAGCTCTTGGCAGAGATATCTTTTTTTTTTCTGAGTTAATATAGCACTGGGTGCGAAGGGAGATCTTGCCCAGGGGCAGAATGGTTAGACATATATTCGCTGAAATTACAATGAACAGTAATAATAATAATAATAATAGCAACATTTCTTCAAGGATACCACACATGGGGAGTGAGAATGTGGCCAAAGAATGGCTGTTATTGAATTTCTGATGAAATATTGAGATGCTTCAGTGAAAAAAAATACTGTTTAAAGGTGATAGCTTTTGCTTAATTTGTCTTCATCGGACATACCGAAAATTCACATTCAGTGTAAATTAATGATTCATGATTATTTTGCCATTCCTGATGGATTTTTGTACAATAAGTCTTCAGTTAAACTGAATTCTTTAAGTCACCTTAATGATAATATTACTATTACATGTTAGCAAATTGTTGAACATACAGAGATACCCACAATTTTGCAACTGTTTGAAAAAGTGCAGTGATTGTCATCTTTGGAGTATATTTTGTGCTCCTCATCATGCTGGATACTTAGGTATCTTGTTTTCCATAGCACACATTTAAAATATATAAAGCAGAATGAAATTCACAAAAGAGAGATATCAAACCACTTGTATGACATTACAACTCTACATGACTACTGCTATAATAATACCCAATACCCTAGGCTATGAGTAGTAATAATTATACTAAGCCTAGCATAGATTCTCACTAAAGTAATGATCTCTGTTCTGATGCCTACTGATATTAAATACCAATAAAAGTTGGGCCCTTGTTGGGAGATACTAATCAAACATATGTTATGCCAATCTGATCTATCTCTACTATTATCACATAATGATACTCTACAAGGCACAGGGAGCAGCACACAGCTTGATTCATTTCCCATTATCAGGTAATACCCAAACTGTGCTGTCTATTGTGCAAAATTTCTGTGGATGAAAAGAGAAAAAAAAAAAAAAAAAAAGATGGTAGTTAGAAAAAGAGAAAGAATAAATGGGACAAATGCCTTCCTGCCAGGGTTACGATTGTGAGCCTACATCCTTCAGCTGATGAAAGACGGAGAGTGTTATATTTTATTGCTTATGCTAACTGTTGCTATGTAAGATGACTTGCGAAAAGGTAAAGGTGATAAATATAAAAGGTAGCTGTGTTGCAGAGCTATATTGCATTGATGTTTACTTACGCTTCCATAAGGCAATAGAATAAAGCCTGAACAATTTGCATCCAATTTAGAAATCAGGGGCATAAAGTTAATCTTAAAGGATAAATTGAGCTGTTTCAGTAAAGTATACAAGTATCCATCTTTATCCCAGCTTTATGGTCTTCATGACTGGAGTGCTGCAATGCCTGGCTATAAGTTCTTTAGAAGGGACAGGCAGCACAGAAGGGGTGGTGGTGTGGCTCTCTATATTAGAGAGTCTTTCCAGGTTGTAGAACTCAAGGCTGGGAATGACAAGGTCGAGTCCCTTTGGGTTAGGATCGGCAGGGACAACAAGGCTAGTGTCCTGGTCGGGGTCTGCTATAGACCGCTGAACCAGGATGAGGAGACGGATGAGGAATTCTACAGGCAGCTGACAGAAGTTGCGAAATCTTCAGCGCTTGTTCTCATGGGGGACTTCAACTTCCCTGACATATCCTGGAAGCACAACACAGCCCTGAGAAAGCAGTCTAGGAGGTTTCTGGAGAGCATGGAAGATAGCTTCCTGACGCAGCTGGTTAGTGAACCTACCAGGGGGTGGTGCCCCGCTAGACCTTCTCTTCACAAACAGAGAAGGACTGGTGGAGGATGTGATTGTCGGGAGCTGTCTTGGGCAGAGTGATCATGAAATGGTGGAGTTCACTATTCTTGGCGAGGCCGGGAAGGGGACCAGTAAAAACGCTGTATTGGACTTTCGGAGGGCTGACTTTGAGCTGCTCAGGACACTAGTTGGTGGAGTCCCTTGGGAGGCGGTTCTGAAGGGCAGAGGGGTCCAGGAAGGCTGGGTGCTCTTCAAGAGGGAAATCTTAATGGCGCAGGAATGGTCTGTCCCCACGTGCCCAAAGATGAGCTGGCGGGGAAGAAGACCAGCCTGGCTGAACAGAGAATTGTGGCTTGATCTTAGGAGAAAAAAGAGGGTTTATAATCTTTGGAAAAGTTGGCAGGCCACTAGGGAGGACTTTACGGATGTAGCGAGGATGTGCAGGGACAAAATTAGGAAGGCCAAAGCTCATCTGGAGCTCAATCTGGCTACTGCCGATAAAGATAACAAAAAACATTTCTATAAATACATCAACACAAAAAGGAGGACTAAGGAGAATCTCCATCCTTTACTGGATGCGGGGGGAAACTTAGTTACAAGAGATGAGGAAAAGGCGGAGGTGCTCAATGCCTTCTTTGCCTCAGTCTTTAGCGGCAATACCGGTTGTTCTCTGGATACCCAGTACCCTGAGCTGGTGGAAGGGGATGGGGAGCAGGATGTGGCCCTCACTATCCATGAAGAACTGGTTGGTGACCTGCTACGGCACTTGGATGTGCACAAGTCGATGGGGCCGGATGGGATCCACCCAAGGGTACTGACAGAACTGGCAGAGGAGCTGGCCAAGCCACTGTCCATCATTTATCAGCAGTCCTGGTGATCGGGGGAGGTCCCAGTTGACTGGCGGCTAGCAAATGTGACGCCCATCTACAAGAAGGGCCGGAGGGCAGACCTGGGAAACTACAGGTCTGTCAGTTTGACCTCAGTACCAGGGAAGCTCATGGAGCAGATCCTCTTGAGAGTCATCACGCAGCACTTGCAGGGCAAGCAGGCCATCAGGCCCAGTCAGCATGGGTTTATGAAAGGCAGATCCTGCTTGACGAACCTGATCTCCTTCTATGACAAAGTGACGTGCTGGGTGGACGAGGGAAAGGCTGTGGAAGTGGTCTACCTTGACTTCAACAAGGCTTTTGACACCGTCTCCCACAGCATTCTCCTCAAGAAACTGGCTGCTCTTGGCTTGGACTGGTGCATGCTTCGTTGGGTTAGAAACTGGCTGGATAGCCGGGCCCAAAGAGTCGTGGTGAATGGAGCCAAGTCCAGTTGGAGGCCAGTCACTAGTGGCGTCCCCCGGGGCTTGGTGCTGGGGCCGGTCCTCTTTAATATCTTCATCGATGATCTGGACGAGGGCATCGAGTGCACCCTCAGTAAGTTCGCAGATGACACCAAGTTAGGTGCGTGTGTCGATCTGCTTGAGGGTAGGAAGGCTCTGCAGGAGGATCTGGATAGGCTGCACTGATGGGCTGAGGTCAACTGCATGAAGTTCAACAAGGCCAAGTGCCGGGTCCTCCACCTGGGGCACAATAACCCCAAGCAGAGCTACAGGCTGGGAGAGGAATGGTTGGAGAGCTGCCAGGCAGAGAAGGACCTGGGAGTGATGGTTGATAGTCGGCTGAATATGAGCCAGCAGTGTGCTCAGGTGGCCAAGAAGGCCAACGGCATCCTGGCTTGTATCAGGAACAGTGTGACCAGCAGGGCTAGGGAGGTGATCGTCCCCCTGTACTCAGCTCTGGTGAGGCCGCACCTCGAGTACTGTGTTCAGTTTTGGGCCCCTCACTACAAGAAGGACATCGAGGTGCTTGGGCGGGTGCAGAGAAGGGCGACGAAGCTGGTGAGGGGCCTGGAGAACAAGTCCTATGAGGAGCGGCTGAGGGAGCTGGGCTTGTTCAGCCTGGAGAAAAGGAGGCTCAGGGGCGACCTTATCTCTCTCTATAGGTACCTCAAGGGAGGCTGTAGCGAGGTGGGGGTTGGTCTGTTCTCCCACGTGCCTGGTGACAGGACGAGGGGGAATGGGCTAAAGTTGCGCCAGGGGAGTTTTAGGTTAGATGTTAGGAAGAACTTCTTTACTGAAAGGGTTGTTAGGCATTGGAACGGGCTGCCCAGGGAAGTGGTGGAGTCACCATCCCTGGAAGTCTTCAAAAGACGTTTAGATGTAGAGCTCAGGGATATGGTTTAGTGGGGACTGCTAGCGTTAGGTCAGAGGTTGGACTCGATGATCTTGAGGTCTCTTCCAACCTAGAAATTCTGTGATTCTGTGATTCTGTCTTTTGTTGTTGTTTTGTTTTGCTTCCTATCACTCTCTTATTCCAAATGTACTTAAGTGACCTGGCTGTAGGCAGGAACAGCTACAAACATAGAACAAGCAAAGTTAACATATATAAACAGTGTCTCTGGGTGCCCTCTTACCCACAAGGACATTATGAAGAGGAAAAATGTGAAAAGTTTATATATGCAAAAAATAAAAATAAAATAAAATAAAAAGTACCTCTTCCCTACAGGATAACACAGACCTTACAAAGACCCTTCAGAAACATTAAACCAAGCAAATAGTTTGTGTCAGCACAGCTATAAGTTCTGAAATAATAGAGCGAGGTGTTAATAACCTTTTCTAGTTCTACATTGCACTTCATCCAATAACATCAACAAAATAACATTACTCAAGTCAGAGTTCTTGTAGGCTATACCAAGTTTCTCATTTTCTGTTTTGTTCCCTTGGAAAGAATAAATAGCACTGCTATTATTTTTAGATTTTTAACCCAATGTTACTCTACATCACTTGGAGTCTGTCAATTTTTGCAGAGCTAGTCATTATCTTTACTAATGAAGACATTTTAGAAATTAGCATAACCAGACATTGTAAACAGTTATAGTCTTGAAAAGTAGAATTAAAAACTGTCCTAGTTCATGGCTATAGCTCCTCCTGGGGCCATAGATTCTTGTCTTAGTTTCTGTGTTTTATACAGAAGAAGAGATTAAAGATGCTAAGCCAGACAGAAAACAGCAGTTGCAGCAAGCCTGGACAAATAGGATGAGGGACAAAATGAGCCTGGGCAAACCCTCAGCCCCTATCGGCACTGATTCAGAAACTCTGGGCAAAGACTCACAGATATGGCAGCCTCTCTGTGCTGAACTTGTACCGCCTAACTTCAGACAACTAAAATTTTTGTATCTAGTCTGAATTGGGCATCCATGTTTCAGCTATTGCTGCTGGAGGGGAACAGACACATGCAGGATATGATTCACCACATTTGCTGACCCATATACCAAAACAGCATCTTCCCTTCCCTTCCCTTCCCTTCCCTTCCCTTCCCTTCCCTTCCCTTCCCTTCCCTTCCCTTCCCTTCCCTTCCCTTCCCTTCCCTTCCCTTCCCTTCCCTTCCCTTCCCTTCCCTTCCCTTCCCTTCCCTTCCCTTCCCCTTCCCCTTCCCCTTCCCCTTCCCCTTCCCCTTCCCCTTCCCCTTCCCCTTCCCCTTCCCCTTCCCCTTCCCCTTCCCCTTCCCCTTCCCCTTCCCCTTCCCCTTCCCCTTCCCCTTCCCCTTCCCCTTCCCCTTCCCCTTCCCCTTCCCCTTCCCCAAACACCTGATCCAAGCAGCTGGATTTTGTCTTAAGGCCCCTTCAAGACTTAGGAAAAACAAACTAGAGTACAACTTCCCTGTGCCATCTGCACTCTGTGAGAGACTCTGTTGCAGCTGTGTGCAGAGAAAGGGCAAATTCAGAATTAGCCTTCTTGTGTCCACCTGTGCTCTCATACTGAAATTCAATCTTTACATGGATGAACAAGAAAGGGAGATGAAATTTCAAAAATTACCAAAACTCAAACAGTGCTTAAAATAATATTTAAGTTTTTGTTTGAACTCATATTCACACACTGAATGGCTCTTGATTACAAATGAAAATGCTTATCTCCCCCCCCCCCCCCCCCAAAAAAAAAAAAAAGTTTTCAATGAAATTTTGTTCTCTCTGTCAAAAATAGAATGCTGGAAAATATTTGTTTTTAATTCTGAAAACACAGTTTTGAAAAATACAACTACTATTTGAAAACTAACTATTTTTCTGTTTTCATTTATGGGAAATGTCAGTGTAAATGATAAATTTAAAACAACCTTCCCCCTCCACACACCCTTCCCAACTTTCTCATGAAAAGCAAATGGTATTTCCCTTTAACTGTACTGGCAACAGAAATGTCAATATAGAAAGCCTTCAGGCATCAGACTGGGTTTCTCTTCAAACGCACAAGGTTAATGAGCATATTGAGAATCATCAGGAACTCACAAGTCTGAAGGAACCTCAGACCCATCTGCTGGACTACTTGCCCGATGACTCACAGGATGGTTAAAGGTTGAGTTACCTTCATTCAAGACAATAGATAGTGCTTTCCAAGCCTCCATGTATCAAAGTGATTGATCCCTCCTACAACCAGATCCTGCAACTAGCTTCCAAAACATTAGAATTCCCTGGAGGACGAGGATGTAATCTGAAAGTGCAGAAAGCTTCACTTGTCTGCTGGTCAGAAATGTTTTTAGCTGTAGTAAATAAAACAAACTACCAGCATCAAGAGGCTTTGAAAACGTGACATCAAAACACTTCTGTTGAAAAATAGTCCAAGAAAATACTGTAGCATTGCAACAGAGAAGGACACTTTTTTTCTTCTTCCCTTTATTAAGAAATTTATTTGGTTTTCAAGATGTTATTTAAAAATATATATTCAAGTACATATGGCAATTGATAAACTTCTGGGAAGGAAAAGATAAAATGACAGATCATCACAGCATCCTGTGACATAAGAAGCTGTTGTTTTGCCCATTTTGTAGTTGGGAAAATGTTTTTCATAACACCATCACACTAAATAGAAGTGTAATAAGCGGTACCATTTTTGAGAAATTACAGAATTAGTAGTAGATGTAAAGTAGAAAAGTATATGATCATATATATATAAATATATAAAGTAGAAAAATATATGCTCATTCTGACTAAAAGTGTTACTGCTTGGTTGAGCATGGCTGAACAGTTTGCCTGACACTATACAGCCAGTGCTGAAGTCTGGATCAAAATTCTAGAGTTTTATCAAAGCTCCATTGAATAATTGGTTTACTTACATATATACAAGTATATATATATATAAGTATGTATATATATTGATGAGGGAGAAGTGTCTGCCCTCAGCAAGTACGCTGATGACACAAAGCTGGGAGCAGTGGCTGACATGCCAGAAGGCTGTGCTGCCATTCAGTGAGACCTGGACAGGCTAGAGAGATGGGCAGGAAGAAACCAAATGAGGTTTAATAAGAGAAAGTGTAGGGTCCTGCACCTGGGAAGGAACAACCTGAAGTTATCAGTACAGGCTGGGGGATGACCTGCTGGAGAGGAGCTCTGAGGAGAAGGACCTGGGGGTCCTGGTGGACGACACGTTGACCATGAGCCAGCACTGTGCCCTTGTGCCCAAGAGGGCTAATGGGATCCTGGTGTGCATTAAAAGTAGTGTGGCCAGCAGGTCAAAGGAGGTGATCCTCCCCCTCTACTCTGGCCTGGTCAGGCCTCACCTGGAGTACTGTGTCCAGTTCTGGGCTCCCCAGCACAAAAAAGACAGGGATCTCCTGGAAGGAGTCCAGCAGAGGGCCACAAAGATGATATGAGGGCTGGAGCATCTTCCTTATGAGGAAAGGGTGAGAGACATGGGTGTGTTCAGCCTTGAGAAAAGAAGACTGAGAGGGGGTCTCATCAATGTGTATAAATACCTGAGGTGTGGGAGACAGAGGGATTTGGCCAACCTCTTTTCAGTGGTTTGTGGGGATAGGACAAGAGGTCACAAGACAGTGCACAGGAAGTTCTGCACCAATATGTAAAAGAACTTCTTCACGGTAAGCGTGACGGAGCATTGGAACAGGCTGCGTAGGGAGGTTGTGGAGTCTTCTTCTCTGGAGATACACAAGGCCCATCTGGATGCCTACCTGGGCAGCCTGCTCTGAGGAACCTGCTTTGGTGAGGGTTTGGACCTGATGATCTTTCAAGGTCCCTTCCAACCCCTACAGTTTTGTGATTCTGTGGTATATTTAAGTATGTAACTACTTAAAAGAAACTTAATTCTGACTTTAATAAACATATTAATCATATTTTTTTTGTCACAGTGGTTGTGTGGATACAATGTTTTATATGCAATAGAAATATGGTAGTATTGCCAAGTATGTTACTTGGCTATAGTTAGATCAGCTATATTTGAATCACAGTTGTATGGTGTTTTTTTGTTTGTTTGTTTGTTTGTTTGTTTTTTGAGCTGTATTTTTAAGTCACTCTCTTTTAAACAAAAACCTCAGTCCTTGTCTTAAATTGCAGTGTAGAGCTGCTGTGCTAATCAATTAACAACATTAGTAAGCATCAGGCAAATTGTTTTTGTTACACTGATCTTTATCTTGATCATTGTTCTCTATGTGTACCTGATTATTATCAACCTGCAGGACTTGTCTGTGCAGAGACTGGGATGATATATGGTCTATCCTTACCAGACTGCAGTAACAAAAACTTAAATGAAAGCTGTGAGCAGTGCTGGAGCAGCATGCTACAGAAGAGAGAGCAGCTCAAATGTCACACTGAGATTCCTCCATGTAATCTTAAATGCTCAAGAGACTTGGGAGACTATCTTACGTATCTGCACAAACTGACACAGTGAAAATCTCAGCAAACAGTGATTTTCTGGATTTATTGCTTGACAAGACCATCAGGTGGTAAACTAAATAATGCAAGGCATAGAAATTGAGTAAAAATCTTCCTGTGAGGCTGCTCATCACAGACATATGAGCAGCTGGTTCCCACTGCAGTTCCTATTTGCTTCTAAACCTCCCCAGCTGGGATAAGTGAAAGCCTTATCACAGTCACTGGCAATCTGACGGACATCAGAGACAGACTGTGAGCTAGACCCTGTGCAGTGGGGGCAAGCATCTTAGGTGGTACTAGCAGCAGGCAGTGCAGCTCTTGCTCCAGTTCCCCATCTTAGGGTAATCTGATGGCTCACGTAAAGACCTTGCATACACAGAGAATGAAAGGAGATTGCACTAGTATCTCTCACATACTTCAGATAAAGGTTAGCATAGAATGCTGGAGCTTGTGATCTTAGGGTATAGTGGTTTTTCACAAGAAAGGCAAAGGGATGCTCCTCAAAGGTAAATGATCAAATGGTCTGGAACTGACACTGCCAAAGTTGTTGATGATGTTCCCATATGCCACACCATAACAAATGCCTTAAATATTGATGAAGACAGTCATGAATTTGGGCATTTCAAGGGACAGGCTCACAAGTACTCAGCACATTCTGTTGAGTCTGGGCTTGTAAATATGATCAGCACATGGTGAGGTGCCTCAGTGCAGATGCCCATGCTTAATATCACCTCTTCATTTTGGGTGCTAAATTATTCCAGAATTAAGAGGTTTACATTGTGCAAGAATGGTCTACAAAGGAAAAAAAAAAAAAAAAAAAAAAAAAAAAGGAAACAAACAAAAAAAACAACAGCCCCTCCACCCCCCCACATACTCACGTTTCTGGTAGACAAAATAATTCCAAATGTAAACAAAGGAATGACTTACTATGGAGAAAAGAAAGATATCTGCACAGTACAACTAATCTTTTGAGAATTATTTATATATTCCAAGATAGCCTTGTGGAAGAAAAGAGAAAACAAGGAGAGAAGCACAGTAAGTAGAACAGTTTCTGTATAACAGAGACTCAGACATATCTACTTATTGAACAAGTTGATGGAATGTATAGATGAAATGTTCATAATGCCACAAAAAGACCAATTCAGCAGCTCCACCCCATAAAGATGCGTAGTAATGTGCCTGCTGGACAATCAATGGAGATCTGCTAAGGCCTTGTCTCAGCAGGTAGTTAATGCTTCTGAAATCACAGCTCAAATGAAGCTCACCTCCAAACCTTGCTGGATGTATTCAGCACCTAACAGGATCCCTATATATTTAAGAGATGTAAATGTGCCAGTGTACAAATGGTCAAGGTACAGAGCTCCTGTTAATTCATGTTAGTTGCAGAAATTCGTTGGTGTTCAAGAAATGGAGGATTGGACTCGATTTTTTAATTTCTTTTTTATTTTTTAATTAAACCAAGTGGAGTACTCTGTACAGCAGAACTAAACATTCCAGAGACTTAAAAATGAAAATGTATTGCTGACAGACTTCTGTGGCATGACAGATATATGCATCCATGTGTGCAATTGTGTGTGTGTGCATGCACAGGGGAATGTTAAATTGTTTTATACTAGTGAATATTTAAGCAGGAAGCATGAGTAACAGGTACTACAACTAGGAAACTAATCAGTTTAGATCTGTGTTTTTCAAACAAAACATTATATTTCTCAAACAGCTATAACGTGATGTAGTGTCTCATCAAAAGCACTGAGTAAAGTATTGGGCTCTTTCTTTACTGGTAATATTGGTAAAATTTATGTCCCCATAACAAAAAAGTTAGAAGCTTGTTCATCAAACAGATTGTGTCTGGGTGAGATTTTATGCTAATCAGTTTGAATTCTAAGTTTGATTTACTTGATTGATAATATAAAAAGAGTAACAGTGAAAGAGAAATACATTTTTAATATACTGCTCTGCAGCCTCTGCAGTAAACCAGCAGATGAACTATGAAATTTATTTTGTAGATTTCATTAGGATTGTATTAAAATGTATGAAAGATTATTACCCATATAGGTAAAATAAAAAAGGATCTGTCTATTGTGACAATTTCAATTTTTTAAAAACCCTTTGGGGTTAGAGTTTGTAGGCAGGTTGGAAAGGCTGGTTTGACTCAGACTGAAACTACAGTACATGAAATAATTTATAGCATTTGAATGGTAAAACAGTATTCCAGTATTTAAATTAGTCTTTAATAGATGACATGAATCATTTTCATACTTGTGCTTTTGCACATCGGACCGCACTGTTAGAAATACAATGTACTTGGTGACATTGTTTAAGGGTCTAATCTTATATTGCTGCTTCAATAAGTTTTCAAGGGCTGCAGAAAATGAGATGGGGTATGCTGAACAAACTAATGCAAAAAAATTATTACAAATAAAGCGCTGCTCAGCTGCTTAGATAACTCTTTTGTAAGAAGAATATTTTGAGTTACATTTCTATTGCAGCAGCTGTATTTTTATTTTATTTTTTATGAAAAGGGAAAGAAGAAAAAATGACAAATTGTATCCAAATCCAAGTTTGTGACTTCTTGCAAAACAGTAACTTTGAACCACAACTGTTTGTAATGTGATAAAGTATAATGTAAATTTAATGGCTTTCAAGACACAAGCTATTGAATAACATACAAACCTGGTAAATCCATTTGAAAAGTCAGTTACTAGGCTCTTAGATCTTGCTACATTTTCAGAAACTGCAACTTTAATTTCCAGTACCCCCAGTTGGGATTCAGAACTACAGCAAAAACAATGACTTTCTTTAAGGTTTTACATACCAGTCTGGAGAGTCACTACTCCAGGAGATTGCCAACATACACAGAGACAAATACATGCAAGGAAAGCCACATGGAGGGAGGGATGAAGGGCTGTCTAATCACTGTTAACCTATTGTACCTCAGTCTGCAGCCAGCCAGCTGCCATGGCAGGGATGCAAGACAGCTCTGCCTGAGTCATTCTCCAGCCATTGGCTGGATCAGGACTGAAGTGAATGAGGGTAAAAAATATAATGTGTAGGAAGAGTAAACCTTTCTTCACTGAGAAGCAAAGAAAAGTGCCAAGTGGACCGTTGCAGAATATTTTAACATTCTGAACAAAATGCAGACTACTGGTTGCAATAAAGCAGCACAGGATACCTGTCTCACCAGCTTTATTCCCGCTTACTTATCTCACTATTCTCATGGACAAACACTGAATTCCCCGAACAATAGCAATTATTTTCCTGCCTACTCAGCTGAAAAGTTTGTGAATTTTTAAGAGTTTGTACTTATGATATCCACTGATGAAAATTCAAGAGCTTCTATTGAAATCCGTGAAAGAAACAATGATCATTCCACGATAAACCACAATTATCATGGTTTTCTTGGCTGATTTGACAAAGATGCATCCCTCAGCACACAGTGTCTTCTAAGCAGATACACTGTTTAACTGAGCAGATCAGGGGCACCCCCTCTCCCATGATACCTGCTCTTTATCTGCCTATAAAGAAAAGAAGAATCAGAGGTGAAGACAGCACTGATATACTTCTGTAATTGCTACTGTACTGCAATCATGCCTTTACACTTCCTATCCATTTCCTGTAATTTATGTTACAGGATGCCTGACCCTATCTCACTGTAATTTTTTGGCTATCACCCCTCTTTTGCAATAGGGAATCTCTAAAATGATGATTCTATTCTGCAAAGATATCCTAAAAGGGTTTATATTTCTATCCTGAGATATCATCAAGCAGTAGTATTGTAAAGCTACAATTCAAAGCTGGATGCTGAGTAAAAAGTCAGTTTAAACATCTCTGCTTGGCCAGTGACAACAAAGCCTTGGACTGAGAATGTGGCTCCAGAACAAGACATTTGTCTGTTGAATCTGATCCACAGACAGATTATTCGTGTGAGTATGCCTAGCTACCAAACACCACCACTTTCACTTGACTACCGTTCTTTTTCCACACATGGGTAAGAATGTCCAAAAATATCAAGGCAGATTTTTTTTGTTTTTGTTTTTTATAAGTATTTTTTTTATAGCCAAGACAATGTAAATCAAGATAGTCAGGCCACAGCAAGAAAAAAAATCCCTGTGAGAGCATATTTCTTGTAACACAGAAGCAGCAGCTCTATTAAAACAAATCCAATGCCATTTTCACTGCAAAGCTCCTGTGCCTATTTTGCAAAAGAATGTTACGAAGAAGCCCTCCAAGCAATTCCTACTGATTTCTTCTTACTAAAGAAACACTTTCTAACAAAAATCCAACCTGCAAACATTACATAACTCCTTCTTTTGCTGTAGTAGTCTGGGAAGAGGAATTAACAGTTATTCTGCAAAGCTCCCCACTCCCTGCTAGATTGTGGAGGTGGATGCAAAATCACCCTGGAAATGATAAAGAGAAACCAGACTATTTCCTATACTAAAGAAAGATTCAGTACTGGTGCATTATTTCTCTAAGCCCGTGTCTCTTAGAGTACGAAAGCATACATCTCTCTAACAGCAAAACAAAATTTTATAATATTTTTATTGTAAAGAAGTCAATAGTTAAAATTAAAAGAAAGGAAAATGGTGGGCAAAATATTTGGATTATAGTCTGTGCCTAAACTTAAGATGAGAATTCAGTCATAACTCAATTAAAGTCGGGGCAGGGGATTTCAGATAGGTATAATTTTCAGCATAATCTGATCATTTCCACACGTGTTTATATCTAATCAATAGGTTAATATCATCATTTAAACAGTCCTTAAACTATCAGCTAAAGGTATGCATCAAACTAGAAAATCACATTTCTGTATAAATATTTTAAAGGAATTATTGTTGCAAGTAAATAGTTACATTCTAATTTAGAAGCACTTATGTTCACACTTGTTTTTTCCTAAGTAATCTCTCTGAAATCAACTCTCTAAGAATTCTCTGATTTGCCAAAAATATCCTTTTGGACTTCATCAAGAAATGAGAAAAGTCTCAGAACACTTTGCTGTGTCAAGGATTCCAATTTTCCAAGTCCCAAAAATATGATGCTGCCACACTTTAACCAAATAAATAATAATATCTAGTGTCTGACCAGATTCCATGTGCAGAACTGTAAGATGGTACAAGTTGTGGTAAATATCTTCTTAGGCAAAGTTTGCAAGGAGAATTAATTTTGAAAAGCAATTGGTTTAACAGTTGAAAATCAAAGATTTTTTTGGATCAATAAAATAACATAACATAGAATAACATAAAATAACATTAAAATAAAACAAAACAAAACAAAACAAAACAAAACAAAACAGAGAATGTACATTCATTATTTAAAATTGCTGATTGCTGTGTGGCACTTAGACAGGGATATTTCATACCATATGATTTCATGCTGAACAATAAAACTAGCAGATAGATGGTCAAGGGGGGCTGCAATTGTCTGTGGGTGGGATGGGCATCATTTGGCAGGTGGTGAGGAATTGCATTTTGTATCACTTGTTTTGTATGTTGTTGTTATTCTTGGTGTTACTATTATTATCCCTTTCTTTTCTTCATCTCAACCTACAAGTTTTACCTTTTTCTTATTCTTTTGCCATCCAACTCGGAGGAGCATGCAAAGAGCTGTGTGGTGCTTAGCTGCTTGCCAGGTTAAACCACCACAAGGCAGGACCCATAACTGGAGAAAAAGGAAGAATTTTGGATATAACTGTTGAAAAGGGAGAAAAAGATGGCTTTTCATTTTACATAAAAACACTCTATATATTTAGGTAAGTGATTTGTTTTCTGAGACCCATGAAAATCTTAATATAAAACACAGGACTTTTCTTGAAAAAGAAATATGGTTGCAAAACCTTGTAAAAATGTAGTTAATTTGTCTAGGAAGTATTTTGCAATGGCTATTCATTTACTAGCCTCCCTGTAAACCGGGGGTACCACAGTAGAAACTATTTTTGTGGTATTTACAAACCAGTCAGAATAAAAAAAAAATACTGTAGTCCTCACGCTAAAGGAAATCTGTGCTAGGCAAAAATAAAGGAAGACATTAAAGGCTGTTCTGCACAAACAAAATAACTGTGTCCTGTTCCTCTATCTAGAAACATTAATAACTCGGATAAGTGCCCAGCTGACTTTGAGATGAGGTTGCTGCTGGACTGCAGTGAAAACTGATTTGCCAAACACTCCATGGATTGAAGCAGAACTGAAGTAGTTCACTTTCCTTTTAATTCCTAAAATTGAGTTACTTGCTGCAAACAGCCTGGCAAAGGATGTATAATTTTGTTGTCGGTGCTAGACAAAGTTTTACTGGAACTCAATGTCTCTCATTTGGTGCATTTTCCTGAGTGAAAATATGTCTATGCAGCTCCTCATGGAGAAGCTTCATTGCTCTGAATACTTAAAATTTCCTCTGGCAGAAGAAAGTTTTTCCCAAACCCGATAAACATGAAATAATCAACACTACAATTCTGAACAGATGCTTTTTTGAAACAGCTTTTCCTTTGAAGGAAAACATTGCTAACCATCTTTTGTTGTCCTTTGCAAAGGCATTTTACCTGGCATAATCCTAAACTGCAGTTTCTGGAACTCCAGCAATTGTTTAAAGGGTCATAAATCACATTATGTCTTCCTGCCTTCTTTCTTCCATAGATTGGTACCTACCAAGCTGCTGAAGAGGAATGAGTTTCTATGAATGTTACCACTTTTGCTGGAGGAGCAGTAATATTCATTTTGATTCTGAAATAGAAGTTGTTATGGTCACCAGCCAAAAGTTTTGTTTCTCCAAGGGATGCAGAAAACATTCATGGGTGAGCTTGATACAAGTTGTTCCTTAGTTATAAGTGGTTTCTAATTGAGCATTTGTGCAAACGAAATGCACCAGGTAACTGTTTTAACCTCCCAGTCCCTCTCAGGGATACCCCAGTCTCACCACCAATGAAATATTGTCAATCACCCATGGTAATCTTGTTTTTGAAGAATGAACACATTGTCTGACCCACTAGCTCTTTGTACACTTCCTACATATCAGTGTCTCTGCTGTATCATGAAATAAAACCTCCATATGTTTCAGGTGGGACTGCTGCAGCACTTGGGATGATTAGGCACCTAATTCAGGCAGACCCTCTGGGCAAAGTAAGACAATAGATAACAACCAGGGCTAACAGGAGGAAGTTAAAATGGTAGCCACATTTTCCTGAACTAAAATCTAAGCCATGCTGTCACATCAAAGAAATCATTAGGAAAAACTTTAGAGGATCATTTTAAATATAAAAATACCAGCCTTTTAAGAGAGATGGCCGTTCCTAATTCCAAAAACTTGAGGAGTAAGCAAAGTCCTTTCTCACTATTTGAAGTAATGTATACACACATAAAGATAAGACCTTTGTGTCACATCAGGCACTTCTTAATAAAACACTCACTTAATGATTCTCAGGCAAGATGCTGCAAAGCACACAGTCCTGATCTGTAGAACCAATTTAATACAAGTATGATTAAGTGCTGGGCTTCCTTCCCTCTTGATGGCATTCAGGATCTGCTCAGAGCTAAATACAAAGAACAGAGACATTTTTTTCCCTTCAACACAGGAATTGTTACACTCTCTGGACGTGCACTAATATTTATAAACTCTTGCTAGCTATTGGGATCAGTAACAGGGAATCTATCTGTTTGCCCAATGACTATAAAATTTTCCCCAGTTTTCTGGCTCGCCTCCAGGCCACTAATATGGAGCCAACCACCTCTGTTAGGCTGTTTGAATTATGTCAGGGCTATGGAAAAAGATCTGGATAAATCTTTTCAGTAATTACAATCTACTTTTTACCTACTGGAGACTGCACTGGTGCAAATTGGGCTGCCTCCTGCCTCCCAGAGAGGTTTAGGTTGGATATTAGGAAGAACTTTACTGAAAGGGTTGTTAGGCATTGGAATGGGCTGCTCAGGGAAGTGGTTGAGTCACCATCCCTGGAGGTCTTTAAAATAGGTTAAATGTAGAGCTTAGTGATATGGTTCAGTGGAGGATTTTTTAGTGTTAAGTCAGAGGTTGGACTAGGTGATTTTGGAGGTCTCTCCCAACCTAGATGACCCACCACTGAAAACAAAATACCAGTGAATCGCAAGCTAGCTCAGCCTTTGGTGGCAGTATGATATTCCTTTTCCTTCTCTTTATATTGAAAATGACAGTTTGGCCTGAGTCACAGCAAAAATGTAGCACAGCAAGACAAACTTGACTGATGAGCATAAGAATAGAGCAGTGGTTCATTTAATCAAACGCTTTTATAAGCAACTAACATAAATTAAAATGCTGAAAGAAAAAATCAAAGTTACCCAGGTTGCTTGAACCTACTTTAAAAGCATACCAACACCCCTACCCACACCCTTTTTTTACTTCTTTAGTTCCTCCTGGAACTATAATATAGTTTTTTATAATTAAATAAAAACCACAAACCAGACCTTTTGAACAGGATTTTACTTTACATTAGAAAAATGCTCCCTCATGAGTGAGTCAGTCTGTGATGCCCATTAATGGCTAACAGCTCTGTTAAAAAGGGTGAGCAAAAAAGCCCTAAAAAGTTTTATTGTTTATTGTGAAAGCACCCAGAACAATGGATGGGCATTTTTTTCTATGAATCAAAATAATCACATTTAATTAATTAAATGCATGAAGCATCTGATTCTGTAGCTGTTCCATGCATGGAAGTCAAATGGGTTTAATAAGATTCTACACAATAGAGTCGATTAGTGCATTTGCTTCTAACCTACAAAATGAGGGCAGCTGGTTTGCTTGCATGTAAATTTACTCTTGGGTAAGTATCAGCTTACAGTGACAGCTACTACATTTTTTTTTAAGTGACTGACAGTATGGGTATCTCTGTCTTTAAATACCAGACCAGAAAAACCCTGAGTCAGAAAACAGAAGCACACCAAAATACCACCTAGCGTCAGTAGGTCATTTGTATCTTAAAAAAAAAAAAAAAAAAAAAAAGTAGCAACAAGTAGATGCATGAAAATAGAAAAGATATGTCTTTAGATTACCTGTCAAAGTTCCTTCCACATTTAGTCAGGAATTTTCAAGGAATTGGACTGGCTGTTCTGAGTGCAAATAAGATCTGAACAGTTGAGTATGAAACTAACCAAATGTCTGAGTAAAATGAGTAGTTTAAGAGTTTATTTGTTCATCTAGTCAATATGATTGCTTCTCTACTGAAAAGAAATAAGAGAATTATAATACCAATATCCTGACCATGCAGCATACCTACTGGGCAGTCTATTAATTGTGCTTTAGTCTATTGGATGTACCTGTCTATAGTACAAGGGCAAGGATTGATTTCCTATGTCATGTTTGAAAATAAAGTATTCAGGTCATTCGAAGACAAGAATATATTTGTAACATTCTCTTATCTCACCCCAAATAAATCCAAGCTTTTACTATAAGCTTATCTTGAATGAGAGGGTGATTTAACTCAAGAAAAAGACTGGGTAGGTAACAGTAAATGACTTTTAATTAATTTTAATTAATTAATGTCTTAATTAATGCATAGCAACCAAATATTTACAGGGGAAAGAAACACACTCTGGAATCAAGCTTTTGCAAATGACCACTCAAATAAATAATATAACTTCTCACCCTTAAAAAAAAAAAAGTAAAAATGCTATTAAAAATACCATAAACATGATTAAATGCTATAAGGCAAGAAAACAATCCATCTTGGAGCAGATTAAGCTTTGAGGAAACTCAGCTAAGTAAGGAAGATCGAAGCAGATCTAAACTATCACTCCTCTAAATCATTTACATAACAAGGCAAACTTACACCGTATTTTAGATCTGCTAAAAGGGAGACAGACCACTGCACAATGTGTTAAGGGATGCTCAAGTTCTGGACTGATTTTCAAGAACAGTGTACTGATGAATTACTGATCATATGTGAGGGGGTGAAGGCACATGGGACAAACAGGAAAAGTAACTGGTTGCTTTGCCATCCAGATTCAGTGAAAATACAGTCATATCAAATGTCACCATGCTGAAACACAAGAAATTGTTCTTAGAGCAGTGAGCAGGAAGCTGTTGGTTCACCTTGCTTTACAAGCACTGCATCAGTATGTCTCATGTCTATTTTATAATTATCCTTAGAGATGAAGAGTTCACTAAAAGAAAAGATCAACCTGGTGTAAATTGGTCCTGTGTTGAGCAGGGAATTGGGCCAGATTACTTCATCTGTTCATTTTAATAGGAGTTGTACTAAAATATCACAGAATCACAGAACTGTAGGGGTTGGAAAGGACCTTGAAAGATCATTGGGTCCAACCCCCCTGCCAAAGCAGGTTCCTCAGAGCAGGCTGCCCAGGTAGGCGTCCAGACAGGCCTTGAATATCTCCATAGAAGGAGACTCCACAACCTCCCTAGTCAGCCTGTTCCAATGCTCCGTCACCCTCACCATAAAGTCCTTTCACATGTTGGTGCAGAACTTCCTGTGCTCTAACTTGCAGCCATTGCCCCTTGTCCTATCCCCACAAACCACTGAAAAGAGGTTGGCTACATCCTTCTGTCCCCCACCCCTCAGATATTTATCTACATTGAAGAGATCCCCTCTCAGTCTTCTCTTCTTGAGGCTGAGCAGACCCAGGTCTCTCACCCTTTCCTCATAAGGAAGATGCTCCAGGCCCCGTATCATCTTTGTGGCCCTCCACTGGACTGTTTCCAGGAGATCCCTGTCTTTTTTGTGCTGGGGAGCCCAGAACTGGACACAGTACTCCAGGTGAGGCCTGACCAGGCCAGAGTAGAGGGGGAGGATCACCTCCCTTGACCACGCTCCTTTTAATGCACACCAGGATCCCATTGGCCCTCTTGGGCACAAGGGCACAGTGCTGGCTCATGGTCAATGTGTCGTCCACCAGGACCCCCAGGTCCTTCTCCTCAGAGCTCCTCTCCAGCAGGTCATCCCCCAGCCTGTACTGATAACTTCAGGTTGTTCCTTCCCAGGTGCAGGACCCTACACTTTCTCTTATTAAATCTCATTTGGTTTCTTCCTGCCCATCTCTCTAGCCTGTCCAGGTCTCACTGAATGGCAGCACAGCCTTCTGGCATGTCAGCCACTGCTCCCAGCTTTGTGTCATCAGTGTACTTGCTGAGGGCAGACACTATTCCCTCATCAAGGTCGTCGATGAAGATGTTGAACAAGACCAGACCCAGCACCGACCCCTGGGGAACACCACTAGTCACAGGCCTCCAGCCAGACTCTGCTCCCCTGATCAGCACCCTCTGAGCTTGGCCAGTCAGCCAGTTCTCAACCCACCTTGTCGTCCACTCATCTATCCCACACTTTCATAGCTTTGCTAGTAAGATGCCATGGGAGACAGTATCGAAAGCCTTGCTAAAGTCAAGGTAGATGACCTCCACCGCTCTCCCCCCATCTACCCAGCTGGTGATGCCATCATAGAAGGCAACGAGGTTGGTCGAGCACGACTTCCCCTTGGTGAATCCATGCTGACTACTCCTCATAACCTTCTTCTCTTCCAACTGCTTGGTTATGGCATCCAGAACAAGCTGCTCCAATACCTTTCCAGGGACAGAGGTGAGACTGACTGGTCTGTAGTTACCAGTCAGTTGCAAATATATGTTATTCCATTCTGATACCTGTTCATGAGGTATGTTACATGTTTCCAAATATCTACAACAACACGTCTATTTGGCATTGTTTTCCTGTCTTAAAATTTGTATTTACAGTATTCCTCTGCACTGAAAACCCACACATCTTGATTTTTGTACACTTATTTTTCACAAATGCTAAGTTGTCATATCCTTGAAGGTTGAGATAGTCTCATAGCTCAATTGCAAGTTAATCTTCTTTTGTCTAAAAAGCATCTCTTTAAGTGAAGAAGTTTGAATCATAAACCACTCCAGGGCTTAAAGAAACTTCAGCCCTCTGCAGCACAAAACATATACATAAAAATTTAAAAGTATATACATATAATTGATACTGGGGGAAACTGGAAATCGAAAACTGATTTTATTTCTTGATAAAATTCCATCTGTTTTTGCATGCAAAACCCACTCTTGGTCCAATAAACAAGTTACTGTTTTGGATTGACGTTATTAAGGGAAGAGATTTCATAATTTAAGAAGGAGGAGATAACTGTCTGATTAATATTTTAAAATTGACAATTCAGTGGTCAGAGAGAAGCTGAAGAGAACAAAGATTTATGATGAATATTGTTAGCATTAAATTGTGATAATTACCAAGCATAGAGTTTTGAAACATAATAACAACAAGATTATAATTTTATATATAAGGTAAACATATTATATTTCCTCCTTCCTTGCTCCTTAGCTGAATATCCATCCTTGGAGACAATCATAAAGTGTGGACCATTTCCTGAAGACCCGTTGATGGACCTGGTTTGATCATGAGATTAAACTAGAGAGTCCACCCTCAGAGGTCCCATGATTTTAACTAAGTACTTCAACTCTACTGCAAGAGCTTTTTGTTTTTCTTGTGGACATCTCACTCCCCTGCTAACTTGTACTTTCTCAATAGCACTGTTAGCCTGAGTGCAGTCCAGGATCAGTAACACTATGCTAAATTTTATTGGGCTCAATAAACCTAATAATCTTGGCTGAGATTTTTATTCATCAGTACACTTTACTTTATCTTATTACAATATGCATTGCTGATGACACTAACTAGCACTTAAGGCATATAGGAAAGGCACCAAGGTCATGTGGGCGATTCAAAATTATATTGCAGTAGCAACTACTAAATAGTTTTCTTAGTAAGTGTCCAGCGTGAGCAGCATATGTATGTCAAAACTTTGTGTTTGGCAATGGTATGCTTCTTGAGCTTGCACTTAGTTATCTGGAAATTGAAGTGATATGTCAACACTATTAAATGGACTTTTCTGGGAGACTGTGAGAAAAACTTGTTAGCCTGGGATAGGAACATAAATGTTATGTTCTGATAGCTGCGTAACTAATTTTCTTCTGTTTTAAGAGCACAGGCATCTAACCCAACAACTGAGCAATTCATTTGCACATTTTACTTGCCAGAAACTCACGCATTTAAACTCACTCATTTAAAAATATTTAAAATATTTTAAATGATTTGTAAGTCTCCCAAATTTGCCACATATTTTTGGATTAAAAAAACAACAACAACAACAACAACAACAAAAAGCACTGTTTTTCAAAAATATAAATGCTTTGTTTTGTTATGTCCAAAATTAAATGTTTAATTTCTCATTTTTGACAGTTAAGAAAATCATCTACATTTTCTTTAACTAAAGAGAGTAAAATAAAGCATTGCAAATGAAAAGTTTTGTCTAAACCAAAACAAATTATTTTCAATTTCAGTAAAAGAATAATAATTAAAAAAATCATTTCAGGTTGATGTAAAACAAACTTTTCTTTTTCCAGTTTAACAGTGAACTGCAAAAGCGATTATTCACACAGCTCTATTTAACCTATTCTGATTTCATGGACATTTTGGCTCTGTGGCTGTTTCATATTGTTCTAATAAGTGAGGAAGCCAAAAATCAATGGTTAGAGGGAGATTTGCAAACTAGATGCCCTGTTTGAGTGCTCAATGGTACACATAGCAAAATGAGATTATTTTGAATAGGAGCTATTATCCAGCTTGTTTATGTCTGCTTTGAATGCTCCTAGAGAAAACACATTTTTGGCGCACACACAAGCACCAAAGTGCTACTAGTTCATGACCCTATTCATTCATTATTGAAAAGCATCACCCCAAGCACCTGGGAAAAAAATAACTTAGCCTCATGTCCTGAAGTTAATCTAACTATTAAGGTATCAAAGAATTTGGCATTGAGTTAATAAATCACTCTAGTAAGCATTGTTATGAAGAAGGGTGCAGAAAGAAGCAAATAACCCCATGGAAATCAATCTGTCAAGGGCTGAAATGAATTACTGTAAAATGGAATATGTTTTAACTGCTTCTCAGCTGTTTGAGTGCTGAGCCATAAAAATACAGACCTTTTCTGTGCACTGCAGACCAGATAGTGTCAATATGTCTGACTTCAGGGCAGATTATTTATAACAAGCAAAAGCAGAAAAAAAAAAATATATGCTTATAGTCTGGATAAGAAAATTTTAAAAGTGATGAAGCCTCCTGATGCTATTGTAAGAAAACAGTGTTAGAAATATTTAAGATAAAATATACTTTTACCAGTATTAGAGTTAGTTGGCATTGCTAGAGCAGTACATCATAGCCTTTCTAATGAAAGGCATAGCATTAGCAAACTGAACACGAATGTGGAAAGCTGAGAAAGTTAATTATGAAATTACACATCAGGGAAACCACATGCTCTGCACATGTATTCGAAATGGATGATGCACCTATTTCCCCATCCAGGATGAGAATATACCTTGTGCAAGGATTGACTTCATCAAATAGGTTTAATATTAATACCTGAAAGAACTATCATCAAAGGTCATTGACCTCTTCTCTGTTCTGATTGAAAAGGCATCCTTCTGTTGAATTATGTATAGCTATGTTTATGTTCTAATTTAAACATCATTTAATATTTAACTTATTATTGTACATTTGCATATTTTACTACATGATCTTTTTCTGTTTACCAGGCCTGCATATTTCAGGGTACAAGGACATAGCCTGGGCTGATTTCCCTATGAACTTCATACTTCCAGTTATAGAAGCTTACCTTTCTAAATAAAAAATAAATAAAAAATAAAAATAAAAAATAAAAATAAAAAAATAAAAAATAAAAAATAAAAGTAAATAAAAAATAAAAAATAAATTAAGTCATCTTCCATCTTCCTACCAAAAAAAAAAAAAATAATAGAGAAAATGAGAGACTAATGTTCTTTCTGCCAAGGACCCAGAGGCACTCATTTCCCTTGGAAACACAAATTAAAGAAATGAATTTAGTTTTCTTAGGTTATTTAAAACTTCAATCATTTGGATGTTTATTAGATACAGGAAAGACATTGTGAGGATTTATTTTTTATGCCCAGCATTTTGTTAGGCAAGATGTTAAATTAGCTATCCAAGTATGAAAGAAAAAGGAAAGTCACAAAATATTAACAGTCCATGGTATTTCTTGTTCTAAGAGAAGTCTGTGGGAGAAGAAATAAAAGTCGGGAAGTGTCACCTTCCTAGAACATCTTTCCCATAGATGAGACAGAAAAGCAAATGTTCCCTCTGGAAAATACAGTCTGTGTCTACACTGTATGGTGAAGAGGCAGTTTAAGGCAGCTGAGCAGCGTGACATGTAGTCCACAACATGCTGTAGCTGAGGCTCAGATATCAGCCCCAGCCAAGAACAACGAAGCTCGGGAGATAATGACCTGTAGCATGGTTGGCCCTACATGCAACCAGTGCCTCCAGCCTGAGCAAACGGGGTTGCATCTGTGCTGAGGGAGCTCTAAAAGTGGGCTGTGGCTACCTCATGCAAAGTGGGTAATGAGCAAGTCCTGTCACGACGGCAGATTTGCTCTCTCCTGGCTTACCAAGTTACCCCAAAGGAGTGAAAAAGAGCCAGACCATTAATCCACTTACCCTTGCACCAGCCTGCAGAACTGGCTGGATGCACCGAAGGGATGGTGCAGCCTACGTGCACAAACCTGTGTGTTCAGGATCTGCATGAGGGATTGTGCCTCAGGGGTCACAAACCCTCCTGAGCTCCCCCAGAGCTTGTTTGGCTCTAACACTGCTCCTCAAGGACCCTGGGCTCATCTGCTTACAACAGTCACATGAGCCCCTGCCAAGCCTTCCACCATTATTCAGGCAGAGATCACCAACCTCCATCTCCCTTCTTCCTTCCAGCCAGGAACCAAGGAAGCCCCAAGTGGGGATGAGATGTGGGATTTGATACCAGTGAATACATTTAGACATACAGCATTCCTGCTGTAAAACTCTTGGCCAGGCTGAAGCTAGCAAAATACAAAAACACAGTTCAACACAACTGTAATATCATCAGCCTTAAAACTGTGACAAGGATAAAGCAGTGAGCTGTTATCACTGCTATGAACAGTACAAATTAAGTGTGTGTTTTTAAAAAGATCTGTAACATAGCTCAACAAATTACTGACAGAAGCAAATAAATAATTCATCTAGCTGAAAATGTCTCCAAAAAGCACTATTTCATCACTGTAACAAGTAAGTGCTCTGTTTATGTTACAAGACAAGCAATATAGCAGCACATACGCTTCCCCTAATGGACTTTCTTATTTCCAAAATTAATTGCTCCAGCAAGACTGTGAAATGTAAAATACAAAATGTTTTGCCATTTTTTTTGTCATAGCTGAAAAAATAATTATATTTGTAAACTTTTTGTTGTTGTTGTTGTTGTTAATTTAAAAAAATAAAAACCCTCTCATTTATCTTTGTACTTTAATTAGCTATTATGCAAGCAGGAGAAGGTTTGTTATGTCACTTCTGAAAACAAAATAGTGTTATCAAATCATGGCTGTCTAAAAGCTTCCTTGAAATATTTTAGTAATATGGTTTTCTGAAGTAGATTTTGATATTTTTCCTTTCATTTGCTGAGTAGCCAATGGAGATCCGAAGGTCTGGAGAGGTTCTGTTTTAAGAGATCCTCAAGTTCAGGTATGACCCTGTGGAGGTGTGTTCACAATTCGAGGGAGCAGATTATGGAGGTAAACAAGTTATATTTAAACAAGCTGTGCTGTATGGCACATGAAAGGGCTGTGCAGGCTTGTGTTCCCAAAGCAGCCTCTGAGCAGGCTGGTAGTCAGATCTGCATTTCAACCAAGTTTCCCAGCTGGGACATTAACCCAGGAAGGAATCAACCTCAATGCATTCTGCACAGCGCTCGGTGTATTGAATTTAACACACTTGAATTGAACAAATGAGGCCACCAAGGATTTTTTTTTTTTATTTATTTATTTTTTCACAGTATTGCCATGAAACAGTATTTCAACAGTACACTTCAACAATATTGTTATTTTTTAAGACCAAGATTAGCAAAGGGGCTTTCAGAAAAAGCTGAGGAGTGAATCCACCATAAGGAATGTCATTATGGCAGTAGGAAGAAAATGAGAAGATAGAGGGATCAGGAAAGCCTGGGAGAAGATGACTAGGGAATCATGTGGTCAGTTGTGTCAATAGCTGTATCAACAGCAATTAAACAGGGCAGAGGTCCAGCCTTGGAGTAAATCTTGTATCAGCACCAGACATTGCATGGCAGAGCAGTTATTTTCAGTGTACAGTTAAATATAAACTGTTATCAAATATGATATGGAGGCTTGGAAACTTCTGAAGCACCAAACAAATACAATGTGCAAGGAAAGTACCATTTGCTCAGGGATGAGGAAAGGTGATTTCATAGGAAATTACCACAGCAAAGGGGGAGAGAAACATATTTTCTTGTGCAAACTTTCAGAGCAACCTTTTAGCACTGTAATGTATTGTCCCCTAAAAGTGAAATACAGAACTCTAGAAATATGTGGGGGCACTTCTAGATAGAAAAACAAAATAAAATAAAAAATAAGAAAACTCTATAAGAAAGCAGAATTCAGTATGGAAGATGCTTCCCTGATTGTTTACCCCAGCCTTCTTATTAAGACACCAAAACCAGTATGAGTTCTTTTGATAGAAGCTTCTCTTTCAGACCAGAATATTCTGGTTCCTGTTTGAATTTAGTTTCACATCTGTGCTTGGGCCCAAGTCTTCCCTGCTTCAGTGTCTCTTCATTTCTCTTGCTATTTTAAGCACTTACAGATTATAATAGCTAGCAAAGAATTTGCAAAGATTACACTAAATAGTGATTATCTACTTTCTGAAAATATTCAGATCCCACTGACTGGCTGAGATGAGACCTGTTGGTATTAATGGGAATTAATTCTGGGAACTACGTGAAAAGCTATACACACTGTAGCCAACAGATAGAAAACCAACATAGGTAAAGAAATCCATCAGTTAAAAAGGGCAAAAGGTTTCCAGCTTGTCTGGTGAACAGAAATGGCTCTCCAAAGGTGTAAAAATTTTTAAGATCAAGGCAAAGTAAGAGCCTGTAGACCAGAGTGGAAAACAGGGGAGCAAAGAAGGTTGATTGGGAGATGAGGGAAAAGTAAGCAGGATCTCTCCCTTTCACCAGTGGGTTCTTGTTATGATTCACCCACAATGCAAAATATTTTCCCTAGTTTATAAAGGGTGCTAAAGTTCTTGCATGCTCATGGCCTCAGCCCCATTTTTATTCCGTGCTAAAATAACCCAAATCAATCAAAACACCAATTTAATAAAAAGGAGGAAAACTAAAAGGCTGTGCAGGAAGACTTATTGCATACTATTATTAAGTTAATGGAATTTAAATAATTAATGCTGGAACGTACAGATCATCATTTATCAATGACAATTTTACCTTCTTTGGGAAAAGGTCTAAGCATCTTCAAAAAACAGGTCAATGGAAAGCTCTTCATCTCCCCCCTCCCACACCATGCTTAAATGACAGTTTGCCAACAAGAGCAAAGTTATCTCTATTAATTGAAGTGATCTGTATTAATGTCAGCACAGCATGAGGTTATGTGACTTTGCTGAAACCACAGCAGCCTGCTGATGATGGTTTCAAGATGATGGTTAAAACAAGATGATGGTTAAAACAAGATGATGGTTAAAACCTAAAAGCTGTATCTAGTTCACCACAGAGAGCAGGGAGGACGGGTGCAGATCCTGCCACATGCCCACTGTATTCACCTCCAAGAGCCTCAGCAGGCAGTTACAGAAGCCACTAGAAAAGTAAAAACATTCTCTTTTACTGCTATGGTTATCCACAAACCTGCAGGCTTCAGTAGCATTTGAGCAGATATTATTTGACATTTCATAGCTCATTTCTGCTCCAGCCGGAGCAGGTCGTGGAGCAGGTCAAACTGCAGTTCTGCAGTGGAGCACTCAGAATCACATTCCTCTGGCACATAGCCCATGCAGGGAGAAAAAGGCTGTCTGTCCATTAAAGATGCAGTAAGAACTAGGGATGTGCCTATCTGTGACACAATACTCCTGATGACTGTTTGCTTTTTCCTCTTTATTGCTGTTCAGCCACAGCTAGCTACTGAATGGTGAAGGAGGGCTGGAAAGAAAGAGGTAGAACATTATCTGATGGACAGAGGGATTAGTGACAGAAACAGCATCAACGCCTCTGCTTGGATGGGGGACCACTGCATCAGCTGCCATCTATAGAGCAATGGAGTTTTGCTGATCTTCCCACCACAGGTTGTCAGCAATAGTGGAAGAACAGAAAACACAACAAACCAGAACACCTCCTTAGACTGCCAAAATAATGTGTAACACCACAGAATATGAATCAGCCAACTCTGACTTTTTCCTCTGGAGGTACTGTTAATCCCAGGGCCAAAAAATAAAGATAATTGCTTATGGAGAAAAATTTAAAACCAGACCAAAACTCCCCCAGATAATTTGATTTCTTCATAATCTTGTTTAAATATTATAAAAAACATTTACTTGTCTTCAGGATACTAGTTTCTTTTCTTTTTTTTAATCTTATTTCCTTTGACATGCTTACCTATTGTCACAGTAACCTGATGACTCATTCTGGTTGGTCAGATCTCACTTAGAGTGCCCAGCTCATGGACTTTCCCTCAATTGCGCAAAGAGAAACCTCGACTTCAATAGCATGTTCCAAACATTTGCTTTTAGCTTTTAGCTCTGGGGGCCAAAACAATGATGTGAAATTAAACAAAAGTGGACTTTGGACTGTCCACGGCAAGACAATAAGCTCTGAAAAATTACATTGATGTTATAATGACTCCAAATGTTGGCAGAAGTGCACCTCTGTGGGTAGGTGAGAACTTTCAAAACCTCATTCTATGTTGTTCAAAGATATGATGCAACTAGAGAAACCAGAAAAGCTCCATGTGTTGGTCTACGTGGTATATACTACAACAGTAGTTATAAAGACAATTATGGTCACAAAGTGGCATTGATTAGGTTTAAATGATGGGATATTCTCAGCAGAAGTCCAAATTCTCCTGAGGTGAAAGATGTTTTAGTATTACGTATAAGCAATATAACTAGTTAAAAGTTTTATTCCTTTTGATCCTTTTCAGACTCACTTTTGACTCAGCAAGTGGATATCAACATGCAGCTGTCTGTGCTGATTTGTGTTTTGTCCTTCTGAAACTCTACTTCAAAATTCCCCGTTTATGTTCCGCCACCCTCTCTCTCTCTCTCTCTCTCTCTCTAATTTTTTTTTCAGGTTTCCTGACATTCAAACCTCAAGTCACACCCAAAACAAAAATAATCATATTTTGAATGAGATCAAACCACATGATCTCATTTTGAACGTGATCAAATGAGCCCAGCAATTCCACTGCCTCTGGTGCTTACGAGCAGTCCCCTTTTCCCAGTGGTTCAGCTGAATGGCAATGAACTCACACACTATGAGGAGATTATTTGTCAGTGTCTAAATTTTTGGCAAACAGCTCACTGTACTTCTCAAAATATTTCTGGAGTTACAGGAGATCTCCAGACTATTGGATCATTTTTATGTATTTGGAAACATCTGTATTTAAGAAGCTTTGGTAATCTCCATGAATATTTGTTCTACAAGCCACTGCTTAATATGCAATCAAAGCGTGGCAAGTGTGTTAGATGCCTTATTCCAAGCAAGGCCACTACAGAGTCCGCGGCACATCAGACATTAATATTACAGCAGATTACTTGGCAAACTGAATTTGAACAGTGCCAAATACATTTTAATAAGACATAACATAATATCCTAACTAGGTTTTATCATTTAAATGCTTTCGTAATCAATGTCTATATTTAATGTGGAAACTTAACAGTAAGGAAAACATTAATCTTCTTTTCATTCACAATTTACAACTCAGAAAGAGTTGAGGAGGAGATATCCACAACAATGTTGCTTTTTGTGTTTGTGCTATGCAATGGAGTTCATTACTGGTTACTAAAACATGAATCAATGTCAAGTCCAATTTGGAAATTTTCAATGCATTTCAGACTCTGTAATGAAGAGTTCACTGTCTGTCAAGCAAGAAACATTTTTACATAAAGCTTAAGGTATACCTCGTTCTGTAAAGGCTGAACAAAAAAAATAGTACGTTTAAGGACATATTTTTAAATGGGAATTAGCTATAAAGTATGACAAATTTCACAAGTTTTGTTGGCCTCACCATATTTAGTATTTTTATGAGTCAGAGATCCTTGTCATTTTTGGAACGAAAGTGAGCCCAAAATTTTGAAGACATTTCAGATTTAAGTAATGGTGTCTGATCACCCACCTGTTTCTCGTACAACTTTTTTTATATATCAGAAAAAATGTGTGCATTTTACATGATTTTTAAAAGTCATGCATCAGATACACTATCTACATTCCTATTGCCAAAGAAGTCTGTTGTCATTTGATAAGTTTTTCTGATGGGATGAAGAAAGACCTACCTATGCCAGTAGCATCTTTGCTTGACATGAAAGGAGTTCCCATATCCTACTGGTGAACTTTCTGAAACCAAAGATGATTAGCATCCTCATTTCATAATACAGAGATTGAATAACCAGCTCTTAAGGGTATGAAAATCTAATTTTACTACATTTGACAAAGATGGTGCTATATTTTTATCCAAGCATAATTTTAGTCTTCCTGTTCCTAAATCATATATATATGCATATATATATATATATATGTATATTTTAAATCGTTGTCTTTCTATAGTACCTTGAACCTTTCTCATTTTCATGTTCTGTATTTATGTGACATCTCTAACTGGAGTGAGCCTGGAGTTACATTTTTCTTTGCACCTCTTTTCTTCTGACAGCACCTGAAATAACAAGAATACAGAAGAAAAAATTAAGGATAATACTATTCAAAAGGGAACCTTTGATCACTTACATTTCACCTGTTCTAAAGGTGATGTGGATACAGCAAAACACTTTAGGGATATTGTTCAGATCTCAAATCATTGCTAACTTTGCCTCATCATTTTTAATGGAATGTCTTCTGCTTTACACACATGTAAATGAGAACACAGTCAGGCCCAATTTATTTTCTCATATATTGAAAACACTGCCCAGATTGAGTGGGAACCACAGGTCATCACAGTTTACTATCAGCAATTAGGAAGTGTGCTGAGCTTTTCTTTTATGATCAGTTCAATTTGAAAGTGTGTTGTATTCTCATTACTCAGTATTTGATAAATATCCTTTCTTATGCCTGCAATGCTAATTTTGTACATTCATACACTGTATTTAATCTAACATATCAGACCTGTATTTGAAATAAATATTTTTTATTTTCAAATTGGCATGTGAATCTGATTTAGTATTCAGAGGACTCTATACGATACAATGCTTATATAAGGTACAAACCATGTACTTTAGTGAACTGAAACCAACTGAAGGACTAGCAGCACAAAAAGTCTTTTATTTGTATGCCTACCCAATACCTCGATTCTAATTCTCTCTCAGAAGATCTCTCCCAGGTTATGTTGCAAGTCTGTGGGTATCAGTGTATTTAGAAAATACTTGTGTAGACCGTGAGTTATCCAAGTCCAGGAATCCAGGAAAAAAAAAAAAAAAAGACATAATATCTTACCTATAAGGTTTGCAGTCAAAAAGTCAAAATGCTCTCAAAGAAAGGTTAGTCTTTCTCAAGGTGTGAAAGTTGCAAATTCAGTGACCTCGCTTGCTTAGGGAGATTTCAAACTGCATTTCCTACTTTCTTAGTGAATATATATGTATTTTACATATAAAATACTCTATTGTAAGATATTTTCTGCCCTATTCTGTTCAATGTATTTAAATTTGTATGGAAGAATTAAATATTCACTGGGCTAGAGCAGAGGAGCATGTGATTCTGGCTTTATTAGACTAGTGTGTTCTTTGGGAAACTCACCTGACAAGGCAGAAATCTGTACTTCAATTCTTGTTTCAATTTATACTCTGATACTCTAAATTAAGATTTAATTGAATCCAAGTCATTTTGGTCATTAGAGTGAGGTCAAGAAGAAGGATGGAGGGCATCTATTTGAAATGCACTCTCTCCTCTCATGGTTTTATATAGAATGCAAAAGCAGTAAGTTCAAACAAAAGAGTGATTTTTATTTTGATCTTCCATGTCTTATATTGATGTTCTGAAGACTAAGCCACAACATGAGAGGAAAGAAAAAGAAAAGAAATGAAACATTTCTGCATCTCTCTTTTGTGGAAAAATTGAAGGAGCCACTTCTCTCCAAGATGGGGTCTCAGGTTACCACTTCCAAGTGAAGATATCCATCCATGCTACAGCAAGGTATTCCATCTGCCAAAGGTCTTGACATAGCTGGCAGAGCTATACGTAGTCTCAGCCACCTTGTGCTGACATATCCAAGTGGTTGAATACTTATGTGGCGCTGTTGTGCCCTCAGCCAAGCGTATCTCTACAAGGAGCCCCACTCTTTTTGTTTCAAGGGCTAGCACACATGGGATGAGCTCAGAGTGTATGTCATCCACTGGGCAGATTTTTAGTTATCTGCTTCTCCTAAAGCAGAAAATTGTTTATTTTTAGGGAAATAAAACTTAAGTCAGAGTTCTGGATTTCATTGAATGACAAAGCACCCAAAGCACTCCATGTTGTCACTCACTTCTTTCATGCACAATTTTTAACTTATGCTGTACTGACCAAATACCTCAATATATTTTAGGCATGGAAGGAGGAGTAGAAGAAGAAATATGTATTTCAATGAAATAACAGACACTGGGGAAAATCAAAGGTGTGCATAAATAATGATGTTAGTTTCACTAAATTAGTCACTAGAGTAAATTAAAGTGGTCTGAAATACCCACTAGATAAAATTGTCTCTCTTTTGACTGTGGAAATCCTATGGAAATGAGTCTTCTACCATGGATGCAAACATTTTTTGTTACATTAAATACCGCCAATGTAGTCTATAAAGATGAAAACATTCATCTGAGAATAGACCACTAAGGCACTTTTACCGGCTTTGGTGCAAGTCATTTGTTCCACCTGTGAATAGTGAATTGAAGCTCTGTTACAAGCAAAGATGATCAATTTGGTAAATTTAAAGATAAGTTCATCTGTCTTTCAAAACAAAATTCCTGCATTGTTACAAAGTTCATACATGAATTTTACTTATTCAAGCATCTATTCAGGTAGAAAGGTTTTCCAACCATTGTCAATACCTTGGGTAAAGAATCTGTAGCAAGTGTGGCACAAAACAAAGCCTCCAGATAGAGGACTTAATGAAACTAGTCAATACAAAGTATTCAAGTGTTTGCATGCATTTGTGTGTGCTCTTATGTACCTATCATTAGGTATACATATTTATTCAAAACTCAAGATGTGCTGACCTGTCAAAGTTTTTAAAAAATCACCACTGAGGCTTGAATGTCATTTGTTATGTCATATTAAGACTCAAAGCTTCTTTTTCAAAAGTATTGTCTTTTTCCAGAATGTCAGTGTTCTGCCTGGTTATAAAAGTTTGCCTTCTGTCCAAGGAATGTCTGCTCAGTTTAATCATGCTTGAGTCTCTTGGAAAACAAACCAGAAAACTGAACATTAACATCTAAGCTTTTTGTTCTGTTGTTCTTCTCCTTCTTCTTTTCTTTCCCACAAAGTACTTTCTCTGGTTTTGATGAAGGCGGCAGCATACACCAGAAATATTCAACTAGAATTGCTAATACTCTCACTTTGTTGTTTTCCTAGCAAGTAAGTATCATGTTCCTAACAGGCAATAATTCTGTTTGTCTGTGGCACTTCTAAGATGATTTGTGAAATTGCTGTTTTGGAACGCTTTTTAAAAGAAATTTGGAAATCTCCAGACAAAAGGCAGTACTACCTCTGCTATCTGGATTCCCTCCCAGAAGTGAAGGAATAACAGTTAGAATAGAACTCTTTAGTGATAATTTGCAGTCTTACAATTTAGTAGGCTGAATATCTTCCTATTCTTTGGTCCTCAAACAGGGAAATGGTGTCTTTTGTCATAAGAACACTTTTTACCATGTTCTCTTTAATCCAGAATTAGTATTTTGTTCTGTTGCTTCATACCAAGACCCTATAGTAAGCAAGTTATTTTCCTCATAAATTCTGTTTAGTGCAAGCAAGGAAATAATTAAATCTACATCTGATACAGTGTAGTAATTCCATATCCAATCAGATTGGTCTTGACTTATATTCAAGGGTGGGAAAGAGGTCAAAAGATCACACACTCTCAGTGTGGCAATATCAGATTGCAAAAATTAGTGTAAGCATTAGGAATTACCCAGCCAAAATGTAAAATGTATTTTTAGGGTATTCTGACATTTAGAATGACAGCATACGTATAAATGATCTAAAGATACCTTATGTGATTTGCAAAAGGTTGAAAGCCAAGTCATTGGAAGGGTAAGAAACTAAACACAACCCGTTTCCAGAGTACAAAGCAGCTAACCTTAATAGCAGATAATATGTTTTATTGACAATTGTCATATGTTTTGAGAGGTATTAAGCCAGATTGAGCCTCTGGTTTTGTGACTGTTGCATGTAAATGATACCAAGAGTTTACCAGGTAGCCTACACCAACTTTTATAGCAGCAAGGCTTTGGCTTTAGTTATTTAGTCAAAATTTAAATTTCCCATACTGATGTATGTTCTTCAGACTGCAAACTAGAGAGTTCCAAAATCTGGGTGGGCCACCATCCTCGCTAGAACATCCCCATTGTGTTAGAGACTGGATTTCATTTAAGTTCTGTCTCTTCTGTCTTGCAAAGGATAATACATGTGGACATCTTATGTGAGATGAAAAAAGAGCATCCTATGAATTGGCTGGAAGAAAACTGTTCAAGACCAGAGCCAGGCTAATCCTTTTCAGGAACGCTTTCCTCACTTCTAGGACAATCTCAAGATCTGCCCCTAAGTAAAGGATATATATATTTTATTTATTTATTTATTTATTTTTTGTCATCTTTTTGCTACTGCATAATCAGATCTGCAAGTATGTGTTAGAGGTGGCTTCATCTGCTTTGGTTAAATCTGCCTCCTATAAGCTCCACATCACTCAATGATGTTTCCTCCCCTGGAAGCCATTTATCTATGCTCAGCTTAATGATTTCTCCTTCCTTCCCTGCCAACCTACTCAACACAGACTCTGAAAGTCCCTATTTCTACTTTATGTGGAAAGACAACCTTTGATAGGTAGGTCCTTGTCTGCATCCCTGTATTTCAAAGAATCATAGAATGTTTTTGGTTGGAAGATCATCTAACTCTAACCTTCCTACCATAGACAGGAACACCTTTCACTAGACCAGGTTTCTCAAATGCCCCATCCTCTTTGGCCTTGAACACTGCCAGGGATGGGGTATCCACAACATTTCTAGGCAACCTGTTCCAGTGCCTCACCACCCTCTGAGTAAAGTTCTTCACTACACCTAATCTAAACCTATGCTCTTTTAGTTTAAAACCAATACCCCTTGTTCTATCAATACACTCCCTGACAAAGAGTCCTTCCCCCACTTTTTTGTAGGCATCCTTTAGGTGCTAGAATGTTGTTATAAGGTCTCCCTGGAGTCTTCTTTTCTCCAAGCAGAACAACCTCATCCCTCTCAGCCTGTCTTCACAGGAGACATGCTTCAGCTTCTTAATCAGCTTTGTGGCCCTCTTCTGGACTCATTCGAATACTTCCATGTCCTTCTTGTGTCGGAGGCCCCAGAGCTGAATGTAGCACTCCAGGTGGGGTCTCACAAGAGCAGAGTAGAGGGGCAGAATCACCTCCTCTGATATTCCAGCCATACTTCTTTTGATGCAGCCCAGGATATGGCTGAATTTCTGGGCTACGAGTGCATGTAAAGTGCATCTCTTCAACTGTAAGAACCTATTGATATTCCTTTTACAACATGGTCCTCTTTTACAGTAGAAGCATTTTCAGAGTTCCAGTGAGGACACAGGTAAATCATTTAGCCGTAGATGAAGAGTTTCTTCTAAAGACAATTATAACACAATACCCAGATTTCAGTGGTGTTCTGGCCAGGACCTTTTGAAATACAAAACCGTGTGTAACTCCTCCATTGAGCGGTACCTCCAGCCATTTCAAAGCACCAGAACCCACATGGAAGGCCATGTGACAGACCAGAGATGTGACAAATAGTGGCAGTAGTGTCAAAAGGAATGTCTGGGGCTAGAATGAAGCCACGGGAAGATGAATACAGAGGAACCTACAGATCACTAATCTAAAAGTTTCAAGAATTCTACTTTAAGCACAGCTGGTGCCCCTATTGTTTTACTTTGCATTTTCATTTATTTCCCAACTTCTGTTAGGAAGATGGCAGTTTCTCCAAGACTTAAGCTCAGCTGCATCGTCATTAAGCAGAACACTACAGTGATTCAGCTCACAGCCAAGAAAGGTACACAAGCACTAAATCTATACATGAATCTTGAACAGGACTCATCCCAGTATCAAGTAATAAAGGCCCTTTATTTATTACTTTCTGTCAGAAACCTCTTCTTCACATAGATTTACACTATCTGTATGCTGCCACACAGCTCATTATTAAACCTTCTCACCTGACTGCTACTGATGCCATCACAGATGACCCTACTCACCAGCTCCCTGAGAGGTCTTTTGTCAAATGTTTTGCTAAATTCTGAATAAATGCTGTCAATCCTGTCTTTCTCTCTCCTCCCCCCCCCTTATTTTTTTTTCAGCCAAGTCACTGATTTTCTCTTCATAAGAAAAAAAAAAAATACAAGCAAAAAATAATTTTTTAAAAAAGGCAAACAAATAAAAAACCTGAAATATCTAGAAAGATATACGTTCATTTCCTGTTTGCTCAGTGTCTCTTTTCCCTCTGAACACATATAGTGTTTCTTCTTTAATGAGTGACCTTGCTCATTTTACCTGGAACCTCTTCTCACGCTTAGTGTTTAGAGGTAACTGCTGTAGCCTCTGAGAATGTTCCTGAAAGAGAAAGGAGAATCCAGCAATATAAGAGAGAGTAGGCAGTGTTCAGGGCCTTGGAGATGAGATGCTGCTTCTGATTTTGCCACTGGTTGACTGGTATTTTGGACGGGAGAGCCTGTATGATTGCAATTTTCTTTTCAATTTTCCATCATATTTAATACTTTGCTCTCTGGAGCAAGGATTGTCTTTCCTTAGGTTTTGAAAATACCTCACAGAGTAGAATCTAAGTATAAGTTGATATCTGAGTTATATATAACCTAATACATGTAAATAATAATAATAATAAAACATGGAAGAACACAGGCTACTTACAAGGTGTGGTTTGAAGTGTAGGTTAAATTACAGAAAGAGATGAAAGAGGAGAAAGTAAGCACTCTCAACACTAAAGTATGAAAGCTCAGGCCTTACAAGTCATACTTCTTAATATAGATGTAAGGTCATAAAAAATCATCCAATTGTTCAAAGCTAAGGAACAGATCAAGGAAAAGACTTTTTATAAGGATTGTCTTGGAATTTTCTTTGCAAATGCAGGCTCAAGCAAATAATCTTTGTCCCAGCAGAGAGAGAACCAGACCCAATCTCTGTGAAATAGCCTTCATTTATTTATTTTTTAATTATTTTTCTTCCTGAGTGACTCTGGTACATCTGTAAAGATCGACTTAAACCCTCTGTTTTCTCTTTATGACCATGCACGCTATTCTCTTCTACTATGTTCTGCTTTTAAACCATTTAAGTTCACACAGAAGAATTCTTTTTATTTTTATGGAGTAATTTGCTACGCAGAGGCTGGTCTTTTCATTTTCAGATTTCTAATGTTTTCAAGTATCTAAAACAGGAGGGCTTTTTTTCCACTTTATGGAAAAAAGCCACGCTGGCAGATTTCAGGGTTTAATTTCTTTATAACAATAGATTTAATACAAAACACATTTTTATTGTAATAAAAAAATAAATAAAGGAAGCAATATGCATTTGAAAATTCTGCCAAACAAGGCAATGTTTGTTTATTCTTAACAAGAACATCTAATATATTTTTATGTTGGTATAGGCTTTTTATGCGTATTACATTTAGATATACATGTGAGTGTATAAAAAATGACTGTGATTTCGATTGTCCTAACTATAAAGGTCTTTGTATCTGGTCCATCAGACTAGAAATGAGATTTCTGTGGAGGAGCTCTGTATGTTATTATTCCTTTTTTGTTGTTCTTTGACTAATCATTGTGATATTTTTTTTTTCTTGTTACAGGAGGTAGCTTTTTTTTTTTTTTTTTTTTCATGTTTCTGAAAAACATTATTTTTACCTTGCATTGGTGCTCTTCCTGTAGTCTAAATACAATAGAAAGGGTTAGTGTCTTCCTCAAAGACCAAACAATTCAATTTTCTGAATAACCATTAATATGCAGTCATTAATTTTGTTGGAAACTAGCCTCCCATTGACTTTCAGAAAAGTTGGCCTTAAGAGAACAAGAGACTTGAGGAATCTTTAGACTCAAGTTTCTTCAATGCTGAGCTTCCTTGCCAATGGGGTTGCACAAACATTTTGAGCTCATCCAAACCTTAGTGAAATGTGTCTATTGCTTTCACAGTTCTTAGGTTCAGCATTTTCAGTGACCATATACAAGGCAGTAACTATATTACTGAAAGTAACAGATATTTCTTTAAAATTATGTACCACCTCTTTCAATAATATGAAACAATATAATGAACTTGACACATTAATAAAGATTGCAAATCTGTAGAAAGTAACAGATTTCATTGAACACACAAGCTCAGTACATTGATAACAGAATGTCAGAATCATCACCGAACCAAATCTAGTACTACCCATTTTTAATAGTATTTTGTTACCATCCTGCTAGGAGGTATGTGAAACAAGTAAAAAGTCTTAAATTTGCTTTTCGGTTGCCTGATAGACAAAAAGATTTTGTATTTTATCAGTACCAGGATTGACTTTGATCAGAACACCAAAGATAGGGAAGTTAGTGATTGCCAAAAACAAGAACAAGTGATAACACTTCCCGAACTACAGAAACGTCTTCGGATTCCTTAGCCTGTCCCAGGAGAGGAGAATGTGAGAAGGCTTCTCTGCCAGACATAGTCATATTGTTAGTCCTTCAAGGAGTAAGGACAAAAAGGATCACCAAACTTGCAGTGTCCTCCTAGTGGCTATTGCAAATAGGTCCTCTTATAGGTTTACTAACTCCACCTTGAAAGCAGGTAGGTGTGTGTTCATGCTATTTTTATTGGAAGAGTGTTTAAAAAGTTGATTGCTGCAACCACTAGAAAGTCTAGCTTCTAGATTAAATTTTCTAAAGACCTAGCTAGATATATAGCCTACATAGATGAATGTATAAAAACATTGTAATATAATATAAGACCATATGAACCTTACAGAGTTATTGTCTTTCCACTAAGATAATACTGCAGTAACTTTTCATCTTATTGCAAAGGAATACATTGCAGCAGGAGGTAAACTGGGTGGAAAATAACTTTCCTGTTCCAGGAAAGTTTTTGAAATTGCAAAATTCACATTCTACACTGAGCCAAACCCAAGACCTTTTTTTTTTTTTTTTTTTTTTTTTTTTTTTTTTTTTTTTTTTGTATTTTTTCCATGGGAAAATAAGAAGAAAACATGATTGGAATAGCTGCAAGTCCAGTAATTTTGGACCTTCCTCTGGGACATGGGAAACGTAGGTCCAAGTCTATGCTGTGAAGTAATCTAAATAGGGACTTGAATTTCATTCTCCTACATCCTGGGAGATGCACATAACCGTCAGGTTACTAGTGGTTCTGGCTCAATCTCTTTTGATCAGAAATTCCACAACAGATTCCAAGAAACCTTTCCTGTCTAAACGGCATGTACTTTCCACAGAAAGGCTGGGTATTGATGGACTGACGTTTTGTAACAAGAAATCACTTTGCTGAGGAAAAAAAATAAAAAAATCAAATCAAATCAATCTAACTGGAGATACCAGCTCTTAGATGTAATGAAAAATTATGTTCTTTACCACACTCAGTCCTTAGTGTTTTGGTGGCCCACTGTGCCAGAATAGCTGGGTTAGTCTTTGTGTTCTGATCATTTTACCAATTTGGGTAATTATTTTCCCCCCATCTAAGTTTAATCTTACATTTCAATTGGATACAGGATTATTCTTCATTTTATGACTTAAACTATAATGTACTGTTGTTTTGTACTGTTAAACAGCTGCTTAGCTCTGTGAAAATAAGAACCATGTGTTCCACCCCAGAGGTGGCTGGCATTTCAGTGGTAAATGAATTCATCCTTGCTTTTTAAACTGTTTTTGGATTCAAGTGTTATGTAGATATAAGATATTTATTGTTTCAGTTTTATTAAGCTTTGCTCCCAGCTAAGAGGACCAGAGCCAGAGTCTGGAGAAAGGACCACCCCTTATGATCAATAATAGGTCAACATAGGATTCAAAAAATTCCTCCATGGTAGGTAACTAAAAACACATTAGACAAAAAAAGTGTCTTCAGACAACTAGGCCTACAAGTGAAGGAAAAGCACAACAGACTTCTGTTTCCAGAAAACATGGCATCATCAATCATGATAATCATCATGGTAATCTAGATAATCCAAAGACCTTTGATTCAGGAACTTGTAACTTGCAAGACATGCAGAGTCAAGATGTAAAAGGCAGCAATCATATCAACAGTATGAGTCTTCTTCTTCAACATCAGAACATGTATAATTACTGCACATAGCATTCCTCAGAAATTTTGTTCTTCTCATGCAAAAGGCCTCCATAGAAATCTTTTGAGCCTCCATAGGAAGTCATCCTGAGGAATGGAGCTTAGAGCTTCTGAATTCCTTGTGTCAAAAGTGTTATCAACAGATTACTTTTCTCTGTTCCAGTTGCATCTATTTAAATTAGTATTACTAATAAACCAAAGGCCTTCAAAATTATAGAAATTTTCATTGACTTCAATGAAAATTAAATTAACCCCATAGGATATGCCAGACTTAACCTGCAATAAATCTAAATAATTGAGAATTTTCAATAATGTCTCCCCCCAGACCTTTCCTGAAATACTGAAACCAGGAAAAGCGATAGGAAGATCATTATATAATGGGTCCTTGCAATAATACAGAGATGGACCATAACAACAACGTGCATTTGCATTTAAGAGCAGGGAAGTTCGGGTCATAAGGTACCATAATGCAAAGTGTCAATGGCAGTTTTCAAGTATGTTTTGGCACAAACACAAACACAGCTAACATCAACAGCCAACTCTTCTGCAGATGCAGAAGTAAGTGCTGGGACACTTCATCCTCTGCTGGAGTGAGGGACTGCTCAAGGCAACATGTTCCATGGCAGAGAGATTCTTTGTGTGCTGGCAGCTCTGGCTGGCTGCAAGGCCAGCTATAAGTATTCAGACTTGGCATCTGTGACTGGTCAGGATAAAACAGCAAAATACAGTTTGGTGAAGGAACTGTGTGTGACACTAAAAGGAAGGAGAGAAATAGAGTAAAAAAGAGACTGTCTGCCTTTTTTTTTTTTTTTTTTTTTTTTTTTTTCCTAGAGAATTAAGCAAAAGCAGAAATTACACACTTAAAAAGCAGAAATTGAAACAAGTCTCATCAATTGCTACTCCTTAAAAGAAGGCTATTTCTACATTTTAAACTTCTAATCAACTGATTACACTAGGCATGACGTAAAAATATTTTTTGCTTTATGAAATACATCTAGCACAGCACGTTAGTCAGTTCAGTTGAAAACTCACATGAGGGTGATAAGAAACACCATCACTTTTCTTCCTTTTAGCAAAGTATGCTTTCATCATACCCATTATTTTCTAGAAGCCACTAATAATAGACCAGACTTAATTTACTGCACTTTATTTAGATTTAATTCCATAGGTATTCCTGACTTCACAGAATTGTTAAATTTAAGATTATCTGTATTTTCAATCTGTAATTTCCTCAATCAATTTGGAAAGAAGAGCCCATGTTTCTGGAAATCTCATGCTACACAAACCACTCATTCTGAAAGAGGCTTTAATACACCCAGCTGTGAAATCAGTCAGTTGTATCCTATCTCAGTAGTCCTCAAACTGTGTTCAGTGGTCAACTTATGGTTCATAAGGCAACAACAAATCCTGAGGTGTTGATCTCCAAAATTGTGTTAAAAAATATTTTATATTTTCAATTGACTATACACAGAGTCCACAAAAATGGCAAAGGGCATGTTACCCAAAGACATTGCAGCCCATTGACCTATTCGTTAAAAGACAGAAGGCAAAATTGCGGTTCTGTATAATAATCTGTGTACATCTAGAAAAATGTATCTAATAGTCACAGATATTTGTAAGCTGTATGTATATATAAGGGTTGATTCCATTTACAGTTGTGCAATGTCATTAACTCAAATGGATTTGTATAGCTTTAACTGGGGGCAGAATCTGTCACAGATAATATTATTGAAATGTTTGGAAACATCTTCACATACTGTTTATTTTTATTTTACAAAGAACAATGTGGTTCTCTGTTCCAGTTTCAAATCAAAAGTAGTAGGGTGCAACTCTTCTTACATCAATGGAGTCGCAATTACTTACAGCAGGTCTGAATTTATCCCTGTGAATCTATATTCATTTAGCCTTTCTCCCCTGGGGAGAGGAAGAGGGAAGAAAAATGTGACAGATATTTGTCATATTGCCTAATGCACTACTGGAAGAAGATCAGATGCTATGCTGATGAGTATGGTATAAATGAACCTTTAAAGAAACTGAAATGTTCACCAACAAACATAAAAAGAGTCTTCAGACTACTTTTCCTTCTTCACTGAAGGACTGCCACTGTAAAACCATCTATAAGGTTGATGGTGTTTGATAACCAGACACCTGCTCTGTATTTTTCTCCATGATCTATATGAAGTCAGCAACACAACTTACTCTGAATGGTGATTTGTATTCCTGACTGAGTAGCAATTAGTTCCTTTTTCATGTAGTGCCTTTTTTAAGACAACTAAGTAGATGTCTTCTTAATTTTCTCATTACTAGGTAGATGAAAATATTCATCTCATCTGTGAATACTAATTATTCTTCATTTTAAATGAGATAATGTCAGTAAGAATAAGTGAGAGTTATCCTTATTTATATTTTCTTCCATAGCAAGTTTGGCATATTTGATGCAATATTTTCAAAATGTATTTCTAAAGTAGGTACTTTTTTTTTTTTTTTTTTTTTTTCCCCCTGTCTTCCCTATCTCTCCAAATCAGTGATTATTTCTCTGTTTAGGACAGTGCTATGAATGAAATGCTATATATATAATAACATGAAAGGGAAATGAAACTGATGAGAAAAAAAATGGAGTTTTTTCTCATCTAATATGATTTACAGTCTGGAAAGAACTAATGTTACCTGTGTTGACTGCAGTCTGGAAAACTGGTTAAACTATTGATAACAGCTGAAGTAAATTACTTGTGTTGTTCCATTCTGTTCTGGCTTTATTCTCAATCACTCATTATTTTTGTAAATAGATCCTGTCTCTGTAAAAGTGAACAAAAAATATGGTACTACCTCAGTATGATCCTACAGGGTGTGAAGTGACCTTAAGCTTCCTGCTTAATCTCAGCATTTTACAGCACACAATGGAAAAAGGAGACCAGCCAGATTATACTTATTATTTACAACTGTAGTCCAAAAATTTTGAGTGTGGGAATTAAATCATGCAGAACTGAGATAGGACAAAGCCAGCTCTTCACATCTAAACAGTATTAAATTTGAGAAGAAATTCTGATATTTATCTGAGAGCTATTTCATTTACACACTCTCACCACCAAAACCAAAACATTTCAAAAGATAGCATATAGCATCTTCACCTAACAAAACCAAAGCCAAAAGCTATTTATTTTAACATAATAGTCTTTCCTATCCAAGCATAAGTCCTACACCTTTGTCTGATAGGACTCACAGATATTTAAAGCATTTGATTTTATGAGAAGCCCTTTGTCTTTATAATACCGCCTTGTTTCCTGTCTTCTTCCACCCCACCCCAAAAATAAACAAACAAAAATCTTAAGGCTTATGAAATTTTCCATTAACACATCTTCCCAGCATGGTGTTCCACTTGGCTTACTGTTATTAATTGTGTCCATGTGAGTAGGCACAATCATTAGAATAACAGCGACAAGGTGGCTTTTATTCTTGAGGCTCATTGAAAAAATTACATCACTGTTATCAGTGTTAGGTGACTGCCTGGCATGTCAAAATAAAGACTGTAACCAAGAAGGCAGAGGTCAGGCTGTTCTGTGATTATACAGAATGTCAAAATGATTCTACAGGATTTATCAAATAAAAAGATATTCTTTAATGCTTCATCAATATTCTTCCTAATTTTAAATGCATACGATTAAACAACAGCAACAACAACCAGTGACTTATAATGCCTTGTATGAGGAACAAATTTTCAGTAAGGAGTTAGGTGAATGAAATGCAGTTATACATGTAGAAGTCCACCTGAGCATGTTCCATCAGCATATTCCATCTTTTGCTGTCACTGGTCATGCAAATGCAAATGGCCATAAGTATAGAGATGGTGGCACCGTATTCCCTTAATTGCCTTCCCATGGCAGAAGTTCAATACTCACTTAAAGAGATTATTATTATTGACCAAGACACCAATCTCACTTTAATACCTAGGTCTCCCTTGAAAATCTTCCTACCCCAAATAGATCTGTCTAGATAATACTTATGAACTCTAGCAAGACCATACTGTAATTAAAAAGGAAGAAAACTAATTAAGTTCAAATGAAAGGTCTGAAATATTTGACAGAATTAGAGAAGATTCAGCATTCTGTTTGAATGATTGATCAGTAGGTTCTTCTCCCTACCCTCAATATTGTATTAGCTCTGTCAAACAAATTTTGAAAGATTGCAAGCTAGACCAAAATTTATTATGCAGCACTGAAAGTTGGAAAAGAGGACAAATTAGGAATTATTATGCAGGTTGTTTTAACGCTGAGGGAATATGTGTCCACAAATATTTAACCTCAGACTTAAAACAAGCAGGAAGGCAATGAAACATATGAAGTCGATGATCCACCTCATGTTAGAACATCAGTTTGCAAATATTCTTGGGTGTGAAGATGATATTTAAACTAGAAAATGACCGAGTTTTCATTCAGCTGTCAAACTACAGGTCGGCTATAATTTTCTCTGATATCCTATCTTGGGAAGATTCTCACTAGAGACCTGAATGCAATAAATAAAAGGAAAGATATCAGTGGGGGAGATTACAGACTGTATAAGGCCATTTGTGGTTATCCTAAGCTAGTAAGTGAATTTAAGAGAATTGTGTCTTCCTGACTTATATAGATGTTAGCTTTCTTGGAAACTAGAATTTGGGTTAGGTGGAGACTACTTTTGCCCTGCATAGCAGGTCTGTCTTGTTTCTTCCCATTAGTCAATTTGCTCTTTGGAAGGATCTAATGTTTTACAGTTGTGTCTTTGAAATGTGTTTTGAATAAAGCTCCAGCCAAGAATGTTGTGTATGTCATTTGTGGGGAAAAGCTAAAGACTGCAGGAGCCTGCCATGGTTATGTAACTTGCTTATTTTTATATCTGTTAACTACTGCTTTTGTTAATAAAGTTTATAACAAAAAGTTTTATAGATTTATAAAAAACTAATAATTTGAAAAACAGTCACATATTTTGGCATTTTATATGAAGGTTCAACTGTACAAATTTTGCAAATAAAAAACAAAATCCCAGATGATTAACAAAATATGTGTTTATTTAAACATACAAATAAATACATTTTAAGGGGTTTTTACTTAGAAAAATCTGAATTCAATATTTGCCTTGCAAGACTTACTTAGAAATCTGAGCCATGCCTTTGGAACTCTTAATGCACAGCAAAACAAAGAGAATGGAGTTTCCAAAACTGGAAGGCATATAGGATGACACTTGAGACAATAGGGATATTTCCCAGAAGAAACATGAAAAGGTATAAACTGAACTAAGACAGTCTGTACCCTTTTTTTGCGCCATGGTATTAATCTCATACTGTAATCTGTGAAAGCCTAAAGATAGATCAGGAATGATACATCTAGTAAATATGTTCCTCCCACTATTTCGACTGACAGAGCCATGTGCCTGGATTAAGAAAATGTGAAGTCTCATCTACCCAACATGAAGCAAACATTTATGTTATCACTAACTCTATAAGTCTAAATAAATCCATGGAATTTACAGGCAAAAATGAATGTGATTTCCTTCTTAAAATGTGAGAACCATGACTCAAAATACCATTTGTGGAACACATTTTTTTATCTCAGCACCTTAGAATATTAGAGCAGCTCCACACCTACTCCAAAGAGGAACATGCACAGTCATGAAACAAAACAAAACAAAACAAAACAAAACAAAACAAAAAAGCATGCTAAAATAAGAACATATCAAAACTGGGGTACTCTAAAGTCAATGTTGTTATTATCACAAGCCCACAAGGTCTGTTACAGAATCTTCTGTATGTTACTACTTAAATCAGAGAAAAAGAAACTTGTCTTACTGGCAGTGCACACCATACTGAAATCTAAACAATATCTAATTTAGAGAAAATGGACAACATCACTGGAGTACAGTTGCCATATTTTTGCATACTTAGACAAAATCATAGAATCATAGAATGCTTTGGTTTGGAAGGGACCTTAAAGATCATCTAACTGCACTCCCCTCCCCCTCTCCTCCCCCCCCCCGGACAAGCTCAACTTCCACTAGATCAGATTGCTCAAAGCCCCATCCAACCTGGCCTTGAACAGTTCCAGAGGTATCCACAACTTCTCTGGGCAACAAGTTCCACTGCCTCACCACCACTTGAGTAAAGAATTTCTTCCTTATATCTAATCTAAAAGTACCCTCTTTTAGTTTAAAAACATTACTCCTTGTGCTATGTCTCCCTGAAAAAGACTCCCTCCCTAGCTTTCATGTTAGCCTCTCTCAGGTACTGGAAGGCTGCTATAAGGTCTCCCCAGAACCTTCTCTTCTTCAAGCTGAACAACCCCGTCTCACTGAACAACTCCATCTCTCTCACAGGAGAGGTGCTCCAGCACTTTGATCATCTTCAGGGCCCTCCTCTGGACTCACTTGAACAGCTCCATGTCTGTCGTGTGCTAGGGTTCCCAGAGCTACAGTACACAGTACTCCAGGTGGGGCACACAAGAGCAGAGTAGACTTAGAGAATTACCTCCTCCAACATGTTGGCCATGTTTCTTTGGATGCAGCCCAAGATACAGTTGGCTTTCTGGGCTGCAAGTGCACATTGATGCCTTATGTCAAGGTTTTCATCCACCTGTACCTCCAAGTCCTTCTCCTCAGGGCTGCTCTCAATCCATTCTCCACCCAGCCTGTACTTGTGCTTGGGATTGCCCCAACCCAGGTGCAAGCCTGTCAAGGTCTCTCTGGAACCTTGGAACATGACTAACTCATCCCAGTGTATGACATTCATCTTGACTCTGAAGCCAGCCTGTTTGCATCAAGGTTGGAGCATGTCAGGAGCAAGGTTGGGAATCAGTTGTCATCTAAATTAGGAAGCAGCATTATACTGTGCATTATGTACATCTTTTTCTATGGTTAGATTTTGATCAGCACTATAGAGACCTTCCTGAATTCACAAATAATCTGTTAGTTTCTTCAAAGACTTTAAATCATAAGTCATAAATAAGTTCTCATTCCTAAAAATGCATCTGAAATTTGGAATTTCACTAAATGGTTAAAAAGTCATGATAAATTTAGATGAGAGGTTTAGGATTACAGATTTTATTCAGATTTGCAGTAGCTCTGTGGAAATTCTTTCTAATATAGCTTTAGACAGAACAACAACAACAACAACAACAAACTTTTAAAAAGTTTCTGTAAATAACAAACATATGATTTGCCTGACTCATGTCTATTTTAAACACTAAAGTATATATTACCCATTTCAAACAAAAGCAGACTGCTCTAGAAACTGGGTTTCACATGCATCTTCAACCTTCCAAAGATTGATCAAAAGTGACCTCAATGTACCTACAGTAGACAAAAACAAAAGCAAAACAAAACACTACAAAAAGCAAAGTCTCAAGTTATTTAACATTAAAATTAAAACACAGTTAATAATAAAGAATTATTTATTAAGTATGACAAATCATTTTTTATTGAAGTTACCTCAACTAACACCCAGATTCTAAAAACCTCTGCTTTTCTCCGTGTTCAGATAAGGTTTTAGATTTAAACCTTATGGAAAGGAGAAGAAGCAGTCTGTCTGAGTGCTGATGATAATCCGAGAATGAATGTTTGGCAGGCCAAATCATGGAGTATTTCTTTTGTCTTCATTTGTGCTACCTTTCAATTTTCCTTTCTACTTTTCCAATGATGCCAGTCTTAATATCCTATTAATTACTTTCTACCTCCATCTCTTTCACCTCCACACCACACTGTTAATTTTATGCATATATATATGTTCTTCCAGAATCTGACTTTCTTCAAATCCTTCACCAAAACCTATTTCAGTTGGAACACCAGAAGATCCTTCCTAATGATAATGTTTTATTTACCAAGAAGTGTCATCGTACATATGTGACTAGCATGAGTCATCATATGATCAGATTCTTGACAACCACTCTTTATGCTTTTGCCATATCCTGTGTCTGTCTAATAGCAGACTGCGAGATCTTCAGGTCAGATGTTTCGTCCCTTTACCCATTTCTCTACAAAATTAAGCGCACTCTTTAACAATAATCACTGAATAATGGGACCTCCTAAGCTTATTTGTCCAGTCAGTGTACTAGAATGCAATACAAGTTTCTTAACACAGACTTTGAATAATAATCAAAGTAAGTGACTATATAAATAACACAATCAAAATGTAATTTTACAACTATGAGAATTTTTAAGAAATTTTAACTTGCTATGTAAAATCTCGTGATAACTTCATTTAGATAAGGGCTTCATGTGATATAAATTGCAAAATCTGCTCTAATAACTCATTTTAAGGAATGATAGAAGATGCTTTTCAAAAAGTCATTTGCAAAAGAAGGATCTACTCTGATAATCCTGGAATACATCTTGGATTTAACACAACAAAGAAACACACAGTGAGTTCATATTAGAAGCCAAAGACTTTAATTATGAAACAGAGCTTGAATGAGGGGTATGTCTTGTTTATTACCTGAAGAAGAGCAATTAATGGAAGTATATGAAGAATGCACTTAGCCAACATCAGCACAGAGGAGAGGCTACAAATGAATGAATAAGTCTAAAATGTTTATTAAAGAAGATGTTTTGGAAATGCACAGGCATGTGCTTTTGACCTAACTAGACAAATACTTTCTGCCTGCCATCACTTAAATTGTTCCTACCTAATACTCACCTATCCATGGCTAGTTTAGATGGTGAATTGCTTAGAAGACAGACTATGCTAAGTAAATGGTAAATAATAATTATAAATACACACTGAAACAGAAGAAACCTGCAATGGAGAGGATTAGGTATTTGAGGCTGCCACAAGCACAGCCACAGGGTGACATTTCCAGCAATATGCCATATTTATCATGTTTTCAATAATAAAATGATATTCATGTAATATCTTCAAGCTTATCTTTTTCAGGATAAACCAGTTATCCACAGTACATGGGTTTATCCTGGCTTCTGGGCCTAATTATCACATCATATATGTAAATCATTCCTGACTTAATACTGCAGCTGTACATTAAAAGGGAAAAATATAGAGTAACGTGTTCCCTTGGGATAATATGTATGAACTGGAGTTCTGCCTAATTAACCTGATGTCTGAAAGGTTAAAGGGGTGGTGGTGGTGATTATTCTCACTATAACTTTAAAGGTGTTTATTCATAGTGTACTGAAATAGCTATTGTGTATAGGTGTCATTGCCCTCTACTGGATCAAATCAAAACATCTCATCTAAATACCTCATGGGGTTGTTAGAAGTCTTTCTAGAAATAGTCCCCAATTTAAAAACAAAAACAAAAAGTATGAAGCCCACATTTTTAGGCAAAGAAACTTTTGAATTTTATTCCTGCAAGGACTCCTAATGGCCTAAGCAGACTAATGGATGCACAAAATACATAGAAAATAATACAGTAAAGAAACCCCCTAAATTGTCATGCTTGTATCAGAAACAGTGTGACCAGCAGGGCTAGGGAGGTGATCGTCCCCCTGTACTCGGCTCTGGTGAGGCCGCACCTCGAGTACTGTGTTCAGTTTTGGGCCCCTCACTACAAGAAGGACATCGAGGTGCTTGAGCAGGTGCAGAGAACGGCAACAAAGCTGGTGAGGGGCCTGGAGAACAAGTCCTATGAGGAGCGGCTGAGGGAGCTGGGCTTGTTCAGCCTGGAGAAAAGGAGGCTCAGGGGCGACCTTATCGCTCTCTATAGGTACCTCAAGGGAGGCTGTAGCGAGGTGGGGGTTGATCTGTTCTCCCACGTGCCTGGTGACAGGACGAGGGGGAATGGGCTAAAGTTGCACCAGGGGAGTTTTAGGTTAGATGTTAGGAAGAACTTCTTTACTGAAAGGGTTGTTAGGCATTGGAACGGGCTGCCCAGGGAAGTGGTGGAGTCACCATCCCTGGAAGTCTTCAAAAGACGTTTAGATGTAGAGCTCAGGGATATGGTTTAGTGGGGACTGCTAGCGTTAGGTCAGAGGTTGGACTCGATGATCTTGAGGTCTCTTCCAACCTAGAAATTCTGTGATTCTGTAATTCTGTGCATTTCAATCTCCATGACTATCACTTAAGTATATATTAACACTAATTCATTTTCTGTTCTTCTCTGGACATATAAAAGCTGTACTCTTCTGCAACTAGCATTCCAGTTTGGAGTTATGTTTCATCATCCATCGACTACTCTCTTTTTGTCTTCATTGTTTCATTCTTCAAGCCACTGAATCCTTATATCTTGTGCATAGATGTGTCACATTCTCAGAAGATTGCCCTGTTATTTTCATTCTGTCTCTCCAGAAGCATTTCTGATTTCTGCTTGTCTTCAGATTCAATCCACACAACTAGATCAATAATTGCTTTTGTTGCTTCTCAGTCTTAATTTGCCTTTGGGCTTTTTCATCATTGGTTTTTGAAATAAGTTTAAAGCTCTTTCTACTATGTTAATGAGTCTGTGCTCCAAAATGACCTCCTTGTGAGGGACACCATCTATTTATTCTTTCAATTTCTTTGACATAAAAAAAATCCAGAAAACAAGGAAGGTGAAAACATAACAGGCAGATCTTCAGTGACAATTAAATTCAACAGGTTGGAATACAATAATTTTGGGGCAGAAGAAGAGAAAATCTTTCTCACCTCTTACCCTAGTATGGCTCAATTTGCACAATCCTCCTGCTTTATTGGTAAAGCAAATATGAGGTTTGTTTAATTTATACATCTTTTAATTTTGCTAAGTCATAAAGATTATAAAATAAATAAATATATATATAAATAAACATATTTTGTGTTAGCATGGAACAGGTATGACCACTTTGCTTCTCTTCTTCCTAAAATTTCTAACACAAAGAAGTCATGTAAAGTAAGCGTCTTTTCATCAAATGTTTTTAAGGTTAAAAGAACACTTGAGAGCTCATTTGCAAACAGTCAGACCATTGCTTAAATACCAGTAGGTACCCCTGAAAAATACCTAGTATAATTTCTAATTATTGTGGAACAGTTATACACTGTTATACACTGGTTTCTTCTGACCATTCTTTGTATCAGTGTCTCTCTGTGTGCTGCAGCTTTCTTTTTTTTTTCCTTATAAAGTTTACAGAAAAACGTGAAGGGCAATCTTGTGTATATTGATGAGACAGATCCAATAAAGTATTGTGGAAGTAGTATGCTTATGTTTTTACACTGAACTGGAAAACCTCTGTATTCTGCATCTGACCTTGATTTCCAGCTTCAGTATGACCTCTTCAAAACTGACTCAACTATTTAGTCATACAGCTACAAAGAATTTCAAGTGGAAATTGTACCTATATCACTTCCACTATTTTAACATTGAGTTGCTGCTGACTATGAGAAAAAGGAATCTTTATTTTCTTAGAAAGAGTGGGGGTGAAAATGAGAAAATGCTCACTATTTTTCATCCACTTAAGCTTTTTTAGAAATTTTTGCAATTCATTCAGATCTGACACTGGCACTGGCTACTTAGCAGATCTCTCCAAGTGATGACTTCATAATCTAAATTTTGCTATGAAATATTTTCAATAAGAATCAAACACAGTTTTTCAGGGGAAAACATCAGAATTTGTCTGTCTTATTTCTACTGATAGGAATCACACTGCCAATCATCAGTTTGAAAAGCAGAAACCTATGATATACACAGTAAAGTTCATCCAGAGTTAACACATTATTCCAAAAAGACAGAATTCCAGACTTTGGCTCTGATTTAAGTTTCCTCAAAATTAAGAAATATTGAGATCCAGAGGTTTGATTCCTGTTTATCTCTAATTGAAAACAGAATGAAAATTTCCCAATATTTCCATTGGGCAACTATGCTTTATCGTGAACATCAAAAAGACACTCAAAATCAGGAAGATGACACACAATAACACAAAATTAAACTGAAATAGATTCAAAGTTCACTTTGGATAAACATTCAAAGTTTATGAAAATTGTCCAAACTATTTGGATCAGCAAAATAGGAACTGATGTCTCAGGCTTTCTGCTTGTTTCTGCTTAATCCAGGCTCGGTCTGAGAAAGAAAAAAAATAGAAAATGAAAAAAAAAAAAAAAAAAAGAGAGAGAGGGAGAGGGAGAGAGACAGAAATCTAGTAGAAACCTAACAATGTCATTACTAAATTAAAGTTATTCTGTCCATCCATATGATGAGATTTATAAAGTTAATACCATTAAACAACTATTTTTCCACTCATGTTTAAGAAGACAGAGGGTAACTTAGTGAAGTAGAATAAGCAACACAGAAAAGCCTGGCAAGCAGAGCAGTTTGGAGTTGCCACAAAGATGCTCAGCTTCCCCTTTCTTTCAAGAGTGACCTCAGGGTCATGCTCTTATGTTATAGTGGATCAGCAACTTTTCAGCATCAAATTATCAACATTTTGTTGCCTCATGTCCTTTCTGTAGTACCATCAATACAATGAGTCTAATTCAATTATGCAGTCGTCTTCTGCATTCAGTGGACAGACTGCGTATTGGTTGCTATCCATACATTATTTCCAAGGGTGAGGTTTTATAATTTTTTACAAACATCAAGACCAAAACGTGGATCAAGATATTGCGTATACAAACAAGGCACAAGTCCACTCTTCCATACATTTTGTGGACTACCTAAGAAATTCTTCTGTTTATTACTTTTTTTTTTTTTTTTTTCCTCAGGTCATATTCATCCCAGAGCTTATTACATAGAGATGTTTGCTGGAAATGTGAATATGGTGAAGACCTGAAGGCCACTGTTGCAATGAGGGTACCGCGCAAATGAGTTATCAGCAGGAGTATTGTGCAGTGAAAGCAAGAGGGAGGACATCAGTTACAGTCCTTCATCTATACCATTCCTCTTCCTGCTGTCCCAAGAAGCAACCAAGCAGTTAAAAAGTTACTTGAAGCTGGGGTACAAAAATAATAGCAGCTTTGATTAAGGCATGGACAAGCTGAAGTGACTTAAGTGAAAGGCCACCAAGATGGCTTGGGCCAGTGAACTTGGGGCTGTGGGAGCTGAACTGTTTCAGCCTGGAGAAGGGATGGCTTTGGGATAGTCTTAGAAGCAGCCCCCCAGTGCATATGCGGATATTATCAAAAAGATGTAACTAGACTCTTCACAGCAGTGCATGGTGTATGAGACAAGACAGATTCAGACTGGTTATAAAGAAAAGCTTTTTCCCCATGTCAGTCAGGCATTGGAACCAGTTGCCCAATCTGCCTGAAGGGATTAGGTTTTTCATCCTGGAGAAGAGAAGTCTCAGATGGGGCTTCTTCACAATTTTGAAATACTGAAAGTATGGCAACAGAGAACAGAGGCTCTCCCTTCACAAGAAGCCATGTGGAGAAAACAAGGCGGCAACAGGTACAAGATGCACTGGCAGAGGTTTCATCTTGATGTAAGAAAGACATTTTTTGCAGTGAGAACAATCAGTTACTGTGACTATCTCTTCAGGGATATGGTAGAATCCCCATCACTGTTAATTTTTATGATGCAATTGGACAGGATTCTAGATAATTTCATCTATGCTCCATTTTCCCATGAATGGTTGGACCTGATGATCTTTCAAGGTCTTTTCCAACCTGGGCAGTTCTATGATTCTAAGACCTGTCTGCTCTGGAGGTGTGCCAACCCCATCCCAGGAGGGTTTCAAACCCCAGCTGGACAAAGACCTGAGCAACCTGGTCTGACCTCAGAGCTGACCCTTCTTGAGCAGGAAATTGGACTCAAGACCTCCTGAAGCACCTTCCAGCCTGAATTAACCTGTGATGCTACAGTACTGTAAGGCTTCTGGAAGATGGCATAAGAGATTCTAAGGCAGTGAATCAACTTTTTGTACTCCTTAAGGAAATATGCCTATTCAAAAAACAGTTTGTTGTTGCCATTTACATATCCTTAGCCCGTTTGAAAAAATAATAAGCAATCCATATGTGCAGATTCGAAAAAACAGTACTGAGTAGAAGGGGAAAGGAATCATCACAGATTTTCTGGGAAACTAAAGCTGTAAAAGAACATACAAAAAGAGCATACTGTTCTGAAGATTTTCTATCTAAAACCAGACATAATTAAGAAAAATAATAATAATAATAATAAAAGTTAAAATAATTTGCCCAAACATGCCTATACTTGAAATTACAGAAAACATCTCCATATTTTGGAGTGAAAGTGAATGTAAGAACCGTGATGGAACAGAAGTAATTTTTAGAAGATAATGGCTTGGTGAACAGGTTCTGGGAGCATAAGAATATACATCAACCTGATCTGTGAGCGTGGGAAGCATGGAAGAAACCATAGCAGGCACCAAACATGAGTGCTCATTAGCAAAATTCTGCTTAAAAATGCACTTAAGGAGACACATAACTTTTGAATGTGTTTAAACTACCACTGAGTAAGGAGATCAAGCTTGCTCTTAAATGTTTTCTGAAATCAGGTCAATGAAATTTTGATACATGCATAACTTGAAAATTCAAGAATGGACAGAACTCAAATGTACTGGAGTAAAAGCAGATAAATATCAGAGAAAGAAAAACTGAGCTTGGTAAAACAAGTCTGTAAAAAGGAGAATTGTATTGACAAGATCTATAACTTCCTAAGTGCTTATATTTTAATACTCTGTGCCTTTTAGAAGTATATTCCAGATTCACAACATGAATGTCAAGCAGAAAATCTGTTGATATTTTGGATTGTGACTACCCTTTGAAATAGTGTTTTAAAAAGTTTTAGTAGGTGGTTTGTTTGTTTGTTTGTTTGTTTTCTAAAATATACATGAAACTGAAAAATGTCTCAATTTACTGAATGATCTTTTTGCAAAACACATGAAATCTATAGCAGTGATTTTATCTTCAGTGTAATTTATTTCCACTTTTATTTAATTGCTTTAACAAAGCAAATGACTTAACCAGAAAAATTATGAAAAGAAAATTAAAGCCAAGTTCTTGATGTAAAATGGCTTGTTTTTCAACAGTGTGTTTTTAAAATGGATCAGTTTACCAAGAGATTTAATATTTTTTCAGAGGAGAAGTGAAAATGTTGTTTCCACCTTCCATTTCTAGCTAGATTTGAGACTGACGAGAAGTAAAGAGCATTCAGATACTGGTGGCAGGAGGTAGGAAATATGATGACAAGCTGGAGAAATATACTAAACAACACAGGAGAAGTTGACTGTGATAAGATGGATTAGAAGTATAGCTGTCTCCAGAGCAGGTAAGTGAGCAGAACACAACATGTGAACTAGAAATAAAGGACTAAAAGTGCTGAACTACTGCTGTAATATAGTGGCAAACCAATTCAGCTGTAAAGTAAAATCTTTTGAGATCTAAAACCCTATGAAAACAGGTAAGATTAATAAAATAGAGAAAATAAAGACTCATTATCAATACACTATAGGCCTCTTTCTGAGCTGTTTTGTTTATTCAAGGCTCTGCTCTTTCTGCCTATAAAAGGAAGAAAAAAAGAACAGGAAAAAAAAAAAAGTCCTTATCAAATCTTTCTCTCTCTGCTCAGGCTGCCAGGGAGTTGTGCGTGCTTCCAGTGAAAGAGAAACTGCAATGCCAAAACTCCTGAGATCCACACATCCCCTGGGGCCAGCAACAACACAAGGCCAAACACACAGGGGCTTTTCTCACACGGGTACTGCAGTGCCATTCCAGTTCACATATAGAGGAGTGGGAGGGTGTTCAGTTTTGCCCTCCCAAAATGTGTGCCAGTATTGAAGATTTGCCCTACAAAAGAACAGTTGTGTCCCTGCCACTATTTATATTTCAAGACCAGAAAATATATTTGCTTCTTTCTCTAATCCAGCTGTGATTAACTTTTGTCTCCTAATCCTGTTTCTTCAGTAAGATCTACAAGTGAACAAATGCAGGAGTACATTCAAGAAAGTGGAACTTAAAAGGTGAGTGAGGAAAATGCAGGTTATGGAAGTAAGCACTCAGAGAGGAATTTAGAGATGAAGGACAATGAAGAAAGAAACTGAAGAAACAGAATTAAAGTTTTGTTTATTTGAAATTCTGTTTTTAGAGGGTTGGTAAAAGAATGACATCAACATATTAGGAATTTATTTTTATTAGTAAAGATTAATTTTATGCTGAGTTTTCATATGTTTAGATATTTGTATATAAGTTCAACTATATATAAAAATGTATAAGTATAAATTTAAAAAAAAAAAAGTAACAAAAAAGTAACTATGTAAATAAAATACCAATAACAGGCATCTTCAGGAAAAATATATTTTATGTGTTTTATTATAATATAAGATACAACTTCTTTTAAAATAATTGGAAATAAGAATTTATAGCACAGAATCATATTTTTATACCATAGAATCATAGAGTCTTTGAGATTGGCAGACAGCTTTAGAGATCAACTACCCCGGCTCAGAGCAGCGTCAGCTAGAGAAGCGTACTCCTGGACTATGTCCAACTGAGTACTGAATATCTGCATATCCTTTCTGGGTAACCTGTTCCTGTGTTCAATCACTCTCAAAGCAATTTTTTTCCTTACTTTTAAGTGGAATTTCTTGTTTTTCCTATTTTTGCCCTTACCTCTTGTCCTGTCACTGGATGTCACTGAGAAAAGCCTGAGTCTATCTTCTTTATCTCCTGCCCACCATCAGTTTTTTTTTTTATGTATGCACCAGACCTCCCTGAGCCTTCTTTTTGCAGTGATGGATATTTCCAGCTCTCCCAGCTTCTCCTCATAGGAAAGATGCTCCCATGCCTTGATCAGTCTTACAATCTTCTTCTGCACTCATGATATCATCTGGCAGCACCCAAAAGTGTAAATGCTTTTTGACTTCAAATGGAGAATCATAGAATCATAGAATTATAGAATTGTTTTGGTTGGAAAGGACCTTAAAGATCATCTAATTCCAACCTCCTGCCATGGGGAGGGACAACTTCCACTAGAAAAAAGTTAGACCAAGTCATAATGTCTTTAAAATCCATCCATCTCTTCCTCAAAGAATATAAAAAGTATGGCCTTAGAAAGACAGTAATCACACTTCTGAGAATCAGTGAGTGTACTTCCCAGTGAAGTGTCTTACTTCAGAGGACATAATCAAATTCTGTTGCTTTCCATCATCTTGTTTCACATAGCAGCTTGGATAACTTCTAAAAGAAAATTATAGTAGCATTGTCTGGCTGGTGAAATGAAAAGGATTCCTATATGTTAGGTGAAGATACAGATACATCTGCTTTTTTTTTTTTTTTTTTACTGTAGTTTGTTTTTTTTTTTTCCCCACTTTTTTTTTTTTCTCCTATTTTAATTAACAGTAAAGAGAAAGAAGGACTCAGAGATAAGGGGGCACCTAAAGGCTTCCTTGTATGTCCATCATTTGTTTTGTGAATGATGAAAGCTCACTTCGAAGATCCAGGAGTGGCCTAGGAATCAAGCATGGGCTGAGAAAGTTGGGTCTGCTTTTTCATTACCTGGGAACAAGAGTAGACAGAAGTCAGTAAGACATGAAGGGAGGGAACAACTAAGACACTTAAGACATGGATGCCTCTGAAGTGTTTGGTTTTGCAGCCCTGTTTGGTCTCCTGAGCTTAGAATCACAAGCAGCCTCACTTAGTAAACTTCAGCTGGTAGTGGAGGAGCTCACTTAGAGAGTAGACATCAATGAAGTCTAAAAATGAAGTCTAAAGATGATTTTGGAATTCCTTCACTGGAAGAATATTAAAAATTCTGGATTTTAGCAGAGTACACTACCATTCAAAAGTGAAGCACCTGGGCATCTATAGTAGCTTTTATTTATTTATTTATTTATTTATTTATTTTTATCTGGGGAGACTGTGACACTGCCCTTCTCAGAAATTTACTCCATGCTGTAGTCACATTCTGCACACACCTGCTGAATCATCAGAATCCTCAGGTGGGGAGCAAGTACACTCAAAGTGGAAATCTTAAGCGGACTTGGGTGTCAGATGCACATCTAAATGGATGAAGGGATGTTGCAGCAGTTGCTTTGACAGTTAAATGGAGCTGTGTGATGAATTGTCCACTTTGCCCTAACAACCTCCATCCTGCCTCAGCTGTCCTTCAGGATGGTGTAGGTCATATGTCTATTTCCAGGCAACAGTATTCGCCTTGTACCTTTATGACATATCAGAATCATGTGCCTCACTCAGGGAGACACTGGATGGACAGAAGCCTGCATTCTCAGCACTGGGCTGACAGAGAGTAAAGGATGTCTGAATTTGTTCCCTACAGGAAGGAGATTAAACTACCAGATTGTAGGTCTGTATCACCATGAAAACTGCACTCTGCTTTCTGGATTCCCTTTTGGTTTTACACAAAAGGCATAAACCAGAACGAGTGAAATAAAGTCTCGTGTCTCTTTGTTTGCCCCAAGCACTTGGAAAGGGGCAGATTCTCCTCTAGATATTGGTTTTCTAGCCTCAAGTCTAATCCATTCCCGTGTGGTGGCCCATTTTGAACAGACCATGTGGACTGTACCTCTAGCAGAGTCCAGACCAAGGGCAGCCTTGCTAGCTGGAGGGAGGGTGGTGGTGCTTTCTGTGGAGGCCTCATTGGTTTGAGAAGGCTCCAAAGAAGTGAGGTTGTGGACGACTCACCTGATCACTAATGCATGGATGCAACAGCAGGTACCACCACTGCTTTACCCAGACTGAGTTTAGAGTTGGGTTTGTTCAGAGCACACCAAGCACTATGAGCTCCATAGAGGACTGAAATACAAATAACAGAATCATAGAATGGCTCAGATTGGAAGGGACCTCAAAGGTCATCTAGTTCCAACCCCCCTTCAAGTACTGAAAGGTTGCCATGAGGTCACCCCGGAGCTTTCTCTTTAGGCTGAACAGGCCCAGCTCTCTCAGCCTGTCTTCATAGGAGAGGTGCTGCAGGCCCCTGGTCCATATTTGTGACCTTCCTCTGGATCTGTTTAACAGACCAAACATCCTTTCTTGTGCTGGGGGCTCCAGATCTGATGCAGCACTCTAAGTGGGGCCTCACAAGGGCAGAGTAGAGGGGGACAATCACCTCCCTCAACCTACTAGCCACTCCTTTGATCAGACCCAGGGTACAGTTGGCCTACTGGGTTGCAAGCAATGCACTGCTGGCTCATGATGAGATTTTGTCTACCAAATCCCCTAAGTCTCTCTCTGTAGTGCTGCTCTCAATGAGTTCTTCTTCCAGTCTGTACAAAGACTTTTCCTTCCTGAACTTCAAACAGTCCCTGGCAGGAAGTAAATACTGCAGTAAAGGCAAGGACCAGGTCCAGCATTGCCCGGAAGCAGTTTTAGTCTTACAGCATTTCTGCTGAAACCTTGTAGGCCCAAGATACTGGAGACCATCTCTCCACATTTAATAGGGTTTCCTAAAAGCACTGCTGTGTTTAGACCCCTGAAATGTTGCTTAACAAAAACTACCACACACACAAATATTTTAACTGAATACTGGTTCTCAGGGTCCAAAGTCCATCTGTAAGATGGGGGTAACAAAATATTAAATCCCAGCAACTAAATAAAAATTTCTCAGTAACATCCCACTCTCAAGACCGGAATGAATGTCTTTCACATTCATTTGGAGGCACAGGCTGCCTCCAAAATGGAAGTCTACTTGAAGCATTGACAAAGCCCTGGCCTTGGAGCTAAGATCAGCTAAAGCCCAAGAGAATTTTCTGGGCCAATCTCTAAATGCTGCCACACTGACCACTTAAATCTGTATGGGGGAAAACAGCAAATAGACAAACAAAAACACTGCTTCCAGTTAGTTCCCTCTCCCTCCCCTCCCCAAGACTCTGAGAGACATTTCTCTGAGAAATGTCATCCGTGACACAGACTTCTTTAATTAAAGATGACAATTCAAAGTGAGGCAGAATGGGATGTTACATCTCCCAGCTTGCCAATTTAATAATTGTGAGTAGGTCAGTAACAATCAGAGCCATGTGCTCTGGATCCTGGTTGCCTTTCCAATATTTTTAGGTATTGAATTGGAGAGTGAGTTTAATGTTCTCTGTATTGAGATTTTGCCTTTCATATTAATTCCCATCAGTTGCAGTGACACTTGCATGCAAGAGCAACATTTGATCAGCTACAGACTTCCTCATTGCTGAGCTAAGCCAGAAAAAGCCTCCTGACTGCAGCAGAAATGTTAGCAATAATCTTAGAGAAATCGTGTGTTTCCAGCATTTAATGGCTAGCACTCTGATTAACAACCTGAGGTAAACAGAGGGCAGTTAATAACATAAACCACTGTGGGTTTATAATATCAATATGCCACGAAACTGCCATGTTTCAGAGGTCTATTGCTGATATAAAGTATGTTCAACAACTTACACTAGCAATGTTATATATTTAAAGAAGAAAGATGGGCTGGATACAACATCAGTTGTTCCACATCATTAACAACCCTATTGTTTCCTTTCAGAATACAGCTCTTTTGGCTATGTTTACAATTTATTTCTGGACGATACAAACTTTATAGGACAGTATTTTCCTCTGCTTCTCTCACAGCAGTAAGAAAATGCCAGCACAGTCCAATATACAGAATTGCCTGGCTCAGCACCAGAAAAGATAGTGCTAATCAAAGTCACAACAGCAAAACTGGAGCCAGCCCTTAGAAGGAGAAGGTATTACAGACTAATTCATTAATCTGTTTAAGCCCCTGTGTCAGCGAGAAGTATTCTCTTTAGTTGAGTGTCCTTAATAGGATATATAGGCTCTGAACCTGAGGCAGTTCAATTTTTAAGTCAAGTAAAAACTACCAGGGACAGGGATCTGAAATGTAATAAAAACATTTGCTATATATATACATCCGGGCAGCATTTAAGCCAAATGAATAAGTTATAATCATGTTATGTCTAAACAACTACAAAATATGCCAATTTGTTGCATTTGGATAAATGAATATTAAAAAAATAAATAAATAAATAGAAAAATTGCATTTATATAACAGCAGTTGCTACTATTATTAGCCACCACAAAACTCATGGTGCAGTCTCTCCTAATAATCATGAAGCCTGTCTCTCCATACCCATAGCAGGAGTGACGATGCCAGGAAGCAGTATGTTCTCAGAAGTACACTCGGTGGTGGGACACTCCACAAGACATGGACAGCCAGTTAACCCATTCACCAACGTCTTCAGTTTTTACTGTAATGTTAGTAAGCCTTTTCAAATGGTAAAGAATTCAAAGTAGCATAAAGCAATCCAGCTTCACTGAGGAGCCAAGAAACTACAGGCGTTTTGTCTCCCAGTCTTTGCACTCTGAAATGGAAATGGAAAAGCATAAGCTACTTGTGTGAAGCCAAAGGTTTGCCTCCGTGTCATATAAAACAAGTCAGATGAGAATTTAAAGGAAAAGCTGGGGTGGTTGAGATTATTTTATTTTGTGTTCTGCTTGTAAACTCTGAAAGCCTCTAGAAAGACGGTTGAAATTTTGCTCATGCTTTTAACACAAACCAAAAAAAAAAAAAAAATGCCTCTGGCTGACACCAGTGGTGGTAGAAAGTTTACACAAAAGGATTTAGTTTCAGAAAATTTTCAATTTTTTTTTTTTTTTAAAAGAGGAGAAGAAGAAGATAGAAAGATTATGTATTGGACCATGAAAAGCAAACCTTGAATATGGCTGAAAGAAGAGAATAATAGCCTATATTCCATACTACATTCAGTAACTGGAATATCACTGTTTAGTAAAATTTACTACTTAGAAAATAGAGAAATTACTGAGGTGGCAGCAAGAGGGACAAAGAGGGGAACTCTTTTCACAAATAAAAGCTGCCATTGATTGAATTTTTGTAATTTTATTTATTTGTTTGGCTAAGGTGTCTGCATTGAAAAATGAGGTGAAAGAAAAGAAAAATGTTTTTATTACATTTTCACTTTGGGACTTTCAACAAGAAACTGAGCATTATCAGCAGTTAGGTTTTCAATGAAAATTCTTTTCTTAATAAACATTTAACAGAATATTTTCTTTCATACTAAATTATCCTGAAAGAGGAGGAGAGTAAATTTCTCAAGTAGCTCTACTGACAATGAAATTCTTCAGGATTTCACAACATTGCTTCCTACTGTGCCTCCTCAACTCCAGAGAAAAACAAATGCAAAGATTTGCAACCATTAAAATAATAGCAGGCATATGATTTATTGTACTACGCATGATTTAGAGCACCCATGTTTACTCCAAGCTGGTAGCACATCTGCAATGGCATTACATGACTTTTCTCAATACAAGAAAACAGTGACAGGAAGCAATTATATGGAAAAGGCCCACTATAAGGCATATAGCCTTTAAAAATAGGAGGCATTAATTCATACATAAAAAGTTAAATCAAAAGCTTGTAGATCACACTGTAATTATTCTGTTTTCAAACCTTGTTAGTTATAAAGATTATTGATACTTGGGAAGCAGGCAGCAGGGACATTAACAGCAGTGGCAGCCTAATGGTGTTTATCAGATTCAGAAATAAGCAAATATCCCTGTTCTTTCTCTCCAGTTTACCTGATGAATCTGAACCTAACCAGTTCCTCTCCCCTTGATGTCTTTGCTATAGCAGGAAGGAAAACAAAAAAAAATCTCATCTCTAAAATACGCCTTGCAGAGCTTCTTGTGGCTTCCGTTGCCAAGGAAACCCATACGAATTCCTGTCAGAAAACACCCTGAGCTGCTTCAGCCAGTCAGGCTTCAACCTGCTATCAGGGAAGGAAACAAAGACGGAAAACAAACAGGACAACATGGTTGTAAAGCTCACTGGGGAGAGAGAGAGAAAAATAAACTAAAGGATAAAGCATCTGCTAGCGAAGAATATCTCTCATTTAGGTCAAATCAAGGCTTTTCAATCTCTGTCTATTGTTCCTCCTCTGGAGGAACCCGTTACTTCAGACAAATGGGAGAGAGAATAGGTCTCTTGTTTCAGTTATTGAGTTGATGGTGTTACGAATCATCTGTCTTTCGTAAAACCATCTATTAGTGTTCTCTGATCCTTCATGAAAAGGAAGCTGATTAAAATTATTAACGAAATTATCTTCCACTTTTTATTTTGAAGTGTGATCCTGGCTCAGAGTGGAACAATAATCAGTAAATTATCACTGGTTTAATCAGATGCCTTTTGTACAGTTTTCTCTCTTCCCTTCCCCTCCCCCCTTTCCCATTTTCTTTTCTGCTTTTCTGATTATATGTCTCAATGTTTCATTAAATGTTTAGGGCCAAATTCGGCACTGCGTGCAGAGCTGGCTAGAAAACAGGCATATATTAATGCTTCAAAAGCTTCTATATTATGAGCCCATGTCCTGGCCAGTCCAGACCCTACACATTTCATATCCCTCCTCTACAGCATCATTCCCTGAAGGGGTCATTCATTCCAGGAGCAGGAGTCAACGCATGGGTTGAGGCTTTTCGAGCAATGCGTGCGTGGCTTATAAAGTGTGATGATCACATCTTCTCATCTTCTGGGCCCACCCTTTCTATCCTCATCATCATTGCATGGAAGTGCTCCACTGCTCTGGAATGCACCTCAGTGGACCCACTGCAGCCACATGAGACACAGCACTTGGGCTGAGCTGGCTCTGCCCCTCTGTCTCAGGAGCAGGATGGCCAAAGTGGACAAATACCTGAGACCAGACCACTGCCATTTGCAAGGGGCAAGCAAAAAGGCGCTGAACTTCAGAGGCTGCTCCCAAAAACTGTTGTTTCAGGTTAAATAGGGATTGTACTACACATTTCAAATGACTTTTTGTTATGTAATTGGAAACTGGATGAAGACAATCCAGTCTTTAAATCACCAGAAGAAACATTCTGAACTGACACCTTTTTCTGACAGGCTTACAGCAGCAAATTCTAGAAAGCGTGGGTTGACCATAAGAAGGAAAACAATTAAGGATAATTGTTGGTACTTGGAATAACAATTAAAGATAAATGAACAAGTGCATAAAAATATTTTTTAAATCTATATTTGATTAAACCTTTGTCTGCTCCTGTGGTATACTGTAGCAGATGTCTTTTGAGGAGCTAGAAAAACAGGGGTAAATCACAATGAGTCTGGGAGAAAAACCAACTGGGGACTAAAATGAAGAATGGCTGAGGCTTCCCCAGAGGCCCTCAATAGTGACTTGCCTTACTTATGCTTCAGTCTAGGCTTGGCATTTTCCCTCCCTGCTTTAATGTTTTTTAAATAAATATAGAGGGTTTTTTCCCCTTTGTGAGTTTCCTTATGGTTTTTTAGATAGCAGATAAGAGGAAAAGGAGAAAGAATGTGAAAGAAGCTGTGTCAGAGAAGAGTGTGAGAGTTGGCAAGAGTTCTTTGGCACTATTGTGATAGACCAGCTAAGAATGCAATGAGAGCCAAACAGCCCTCTCTGTGGATTATTTCTGCACAGGGTATTTGTGAGTTTGTGCTTATGGAATTTTTGCCTGATCCTTCCATTGGGAAGATGGGATTTGTTCTCCACGTGGATTGGGAGGAAAGTTCTGCAGCCCAAACCTTCAGTTCCTGGCAAACTTGTGTACAGTCAGAGCCATCTATGCAGCTTGTCTGATACTAGGGGAAAAAAGCACATTTTAAATACATGATAGTTATTACAAATCTCCATCTCTATGTTTTATATAAAAAAGCTATGTTTTATATATTCAATAGGGTTTTGGAGTCCTAGAAAACACAAGTGATTTCTACATATACCGTATTGTAAAGATTTAAGTGAAAGTGTCTGTCTATGCAGTGTCTGTGTTAAGGGAGAGCTAAATACATCTATTATTAAACATACGTTATTTTTTAACATAATATTCATTTTCTGCACACAAGACTAATGTGAAATTCATAAGGGAAAACTAGAGTCAAAAATCTCTGTTTCTAGCCCTGCTCATTCAGAACCATATGATAGCCATTCTGCTCTGGCAGGGTGCTGTAGCTTATAAAACCTGCCAGAGTGTTTTGATAAGAAAGCTCAGAAAACATTCACAGCAGTACTGAACTCATCTTACATGCTCTGCTGTGTGTGGAACTTGCACTTCTCCAAGGTCTGTGGAAGCTCTAAATAACCAGCATGCCCCCATAAAATCATGGCTTTTAGACAACACTCCAGAGAGGGAGAGAAGAAAAAGTACCAAAGAAATCATTCTGATTTGAGTGAGAAAGGGCAACAGTAAAATACAGAGCAACATTAACCTTTGCTACCTGCCGTCTTTCATGCCCACAGGATGGGGAAAGACCTGTGCCCCACTCTGTGCCCAGTTCCTCTGCTTTTAATTTCCTTTCACTTGCAGAGAACTCTTCTATTTTTTAACACTATGTACTTCATTTATCTGACGCTCTGAATAATATTTGTTGCCATTATATAATGTCTTTTCATTCAAAAACAGTTAATTTCTTCCTCAAAGATTATGAAACAGTAAGCTTTAGTGTGATTTTGTATGAAATTCTAACCTGCAGACAGAAGAGTATCCAAGCTTCCAAGCTTGAGATGCGTACTCATTAATGTATTTCACTAGGTGAGGACTTACACAATACCAGAGTGATTGAGGAAATAGGTTCTTTACTGGTATCAACATCTCTGTGCAGGTCTTCTGTTCCCTTGGAAACAAGTGGTCCTACTGCATCTGGCCATCATGTAGATAATATCTCTCTTTAACTAATGGGTTCATGTATGGGAACTTGGAAACATTGTTGAAGCAGATATTAAACCTTTCTTGTGAGTGGTTTGTGACAGATAGGATACCTCTCCTTTTTGTGACTATATTCACCAAGGAGAGCTGTTCTAAATTCAATTTTAGTGAAACAGAAGGGAAAATCTTGCTGAAGACATGCAGGAGCTGGTCACAGATGGTGGACCTCCTTCCTGCAAGGCATGACTAGAGATACAGTCACTTAGGGATCAAAATGTCAAACTCCTCTCAATGACTTGAACTTCTCTGACAGGTTTGAAACATGCAGCATTTCCACTCCCTCACACACACAGTGAAACAGGAACAAAAACAACAAGGGAGTTCTTTGTCAAAAATGAAAGAGGATAGGAAGGAAAGGAAACATGAGATCCATTTTAAATCATTGGAAGTGTTCAGATGTCAAGGGAATGATGCTGTAAAAGGACCATGTAAAACAAAGATTATTATCTTAGTTACAAAAGCTCACTTAATCCTTCTTATTACTGGTGAACCTCAAAAGCATGGTTTCTACATGCTTTTAGTAGAACAATCACTTAAAACTTGTTTAAAGATTAAAACCACAAGTCTTTTGGGAAACAGTGCTGATGCACCTTCCTAAGTCCAGGTACGTGTTCCTGGACAAGTGCAGCCTTGAGCAGAGAACAGGAGTGGTGCAGAGCAGGGTGGGCAGCGGCAGGTTTCCTAACCTCCCTGTAAATTCCCAGAGGAGGTCTGAAGCATTATCAGACATCAGAACCTCTCTAGTATCTGCAGATTTAATATGTTGTTTATATGTATTTATTACTCCACTTGGAAGTCGGAAGCACTGTTATTTAAGTGCTGTTTGTCTTCCTTTTTCTTTATTACTGCAATCAGTGTGATTCATCTTAATTAAAAGTCTAAAGTTCAATGATATTTTAAAAAGGAGTATCTATAGCTTTGATGGCCTCTTGAAAAGGCTACCTGGATTTTGTTTTAAAAATTAGAATGCTGTATTTTTTTATCATTATTATTATTTTGCTTATTAAGTTTTATTTTCATGCCCAGTTTTAAGGTTTGCCTTCTTAGTAAAAACAGCTATGCATGTTTCTGATAAGCTAATACTGTTCTCAAGTCCCAATTTTATTCTCCTTGGACCCTGTAACGTGTTACAATCTAACACCTAATTGTAATGATCATTTTTAACAGTACGTGACAACATGAAATAAAACTCGTACTTTATAAGTCTACAATTGTATTGTATGATTACAGATTTACATGGGTTTTTAACACAGGTTAAAGCAGCACAAAAATTGTCCAAGCTGTTAAGCACAACAGCAAATATAACAAAGGTCTCTTTCCAGGCATGTCTCCATTCTAATACATTCCTAAAAGACATAAATTCCAGAATGCATAGAAATTTAATATTTACTGCAATTACATTTCCTACTTCTAATATTTATATGTCCTATACCCAATGATTTAAGAAAAATCCAGTACACATATGAATGTTATAATTGCTGGATTCAAAATTTTGAGACTTAAACCTGTCTTCAACTCAGATTTTACAATAAAACTCCTGGAATTCCACAATACAGATTATAGAGCTGCATTTGTGCATGGTTCCATAACCTTCCATCTTTACAAAAGACACTGAAGGTGAAATTTAGTAGCCACATGTGGCCAGGATCTGAGTCCACATAGCAAAGCATGATCCTTCAACAGCCAGCATAAATAGCTCTTCAGGACAGATTACACTTGCAAGGGAGACGCAGACCCTGGGAAGGCAGGAACTGTAGAGGTTTTCCAGCCACCAACTTGATCTGTACCTACTCTGCTTACTCTGTTGAAATATCAATATCTTTAAAAAGGCTGGATGCTCTCATCTTTGTTCAGCCTAACAGCAACCATTCTGTGCTTTCTTTCAACCAAGAAAATTTCACCTTAGTTTATGACAATGAAGGCCTCAACATCTTCTACTGCATACCTTGGATGTAGAAAGTATTTTAATTATTAATAAGGATAACAATTCCTTCATATTTTGAATTTTGAGAAGCACTTTCTCTTTATGTCTTGTTCAAGACATCAGAATGAATAGAAAAATGCAAATTAGCAACTTATTTGTACATGCGTTGTTTATTCTTCTTTTAAATTATAATGTGGGTAAAACATCTAATTCTGCACAAGGCTTTCATTTTGTTTTCTGTGTTTTTCAGTCATTTTGTGTCTGTCTGAAGTCAGCTACAGGAGATAAAGTCTGTATTATGTGCATTTAGGAGGATCCAAGCCCATTCTGAGTTGTGTACATACCTTTGGGAAATAACTTCTGTATTATGAACAGAAAAGACAGTGTATTTACAGAATTTTCTCTCTCTTGTCTGAGGAAGTTTTACCCTTTTTCTACCGTGTCTCAACCTTTGCTGCTGACACTTGAATAATTTATGTACAAATCAAGACATGTAGGATACTTCTGTAGGGCACAGCATAATTCTGTCATTCGTTATGGATTTGTCTTCATCACGTGTTTTCAAAGATGCACATAGCTGTCATGATAAGTGAGTACTGAGCCCAAAATATTAACAAGGTAAAATGTTTATGAGCAGATATTCTCTTTAGTTAAATACTGATGTACACATCTTGGTGTTCTTTCCTGCTGAAATATAATTGAATATTCAAAATGCATTCTATGGCTTTTCAGGGCTGCAAATCAAGGGAAAATTACTGCAAAACAAAGTGGCATCCACTTTAAGATCTCAAGAACTTTAGCATCAAAATCTGAGAGACCTCTATAAAAATAGAGGTATACACTGTTAGATTGCATATAAAAATAAATAAATAAGAAATGCAATCCAGCCAGAAGGGGGTTCCACCATTCATTCAATAATAAAAAAGCATTGTCTGTATATTGCGCTACGCTAGACATGCTAAAAAAAAAAATAAACATGAAAGGTCTTCTAGAATAGGTGTAATATACGCTATGTAAAATGAAAATGTGCTTTTCCCCAGGAGGCCTATCTAATCTGAGAGATAAACATGCCTATGTCATCCACAGTTGAACCAGCCAGACAATTACTTTGAGGGTATAATTTCTCGGGAGGGAAATTATACAAAAGGGCATAAAGCACACTATATATGCATAGACCACATTCCAAACAGTGTCACTCAGGGGCTGCTCATGCAGGAAGGTCCCAGTGGGCATCTGCAAGGAGAGCAGTCTTCTACTTCCAATGGCATAGGAAGTAGGAAGAGAAAGGACGAGACAAAAAGGGTAGCCAGGAAATTTCCAATCCTCTGTGCCCCAGCTTTAGTCCCTCCCCTCTCAGCAAAGCCACATAGCATATTGGTGCTGTAGATACAGGCAGCTGGGAGGTGATTCTTGATGCTGGTGCCCAAGGCTCCTCTGGGCAGAGAGCTCCGGTCTGCCTGCTTGGAGCTCTGCCTGGCAAAGGTCAGCCTCCAGCCCAAGCCTTTTTCTCAGTTTCACTTATCCTACCATACCTGTTTTATCGCAGGGCAGTATCACTAGTGTCGCGGCACGTATGTTTTGGTATCTGTAGTAGACTCTGCTGTATGTTTTCTCAGTAACAGACAAGTAGGGACAAAGGTTCATCAGTGAGTAATGAATCAAACGCTAAGGTGGAGACAAGATTTAATTGTTTAGACATAGTCATTGCAGGCATGTATCAGCCTTCCCTTTGAAACATACTGAGCTACAGACGATGGGCAAGAAAATTTTGGATTTTTTCAATTTAAAGCTTGATCATATCAGCTGCTCCCAGTCTGAGCAGTTACAGGTTCTTTATTTTACTAATTATGAGAGTAATTATGCCATTAGTTCTCAGAAAGTAATTTTAATAATTAGGTCAAACACAAAACGACTCCAATCTCATGACATACTAATTTAAATTGTTTGGATATTGTAATTTAGTGGGAGGAGTCAGCGCTAGAGTCATTTTGGGGATTGTAAGAAGGAAAATACAGCTGGAGAAATAACAGAAGATGAATTCTCTGTCGGAGACATTAGTTAAGTTGTTTCTTCAATGATGTTAAGTGAATAACATTAAAGCTGTTTGATAGTGATGACAGATAAAATTATCATGTATTGAAAAATATATTAAAGATTTGATTCAGAGGCCATAATTTTGAATGAGCATACCAACCCCCTTTTCTCTATTACTGTAGTAGAAGAAGAAAACATTTTCAATCCACCCATCTAATTTTCTTGAAAAATGAATCTATTCATATCTCTGCATGATATATGCTATTCTAGAATCCAGTTTCTAATCTTCATTGCAACTTCGTATATCTTGAACAGAATTTACAGACACTAGGGGCTTAGGCCACCAAAGCCAATTACACTGATGTGAAATCCATGTATGTGAGATATTTGGGACAAAAGAAGATGAGAAAGAAAGAGGAAAGGCTATTCAGCCTAGGACAGGAAATGAAACCAATTTTGCAGTCACTCCATCCCTGGCTTCTAGCAGACTTTCATGCCTTTATCAATACCTCTATCCATTCATGTCCTTTTTTTTTTTTTTTTTTTTTTTTTTTTTTTCTTTTTTTTTTTAATCTTTCTTAGAAAGAGAGTTCATTCTAGTCCATTTTCATGTGACTGTTTTCTTAACAGAGCATTTTTCAGTGAAAGTAAGGATGAATGACTGAGGTCCTTGGTACTGCACTGCTGTGGCTTTTTTTTTTTTTTTTTAGAAGTTAGAAACATGCCTGAAAAAGTCCAAGAATGAAGGAAAGTTATTTTCACCCAACCATGCCTAATAGAGGTCAGACTTTGGAGCTGTCTGGTCTTGTGCCTTTGGCAGTGTGAGTAGTCCAGTAGCTGCTTCGATTCACAGCGAATCCTTTATAAATCCAATCAAGAAAACACCAAACTTTTCTGATCCTAATGAATAGGAAAGTAACATTTGACATCTCCCTGTCTTGTTAAATGTTTTATTCAGAACTCTCCACTATGAAATCTTTAAAGGAAAGAAAACAGCCATATAGACATCACACATCAAACAATTCTTAAATTCAGGATCGGAGTCTCTGTATCTATCAAAAAATGGAATACAACAGCTATCTCCTCTAAAGCTTTGCTGACAAAGTTTTCTTGATTTATTTACCCATATTGAGGTTGCAGTGGAATGGAAAAACAGGCATACGATCTTTTTGCTTCACACGCAAGGATAAAGAAGTTGAAACTTTGAAATTCCATTTTGTGAAACGCTTTTATTTTTTTATTATTTTTTTTTTTTATTCAAGCTGTAAACATTGTGGTACAAAAATAATCTTTACATGGAAAACATATTCATCCTAGCCCAAAATAACCTCTTAATTTGATGTTCTAACTTAAAAATGAATGTGACTGCTGGCTTAGTCAAAGAATATATATTTTTACTGACATAAAAGAAGGTTGCTAGCAATCTTTGTTACATCTATTACAAGTGCTATTGTCTTTAAAAGTGTATCAGTGAACAAGTAGTGATTTTAGTAATCAGAAGATAGAGTCCTTCTGTGGAACTATGAGAATTCTCTGCATTTCCAAATTGTAAAATAAAATTTAAAAAAAAAAGTAACTTTACAGATCAATCATTACAAGCCACTACTCAGAGTTTGTCTAGTACTTCCTGAAAATTCCAATTCTTAAAAAAATTAGAGACAAGATTAAAACAAATGTTTCTTGTGAATCGGTTGGAAATTATCAAGAACATTTTTTAATATATTTTTGCTTGACAATTTTCTCAAAGATATTTGAAAGACACAAAAGTCTATGAATAATTACTTAAAGAGAAATTTATAAATTCATTTCTGCAAAATAATGTTCCTAGAAACAGTTTTTCTACTGCCTATACAGGGTATTGAAATTTAAACTAACCCTGATGAGACAACTGTGGTTGGAATTGTTGGGGATTTTTACTGTCTAGGAGGAATGTTAGTACTGGTGGATTTTTAAGCATGTCTATGCATAACAGTTATGCCATTTGCAAATCATATGCAAACAAAACCCATTTGCATGCAGTATGGAACGTGAGATTTAGACCAACTATGAATCCCACAAAAATCCCATGTCGCATTCCATAAAAATAAAGATGTTTAGCCACTGCTTTCATTAAATTAATTACTTATGCTCACAGAAAGACTGACCATACTTTTAAAACCTACTGAATGGATCCTTCTAATTGGGACATTATACCTCCTCTGAAATAGTTTCGCAGAATTACTGGTGTTACTACCTCAAAATTTTTTAAATTTTGGTGTTGTGGTCTTTACAGAACAGAATACAGTTTTGTTCTACATAGTAGAAGAACATATAAAAAGGGCCTCTCAGCCCAGTCCTTGGAATTTGAATCTCCCAGGGAAAAGTGGGTGGTGTTGACATCACAGCAACTTGAGTTTCCATACAAGACTGCTCTAAAAATATCGCTGAATTCATTTTTTTCTACTCAAAGTGAGTAACTTGGACAACCATGATCACACTAGTGCAGTATTTGTTCCTCTGTTACTCCTCAAAGAAGAAAAGAAAGCTCATCATGATCACTTTCTAACGTTACAGCCTCTTCTTTTTCTCTTTTACCTGCTGCAACTTACACTGTTTCAGTGACTAGACTAAATTCTAACCTGGATCTATCTTTTATCTTCTGAGTCCTGTTTGCAGAGGTTATGTTGGGGACCAAGAGATGAATATTCTGAGATTCCACTTCTACCTATCTTGTGGAATAAGATTTTAATGGGGGAAATTTTAATTTCAAAATATTCTTTTTCTCTCTTATAGTTGGAGCTAAATCAGCACAGATCCAAGACTCGATTGGCAACAGACAGCAACAGGGAAAATGTTGGAGGAACAGGGATTGCTATTAACTTTAGAGATTGTTTAGTCATGGTAACCCTTTACTACAAAGCATGTAAGGAACCAATCAATTACAATCAAGCAGTTCAGAGGTCTTCCTAAAAGAATCTGGAACTGGAATAGAAAAAGATATTCAAAACTCTCCAGTGCATTTTGGATATGAGCAGAAGGCATGAAAGTTATTTCGCTTTTTTGTTGTAACTAATAGCTACTGAATTTTGCAAATATATTTGTGACAGACTTTTCCCACAGATTCTCACACCTACCTTGTAAGAATTCAGGCAGATACTCCCTCAAGTCAGGGTTGTGAGGGAGCAGCTCTGGCAAGAATATGAAGCACCTTTCAAAATGCACTCCCAGTTCTTCTGGCCACAAATTCCTTACTGACAGCAATTGATGGTGGAGATCTCATGAGGTTATTTTATCCAGCCCTCTCTTTTACTGCATATCCTAATTCAGTTTGAGTCACCTTCACCTATTCACCGCAGCCCCTGAAGTTTCCGTCATCACATCCTTCTGTCATGTCTTCTAACTTCCAGTTCAGCATTTAAACTAATGTGTGTTTAATATTTTTTGGCATGCTTCACCTCAGTGGTCAGCATCAGTGATATACGCAGGTGGTGAGTCCTCAGGTATGCTCTTTCTCACTTAGTCAGTTCTTTCCTTCCATCAATCCCTGCGCCAGTCCTCTGTGACTGTCCATGGTTCCAACAGCTGGGGAGGAAATTGTGTTTACTGCCTTCACCTTTTTTGCTATGCTTTCTTTTTATTTTAGGTGTGGTGAGACAGGAACTCCAAGATAATTCCAGAAGAGCATCCTACAAGAATCATATGATTTTCCTAGAGGTTCACCATCCTATTTCATGCTTCTCAAGAAGAACCATGACTGGCTCAATTTCAGGTCTCATATACTTTCAATCTCAAGAAGAATATCTACTGGTATCTCCTGATACTTACTCTAACACCTAAGTAAAGTAAGCAAGTAAAGTCTTGAGCACGCATAGCAGTTTGGATATTGAATCCTCAAGTATATCTGCATTGCACAGAACCATATAGTTGTATGATGAAATTTTTCTGGTCCAATCATCCCACTCCACCATATTGGAGAATCAAATGATTGCCTGCTGCTATACTTTTAAATAAGGTTTTCTTGGACTGAGAGTCACCATGACTTGAAATTTTATAAATAACATGTATTCACTTATTTCAGGTAACCTCATCTTGAGGAATTCTTTGTTTAAAAAAAAATATTAATAATAATCTAACATTCCAGAAAAGCAAAATAAAACAAAACAAAACATTTTGTTTATCTGATATTTTTCACTAGTCTAAAAGAAACAAATTAATTGTTTTTGATGCAGTTTTGACATACAACTTTTCCAAGTGGAACAAGTGACTGCTTTCAGAACATTTCATGCAACGGCATAACTATATTCTTCAGAGCTGTGATCAGTATCCAGTTCCTTCACTGTTCAATGCAGCTGGCCCTGGCTTCAGACAGTCCTGACTTTGAAATAACAGTCTGTTTGCTTTGGCAATTTTGGTGGGTTTATTGCAATTTTACTGTGTTGCAACAGTTTTATCGTAAACCATTGTCTGCATGGGGCAAAGAGAAAGTCCGAGAGAGATACACAGTATTTCTACTGGGCTGGAGATGCTTCACATAGCAGTTCTGCTTCAGGTTGTATGCAACATATTTCACTCTTTCATAAATGATTCAAGAATTATTAGAAACAGTAAAATATTCTACCCTTTGCAATGAAAAAAAAAAAAAAAAGTACTAAAGTACTCTTGTACTCTAGTCATCACCACTTTTGTGTGGCAACAACAGGCTCTCTTAATGACTAAACTAGTAATAGAAGAAGACAGGTTCCCTGCCAACAGGAGCTCATGATTTCAGCCAATTATAGTGGATATCTGAGTAGCAACAGCCCAGAGATACAGCAAAAGAGGTATCTACAAAGTGAAGCAGTTGCACATTGGAAACAAATTCATACCCCAGCAAAAGGACTAGGAACACTTTATGCTCCTTTTTACATTTTGGCAATGAGATAAATTAAAGGTTCTGGTAACTATTTTCTTGTAGGGTTTTATGTAAACATATTTCTTAGTTACACCCTTGATGTCTGTGGATCAACAGAATGAAGGTCATACATCCAAGCCCTTAAAAGCCCCATCAAGACAATAAAGTTCCACTCAAGGTATTCTGGTATATTCTGGTAATACACTGTTGTATCTCTATTCCCTCTACTTTCTCCTGGTATAAAGAAGAATACATTTTACTTTTTCAGATGTGGGCATTGTTTTATATAGGGCTAGAGCAATGCTGCATGAGCTGTTTGCATGCTTTCTGCCTGGCAGTTTTACAGAAACTGGAAGTAATACAACAACGACTTGAATCTGTTTTTTGGGGAATTAACTTATTGTAATAAGTTCACCCACATCAAATTTTGAGCAACTGAGGGAGCATTTTGCAAAGTCTTAAAAGTACTTAAGAAATGTCTCGATTCAATATAAAAAAGTATGAGGAGTTAATTCCTAGGCTCTCCAATATTGTGATCTATAAGAACAATAGGCCAAATTAAAAACTGAATGCACTTTTTAGCTTAAACAAAGTTCATCTTTGAAATGAATTTGGTTTTACTGTGCCAAACTGTTGTTTGGATGCTGGAGCAAATCTTCTTTTGCTTAACTATTTATTGCCTGGTTATCTGTTAGAAAAACTGGTCAATTTCTTACTCTAGACCACTCACGATATGTTAAAGTAATGGTTCATCTCAACATCTTGCCCAGCAATGAGGGATTTATTCCTCAGATACATGATATGTAGACCATCTCATCCCTCTCTTTTGCAGTTATCTGTGGTTGCATCTTATTTAAGAATGTAAATCCAAGTTACTCTGGGATCTTATGCTTTATTGCAGTTTTGCAGGTCATGCAGAGCTCTCCAATTCATACTTTCCAAGTTCTGCACTCCACAGAAAGCCAAAAGGCACTTTATCTTTCTAAAAATAAGAACAAGTCTTTCTGTTATGAAAACAAGAATTCATCTGACTGTTGGGTCTGTGACTGAGGTACCATACCACATGCTATATCACATGATGTATCACATACATATTGTGTGTAATTTTTTAGCCCATTCAGTTTCCCATCATAGGACTCAATACTGAACATTACAGAGCAGAGGGAACTTCAGATGGATGCAGAGTTTCCAGAGGAATTAGTAGCAAGACCTCTAAAGCAACAGATTTTGGTGATAAAGGAAAGGTTTCTTCTAGATGGTACCTCATTTGAGGACCACAAATACAGCAAGACTCTGCAATTAAATGGGGCTTTCAAAGAAAAAGAACAGAATCACACAGCTAATCACAACAACTTATGTCCTGGAATCTAAGTAATTTGCCCTTTTATTCTGACCACTGATCATGCCACTGATCATTTTACTCTGTATTGGTCTTTCTGGTGTCTTCATCATCACAGTGTCTTCCTCTCTTAATGAAGATGGTGGAAGTACCATACATACAGTGGTGTATTAAACACCACTTGTTTACTACTAACAATGAAAAGTGAAAGTTGTGATTTTTTAAGGTGAGGAAGCTGCAAAACACTGGCATTCAGTCTATTACAGAGCTCCCCCTAACGGTGTTTCTATAAATATAGACATATGGAGATTCCCAGGTGCTGCTCTTCCTATTTCTGCAGTAATTTCTGCACCGGCTCTATTTGTAAATGCCTCTCTCTGCAGCTCCCCTAAAATGGCTTATGGATACTACAAAGAAAGGCCCATATTTTTGTCATTAGACTTCAGAGATCCCTCTCATCCCTGACGATAAATAAGCTAGTTCTAGTGGTGGTACTGAAGCATGGCATTGTTGAAGGCCTCATAGAGAGGAGACAACGGAATAAATATGAAGTGCATTTGTTGGGTTGTTGTTGTTGTTGCATTTTCTCTCACTAATTGCTTTGCCATGTAGGACAAACTAGCTCATGATTTTTGAATCCTTGAGCTCTGCAATGCTACTAACATGTAACAGAATTTGAATCTGTTGATCCTCCAAAATAAACTAGCTGTATGTGATGTGACAAGGGAACTTGTTCATCCAATGCAAATTCACTATTACAGGCTTGCAGTTTTGCCAAGGCCAAGTACTGAAAAATCATGAGTTGGATGCCCTAAAATCACAAAATTCTCTGTAAAATCATGACCCTTACATAAACATGCACATCTGATTGTTTTTTACATTGTCTGGTGGTCTCTGGAGCCTTCAGGCTACATATGAGTGATGCTTATTTGCAGACTTTTCCCACAATATATTGCCCAGAAACATTTTTCTTGAACATATGACTACTGACATTTTAACAAAAATCATATGACCCCTCCAACTAGGCCTTTAATGAAGACACCAAGACCCTTGCAATAAAATTGAGCTAAGGAGAATTGCATGGTCTGAGCACAGGACTACTAAGTAAAAACTCCAAGTTATAATCCTGGCTGAGACAAAAATCTTTACCTCAGTTCCCAGACAAAAATCTTTGCCTCTAGTTCAATTTCTGTATCTGCACAACAGGATTAATAGTACTTTATCCCAGGGCTTAATGAATATGGTGATTTTACTATTTATCTTCCTCAAATATCTTGAATATGAAAATACTTTGTAAATTCTCTATACTCTTATTCTGTACCGCTTTATCCTCTGACAAACAACACAATCCTAGTGTGCATTCAGATTTTTAATTTTCTTAACCACCATGCCTAGGAACATTTTCTTTTCAAGCAGCTGTGACTACGGAAAATAACTGTTGGGAGGCACCCAGCCCTGCAAAGGTGAGATGCCTGCACCCAGTCTTGCAGTGGTCCTGCTCAGCAAGCTGCACTGTGCCGTGCTGGCTGTCAGTGCTAATGGAATATTCCATTATACATTAAACAATGTTTTCCAAAACAAATTAGCTATTTCTTGCTGAAAACAACAACAGCAACCTAATCCCCTGGAAGAAAACTTAAATCATTTTTATTATCAAGCAGTGGGACACTGACTATCTGTATGGTTTCATTCACAGTGCTGTTGCCAGAGCCACACCTCACGACCTCCTGAGGTGATCTTCATGCCCTAAGATGGTATGCAGGCATCAAATTAGCACAGCAAGCTGTAGTGATTAGCTTCAAATGACTTGAGTATAACAATGTGGAGAGATACTTCTGAGCCTACATCAGGACAACAGGCCAGCCAGTAAACTCTGGCTATTGCATTTTGCATTTACATCACTCCCTTCATCCAAACCATGTTTAAATATTAGATTTTTTTCACACACACCCCCCTTGACAGACAGATATAATACTGCTTAAGAAGCTCCACAGGGAGTGAAGTTAGGCATCTGCATTTGCTATTAACAACCCAGGCGAACAGTTCAAGGTCCAGTGGTTCTGTCACCTGTGTTTCCTCAAATAACCATGTGCTGCTATACTGCTTTAGAATTTAGCTTAAGCACCCAGTCAAAGTTACTTGTGCAAGGTTGTTTGCAAATGACTCCCTTAGCCTGCTAATGCCCTAGTTTCATACCCTAACCACTAACTCCTGTAGGAAATGTATTACTCGTTATTGCAGAAGTCAAGTACATGATTCACACTTTCTGGAAGGTTTCACTTTATTCCTGAACAACATAACTTTCATTTTTCAGATTTTCTGATGTAAACCAATGTAAATCTTTCTTCACAGTTAGGGATACATTTTAGGGGGGCAACTTCCCCTTTATTTTGATTTGCACTTTTCCCAGGGGCGTATCTGAAGGAAGTTACTGTACACAGGGTGGATGTGGGATTTAGTAAATAGGAAAGACATGAAATTTAAGTGATTTTTGGCAGATATCCCTTTGTAAATGTTAGGTGTTTTTTTTTTTTTTTTTTTTTTCCTGCAAAGGGTGTGTAACCCTTAGTGAATCAGCCTTTTAGTGTTTTATTTGGTAACAGACTTAATAGTATGTTGTACAGTGTCTAAAGGCTTAAGATTAAAATGATACGTATCCGGTAAAAGGACTAAGCTAATCCCCACCAGCTGGAATACAGTGCTGAGGGGCCTCCTTTCTGGATGGATTTTACGTTGGAATTAAGACCTCTTCTTAAAACAAATGAACAAAAGTTTGCAGAAGTGAAGACACACAGTAGTACAGCAAAATGAAGTTGCAGCTATAAAGCTACAGGAAAACCTCCTTTTGACTGGCTCCAATCTTCCAGACTAGCTCAGAGAGAGCACCCATCCCTGCTTGCTGCAGTGCCGGGGCAGACAACCCTCTCTCTGCTCCGTGCAGGCATCAGCTTAATAAAAAGCCTTCTTCCCGATTTGGAAGACGTATTACTTTTGGATTCAAATGCTTCCAAAAATATACGAGATGTAGAAAACACTCCTTATTTGCCAGAAACACATTGGAGTTTTGCTTACATTACATTCTTTCCTCGTATATGTTTGAAAAAAAGAAAAAGAAAAAAAAAAAAAAAAAAGACTATAATACACTAAACTAAAAACTTTCATCACAATGATAAGATATAACTTTGGGTAAAGAAACTGGGAGACAGCTCAGTCAATACTGTCTTGAAATCTTCTTTTACACCTCTTTCTGAAGTATAAATATGGACCTCATCCAGTTTTCCCAATCTGAACGACTTTGGCTGGGGGAGGTTGGTATGGAAGTCATTTCCCTTTTAGGTGCAGTAGCTGCTTTCCACAGACTCAACAAAGACATGAAATATCATTAACATCTGATTCTGAAAGGCTGACAACCACTTCTTTGTTTTACACAGCCATCCGGGGAAAGCTGCTGTGTATTACCATATCGCTAGCAAAATTATACCTATTAAGCTCTGATAGGAGCTCTGGAATATTTCTCTCATTTGTTCTGGGATACCGCAATTGAATATGTCTATTGTTTTCACAATAGGCGTTTCATAATTTAGGCAGATATTATATGTAAACATTACTTCAGTTAAGGGTGAGCATTGCTGAGGCAGACTCCTAAGTCTGGCTGACCTATTTGGGACACAGTTTCAAGAATGAGGGTTAAAAAAAAACATGTCAAACAGCCAGAAAGGGGTGAGATAGTTTGTCTGATGGGTGCTGAATCATACCAGATAATAGTCTCCTTTTTCAAACAAGCTGGAAGGATCGGCAGGCCTCAGCAATGCTTCTCTGCTCTGTGATGGAAGGAAGCAAGTTGAAAGTCTTGCCTGGGGGATTTCTCAGCTCCAGAATTCCTTGGAAGAGAAATAGGGAAATGCTACCTTTTAAGTGTGCTTGTTTCTAAAAAAAACAATCAAAGCATTCCTCCAAGTTATTTCAAAAGGTGCAAAAAGCATCTTTGTTTTCCTCTTATTCTCTCTCACAGCCCATTGGGATCATGCTATTAATGTTAAAATGTTCTATCAGAAACTAAACTTCTTGATTATATGCAAGATAGAAGAATTATCACTTACTTTTTTCCTTCCTTCCTTCCTTCCTTCCTTCCTTTCTTCCTTCCTTCCTTCCTTCCTTCCTTCCTTCCTTCCTTCCTTCCTTCCTTCCTTCCTTCCTTCCTTCCTTCCTTCCTTCCTTCTTTCCATGAACTGAAAATTGAGCTTTCAAGTAATGGAGATAACTAATTATTTGCAGAACTGAGCAAGTCAGTGCATACTCTGGTTATTTTTTAAAATACAAGTAGTTAGTGTAAAATAAACCTAATACAATAAATGAAATGTTTCACTTGAATGAAAGCCTTAAATTTATGTGCCCAGACAGAAACAATTTTAATTTCTCTCAGGTTCCGAAATCTCATAACAAGTATAAATAAAAACTTCCTAATTCCTTTGTCAGGAAGGGCAGTTAACCCCTGTTATCACTCCAGTTTTACAGAGAAATGGTCCAAAAGCAAATAAATGATTTGATGAACGTCAAAAAGAGTATTTGTGCCAGATCTGGGAACTGAGTTCTTATCTTCCTTCTAAGCATTTTTTAACCACATCCTTCCTTTCAAAAGTTCTGCAACTTTTTTTCACCCCCAGACCAAACTTTTCTTTGGTGCTTACTATTCCCTATAAGACACCTGAAATCTAAGATGGAAAAATAGAATGCAAAAACTCTGCACATTACACTTTCTGTCATTCACTTTTCTTGAACATGCTAGTAAATTTTTTCAGAGAAACTCACTGAAATGTTGTGTATTGAAGTGTTGCTTGAAGTTATCTACTACTAGTATCACTCAGTGGCTTGGTCTGTTAAGAATACAAGCAAATATTCTGTATTATTGTGATGCTTTGCTATTTGACATTTTTTCCTGAGTGTTATTTGTAAGGAGAACCATACAAAGAGTGGGGAATACTCTGGTCAAGACTTTGCTGCTAAGACTTCATGTGCTTGCACTGGCAGGTAGCCCAGGAAGAGACATTTGCACCCATACAGCATTGCTTCCCCTCTCCCAGACCCACAGATAAGATAAATTGCATCGGGAAGGCAATGTACCTGCACCACATTTTTTCCCCATGAAGCTGTCCTTCAATTAAGTGGTTTAATTTGGAAGCCCTCTGTCCCAGCACGTCAGGAGAAGACATTTGTTAAAATCATGTTGCCCTCACCTGAAATTCAATTCCAAGATCAAACATGATGTACTTAACCGTATTGGGCATATTTCAATGCAAACTAACCAAGGTTGTATTTTGAAATTTCTGTTAATTTATCTTGATGAACGGTGTTTTGATAGATATGTTTTTGTTTTTCTCAAACATGAAAGAAACAAATGTTAGATGCAAGAAGTGTTTTTCAAACTCTCACTCCATCCCTGGTTTCACTCACCTCACTAAACAGTCCATTTACAATTGCTTTATTAGCCTCCTTGCTGCCATCATATTCCAGAAGCCCTTCCACTTCAGCATCTGTCTTTTCCTGGTGTCAGACAACTGGCTGCAATTGCTGAAAAGTCTCAATAATTGCTACTAATAACTTAGTTACTGTAAAATTCTCAAATAATGCATGCACCCCAAGCAAAGTGTGCATGAATGTAGCACCTTTGGGGTTTTCTACCTGCTCATGGTGGCTTTTAATTTGCTGCATTAAATTAATAGGTAATGAGGTTTTTAATGTTGGGGATTTCCACAGAGAGTTTCTCACTTACACTACAAATTACATTGGGATTTGTGTATGAATATGGTGAATTTGTGCTACCAAAGAGTTTATCCCAAATACAGGTCAAGGTCTCTCAGGATTTTCTCTCTTTTATCTGTGACTTTAAAAGTCTCATGTCAAATTTCTTCATTTTGCACTAGGTTTAAAGCAAAAACTCCCTGAACTCTACACTTTATTTTAAAACCACATTTCACACATCCAGATATGTTGACGACAGACTCTGTTAGGACATCTAACCTTAATTTCATGGATAGTATGAAGCAAAATCTGATCATGGAAATAATAAATGCTTTTGATTATTTTTAGATCCCTTACTTTATTTGACTTAGTAATTTGACCTGTTAATAAGTTTACAAATATGTGTACATATATGTGTGTGTATATATATGTATATATATATATGTCTTTAAATCATTTTTATACTCAATTAAATTATCTCCTCTGAAAAGTCTATCTAAATTCCATTAATGCTTGGCCTATCTCATTAGTTTAGATCCATCTTCCCCATTTGACTCTTTATTTAAGACAGTCTGAAACAGCCCTGGAATTTGAATGTCTTTCTGACATGCTCTTTTATGAAGTCTCTTGGGTGCTTTTGTGCACCCAAGCAGGTGGCACCCAAGCAAAGAACAGTAGGGAGGAAGGCTGGACATGACCAGATGATCAAGACACCTACCAAGGAGTTTGACACCTACATTTTTCTGTGGATATGGAACCAACTTTAAACTAGATAGCAACAGTTTCTTTAAGGTGTAATGCAAACAGCTCACATAAATATTAAGAACACCATTAGACTAAAAGTTTGTATGTGCAAGATTTTCTGGACAAGATCTCTGTTATATTATGCATTGCTTGGTTTCAGGACAGGAATCCCTTGAAGGTAAGAGGTTGGCCTGCTCTGTCACCCCCTGTGCTGGTGATGAAAGGGATGCCAGCAGCTCAGCCATATCTCCATTATTTTTCAGTGGGCCAGAGCTCACTCTTTCATTAGGCTGCAATTAAAGACCAGGTGCATGGCATCATTCTTCCTAGCTAAATATTTTCTCTTCTCCAGCAGGCTGCAATGCAGTGAGTAGGGCAACACACATCCTCAAAAGAGCAAAGAAAAAAGCATAATTTCTTTTGGGTTGGAATACCAGCTGTCCAAAAGCAAAGGTAAAAAGAAAGATGGTGTGAACTGTTCAGCTGACACTGCTATACTGGAAGCACCTTCCTAACATTAGTTGATCTGCAATGAAGCTTTGAGAAGGGCCTGAATCTCTTCACACATGAGTAGGAAAGTCAGTCAGAGCATAAAAGTTTCACGATGTAGTGTAAAGCCTGTGAAAGTGATAGGCAAGAAGGGAAATTGCCTAAATTGCCTAAATTGTTAAAGTTTGACCTCTTTCATCCCTTTGCTAGCAAAATTTAACAATGCTGCCAGAGGAAATGAATCGACAGAACACAATTTATAAACACAAGATATTAGACGAAACTGACATTAAGCATTTACCAAGCTTTCAAAATAGAAGCAGCACTAAACATATCAATACTTAGCAGGAAAATGTGTTTTAGAATTCCTTTTTTTATAAGCTACTCAAGGGAGTAAAATGTTTGGGGTATTTAAGGAGTAAGTTTCAACCTATGTGAATCTGGTAGGGTTTTCTATAGCTCGAATCAGGTAGGAGCAGTATTTCGAAAAGGAAGTTATAACAGAAGGTCCTGTCACATGGATGGAGCATACATTGAGTGTTTATTTTTTCAGATTGAATATCCAGTCCCCAAGGTGAAACGATAATGAATGACATCTTACTGCCTGCCCAGACAGATCTTACATTGCGCTTTTAGATAATATGTGGTAATTTGATATCAGTACTCATAAAATCTTATGTGAAAACCAAAGAAAATGAAACTACTTTGTCCAAGTTAGGTTTCAAGTTAACAAGGTAAATGTTTATTTTTTTTAATTCATGACTTGTATTTTAATTATTTTTGGATATATTTCATTTTATTTATGATGTGTTGGGTTTTCACTTTTATATTTTTGTTTCAATACACTTGGACAACATACCATATAGTTTGATTTCATTTTAAACCCTTAAATTACTCCTTGTGTAGGAGGCAAAAGCCACATAGGCCATGATTTTCAGACCCTGTGTAGGGAAACAGTTGTACTTGCACAGACGCTATTACTCTGCTAGACACATGCTGTAGCCTTTCAACTCCTAAAACTAGACATTAATCTTAATATTAACATAGATCAAAAAAGGACTCTGCCCATGAAAATATTTTGAAGAAAAAATAATAGTTTTTCAGATTTTTTTTCATAAGGTTATTTTTCCTTAATTCTGACAAAAAGTCAGTATTTTCATGGAAAGAAAACATGACTGATCAAAAAAAAAAAAAAATTTCCAGGGGAAAAAAAAAAAAAAAAAAAAAGCAAACTAATTTTATTTTGTGAAGCATACCATCCAAGCATCCTGCTAGCCATGTTTAGACAACTGAATCAGCCTACCAGGAAATTACCTTACTCTTTAGTCTAGAGATAGGTAGATAGGTTTTGTCACATGAAAGGTATAAGGCCTGGTAGCAAAACAGGAAACGATATTTATTTAAATTATAAAATGTCCACTACTGAGGTGGAACCACTCCAAGCCTCAAACCAGCTTCAAAGGCCCTGAATGACCACATCAATTTCCTACTGGTAAATAAATGGGTTGTATCATTACAACAGTCTGACCACCATCGTAATAAAAGAACTTTATCTCTAAAGAAATGCAGAAATTCCTAAATTTGTCTAAGACATTAATAACTGGAAATCCATGGGCAGGTGGAGGTATACTGCTAGCTGTTGTTGGTAGGTAAATCTGTAAATAATATGAAAAAGGCAAATGATTTCAACAGAATCTCCATCTGTAATTAAACTCTAAGGCATATCAATGTCACGCAATATTATTTTGGAACAGAAAATTACCATCTGTAACACTGAGCATATTGGGCTACCTAGAAAAATTAAAAGTTTTTCAAAAGTACAAGCCTTAGTGATTCATAGCTAAGTCTTCAAAGAGTTAGCTAATTAATACCCAGAATTACTTAGACAGGGGAAGTAACAAGGTAATTTTAACATGACTTTTGAAGATGCAGTGTCCAGAATATGAGTTCACACAAAAAGAAGGTGTGGTTTCCAAACAATGAAGGTAATCAAATTGTTAATCAGCTTATTATATGGACAACTTTATATTTTTAAAATGTAATTATGTATATTTTTCTAAAACAAACTCGCTGATTTATTTTCAGGTTAGTTGACTGCATTGCTCTTCTCTAGTTTTGGGGATACCTGTATGTCCCTTTCAGTCATGGGTCATAGTAAGAATGTTCTTCTTTCTGAATATCTGTTTCTTTACATTTTACATCTTCTCTCCTTTTGCAGAGAGGGAGGGAAAAGAATTCAAATTGTACTGAATCCAAATAATAGTATGTACAATCTATATATAGCACCAAACAAAGACTATGCATTCATGGATGATAAAAGAAGCAGAAGATGAAACCCCCAGCTTATTATAATGTTGTCTCACATAATATTAGTAATACTTGGCACTTGCTTCATGTTCAAAGCAATTCAGAAACATTAAGTAATTAACCTACATACAACTTAATGCCTTCTGCCAAGATTGCTGTACACAAGCAAGTAACTAAAAGGAACTAAAACCAGATTTAATCTCAGAACACGAGTAACAGACTAATCTTTCTTTTCATTTCTCATCTAGAGGTTTGCTAATCATATTGTAAAATTTTTTCAGAAGACGAGGCCATAACTTCTGATTCTTACTCACTCAGGAGTGATGCTGAACTCATGGGTAGACATATGAATCCTGACTACTCATGATTGAGAGCTGGAAGACTGGACAGACTGTATTAAGTATTGTATATAGCACTTACCCTCTAAAATTCAGTTATCCACTAGCAGCTGTTGAACAGCACAAAAATGTTGTAATATACAGTATAAATGAAGAACACAACACCATATAAAGGCAGTTTTACTATTTAAGGAAGCACAAAGGATGAAGGCTTTCTCAATGCAAAAGACCCATTGTTCTAAGCAAAAATCAGAACTTCATAGTAACACAGACCTAGTTTGGGGTCGCAGTTTTTTTGGCTTTGAATTTCTTATTTTTATTTTTTTTTCTTTTTTTCCCTCCACTGTGTAATTTTCTGAATTAAACACAGTCCCTGACTCCATGGTGAAAAGACATTCTTCTGATCCCTCTGCCTGGCAAAGAATTTGCTCTTTCTTCCATATCTCAAAATGTTTTTCCTGCTGTTCACACCTCACCTTCCATTGGGAAGATGGGCAATGACCTGAAAAGTGTGCTGAAAGAGAGTCAGTGATCCATTTAGCTCAGAAGCAGATCACAACAACAAATAACTGTAGAAAGCAAGCAGCCACAGCAGCAGCACAGAGCTCTGGTCCTGCCTCTTCACACAGACCTCAAAAGTCAAAAAAAGCTGCATTAGTTTCTTCCCTTCCATAAACCCCTGAACTGTGGGTATTTCTTACCCTCAAAGTAAACACATAACTATTTCACTAATCAAAAAATCTTTTGAATGTTACTGTCTCCAGCTTCTCACCTTGGGGTCTCCACATGTGCCATGGTTTTATGAGTTATTTGGAGAATATCAGGCTGATACAGACTGAGATATGGCAGATCAATGCTTATGGGCTTATAAGAGAGAAGACAAAGATGGAGCTGGACCAGCCAGAAAGCAGTGAGGTCAAGTGCTTCAGTTCAGGATAGTTTAAAAATTAAAAATAAAAATAAAAATAAAAATAAAATAAAAATTTAAAAAGTATGAAATCATCTGGGGAAAAACAAGCAAAAACAATGGGTAAAGGTGGCAGAAGGAGTAAGGCAAAGAAGAGGAATTATATGCAAGTCTTGGAAAGAAAATTACCTTCTATATATTTTGATGAGCAAGTGTCAGAATGAGGGAGCATAGCGACAAGTGCAAGTGAGGCGGAGATACTAAAGATCACTTGAAGCAACATCAAGACAGCCATGGACTAAGAGCAGCATGCTAGTGGAGCACCAAGTACTCCTTACACACCGCCACTGTGCTCCAGATGGCCAGGCTGTACCAGAGACCTGCCAACAAAATCACTGTGAAGAGCTGCAAGGGCAAAGTCAGCCCCACTGCTGGAAGGGGTTGGGCAGATCCTGGAGGTGAAGGACGGACCATCATCTCCTTTCCTCCTCCCTGGCGCCTCCAGCACTATTTCTCTCTCTGCACTCACACTTTCCATGGAGCAGGGGTGGGGGGCAATGAGAAGGAGAAGAGGAGGTGACGGGTGTTCGTGCTGCTTCTCCAGCACAGCAGCTGGGCTGGCGGCAGGGTCTCCAGCAGCAGCAGGGAGCCATGAGGAGCCGGGCTGCTTGCACGTCCATCAGTGCAGCGCTGCGCTCGTGGTGCAGGGAGGGGAATATTGGATATCGTTTTGGTCGGGGCTGAATCTATAATTGAGAAGATGAGAGTTCATTACAGATTTTGGCCTTGGAATGCTTGTCTTGGCAGGAGGCTTGGTGGAGTGTTAAAATCATTACTGAGTGGCCTAAATCTAAACAAACACCCACCTTTTCCATTTATTACCAGGATGAAATGACTTGCCTTGTAGAACTGAAATACCTATAGTTGTCAGCTTCTCATTTCCCAGTGGTGCGTGAAATTCCCTCTCTTATGCCTGGCTTTCCCTCTGCTCTAGCTTTCCCTTATGTTATTCTACTGACAAGAATTATGTATTAAATTACAAGTTATCTGTCGTAGAATGAGAATTTCACTTCACACCAGACAGAGGTCTGTTGTACAGTGCTAAGAGTTCCTGTTTCTCTACTACAGTGTAGTAGAACAAGAAAAAAGATAAAAAAGATAAAAAAGATAAAAAAAAAAAAAAAAAAAAAAAAGTAGGATGATTCTAACATTATGGTAGATGAAAATTTAGACACATACAACAAGAGTCATTTTTCATTGTTATGAATACACAGCTGGACAGAAACAGGCAATGTTCATACAGCTGTGTTTTTGTCACTGCAAGTAAACACATTGGTGGGATCATACGTGTGGAGAAACCACTGTATGTATTTATGTATTTTAAAGTTTTGTCCCCCCCCTTTTTTTCCTTGAAGCCTGTGTGTACTTCTCCCACCCCAATAAATGTTTCAGGAACTGTGACCCATTTTGCAATTCACTCGTACCGAGTAGTTATTAGTATGCAGAAACCACAACACACTGCTTAAAAGAACAACTTTTTATTATTACAAAAGAGATAAAAATGATGTATTATATATTATATTCCATCACTGAAGATCATAACACATGAAATATCCCTCTGTCTCTGCCTGCCTTTCTAAAGATAGACTGAACGAGTCGGAAATAGAACTACTGAATGAGGGACTTTCCCCCTGATTTTATTTGTACGTGCAGAAAATACACGTGAAGAAACGCGTAAAGCAAATCACTCAAAAAAAAAAAAAGTGATTGGAAACAAATTTAAATGAGTAGTGTTTAAATAATTAACACCTGCCAAAGTAGGAACAGAGGCCTTTTTGCTGATATTAAATCATATCCTTTAACGTCTGAAACAGATGACAGTAAGTAATTCCAAAACAGTCAAGACAGGAAACCAACTTTTAGTTCTTGGAAAGTTGAATTAGTTTCAATAAAGTTGATAAAAAGCCTATTTTGATTTTGTTAATTCTACTATGGAAATCTGGTTTTACATTAAACTTTTTTTTTTTCTTATTTAATATACTGTAACTGAGCATTTTTGAATCATGATTTAAAGTATATTTATAATTCAGTAAACTAATGATGTATGTTCCACCTGGTTGCTGCAGAGCCCTGTAAGTAAAAACTGTGGGTAGTATCTCGTTACGAAGAACAAATATTGGACTTGCCAAGTTTCCAGTCAGTAAATATAACTTACAATAGCTATGCCAGATAGGCAAATAAGGATGTTCCTTAACAGAAACAAAGAAGAGATACTGTGTAGTCCTCCGGTTCTAAAATTCAACTTCAGTAAAAGCACTCATTGCATAAATTGACAATTTTACCAGATTGAAGGCTGTGGCGTAACAGTTTGGAGGAATGCCTAGATTTTATGTTGTGTTTTTTTTTTTTTTTTTTTTTTTTTTCTTCTGAAAGACTAAGTTAGAGAGTTAGAGAATGTGCGTGCACTAAAATAACATGTATGTTGAAACCCATAAGAGTAAAAGCAAAGCTATTCTGGCTGTCACCTTACTCTTAATTTACCTTTCTTTCTCTTGGTACTTTGCAAAATTTGTGCTGCATGGTTAGATCACAAGCTGCTTGTATTTGCTTGTATTTGAAGAGTCCCATCAAGTAAAAAAATATATCTGCCCATCTTAGATATTATTCTTCAACATCTGAACCTCCTACAGTCATTAATGAATGTTATCAACACAGCACCACTTTGAGGTGGTCCTGGGCATGCAGCAGACTGAGCCCAGGAGATCTGGATGACCATCCAACCCTCTAAGGTGTAAAGAATTGTCAAGACCTTCACTATGGCAGATCTTTGTTGTAAGTACAACAGATTGATGTCTAGAAGAGAAAACTTTCTGGGGACAGAAATGGTGGATTAATTCCAGCAAGAAACTAAAGACCTTTACAAATCTCATGTCATTTTTTGAAGACATGCCTCGGTTCTTCACCCCGTATTCTCTAATGTAAATCTAAAGACATGTCTATTTGAAACAAAACACATCTTAAAAACTCAACTAAACTCAAGCAACCATGCCATTTCAAAATATACTGGGTGCTCAGAGAAAAAGCTGCTTTACTTCATAGATCAGCCTGAGCAGACCTGTCAGTGCTGATAGCAATAGCAAGATCCAAATCAACCAGGCCAATTGGAAACTCAGGCAAATGACAAGCTCAACCCCCCCCTTCATCCCCACCCCCCCATCCCAGACTGTGTGTACATGCTTCTCCTGTAAGAAAAGGATGAAAGAACCAAGATCATTTGAAAGATGCATAGTCATGTAGTTTAAAGTAGGTTTGGCAGACATTCAGTTCCAGTAGCAATGGCTGTGGTATAAAAGTTAATATAAAAGAGTACTTTACAGATGAGGTAACTAAGTTACAGACAGATCAAGTTGTCACTTGTTCCTGTAGGGTTTGAGCCTACCACCTCCATTAAAACATCCTTTTTCTGTACACCTCACTTCCAAAGCACAACAAAGGATGTTCGAGTGGTGACAGCAATATTCAGTAAGAGCTACAGAGGAGGGTACAGCAGGGAGGAGAGGGAATATTTTACCCCTTTGGTGGCCACAGCTGGAATAAGCCCAAAATACTGAATGCACTGATATCAGACAGCCTCTATTTGATAGATATTACAGTGATCAGAATGGAGGCCTTTCTTCCTCTTTGCAAACACCTGTATGAGCTTCGTCTGTAAAGAACTGTCTTGACTTCTTATATTCTCCCCCTCAGTCTTCCCCTTACTCTAATAACTTATTTTAACAGCAGAGAAAGGGAGAGGAAAGCCTCAAAACTCTTTCTTTTGTATTTGAAGCAAATAGACACAGAAATAAGAGGTTTTGAGGTGGAAGGAATAAAAGTGTGCTTATTGCTTTTGCTTTTTCCCGACAGTAGATAAGTGGATGCTGCATTTAGCTAATTTCTGCCTAGAAACCTTTCTTTGGTATAGACATGTTTTACAGAACAAATATCAAGTACTTTCAGAGACAAATTTAAAAGTAGATATCTCAAAAGTTATATCTACTTCTCTAGTTATGGCAGGGTCTTTTCTATATTAGAAATTAAGAATTGGTAAAATCAACCAAGTCCACTCATTAATTTACATATCTCACTTCATTATTTTATTTTATTTTATTTTATTTTATTTTATTTTATTTTATTTTATTTTATTTTATTTTATTTTATTTTATTTTATTTAATTAAGAAATTACTTCCCAACTGTAGTCATAAAAATATTTTTGAACCAAAATTAACATCTTGAAGCCAGAATTATATATTTTTATAGATATATATTCAGTTAAAATGCAAGAAGAGGCTTTCCGGGTTGCCTGAACAGTCTCATACTGGCTTGACCCCAGGGCTAGCTGCTCATTGTACCTCAAAAGAAGCAAGAGCCCTTCAGCAAGGAAGCAGGAACCATGCTGTTGCATTGTACCCAGGCAGGAAGATGCATGTGTTCCCCACAGCTATTTCAAGGTACAACCTTAACAGAGCTGCAATGTGGTATGGTTTTAAGACTTCCTCCCTTTTTAAAGATAACTGAGAAGCAAGGATGCTTAAATTGCCCAATATATTCAAAGTCTATGTGTAATGCTGTTAGAAAATATACTATAATCCTGCCAGCAATGTTCTTTCAACAAATCCACTTTTAATGGAATACATGGATTAAAAATTGTCTGTAAATTAACCTAGGAGCTCAATGCGAGTAGGTTATTGCTGAAGAAGAGCACCACATTTAACAGTATTTGTACAAAGAGGAACTGACAAGGCTTTGCCAGCTCATATAATATTATTATAATCAGTTATGAGCTAATGACAAGGTTAGAAATGAGACACTTGAAATGGTACTTCCCAACTTTCTTTGGTCAGGCACAGTTTCGCATGCTCATCTCTATCTCCTAAATGGCTGCATCCCCCAGTAAAAAAAGGTTTTTAACTCCTCTTCACATTTTCTATGCAATTCACCACTACCGTTACATGCACTATGTCTCTCTGTTTCTCTTTTCTAGACACTCGAAGTCAAAAATGTCAGCCTACCAATGAAATGCCATTGACTTCCTTAGAGATTTATAGATTTGTACTTTTTTTTTTTTTTTCCTGATTGTTGTTGTTGTTACATTTTTGGTTTTGTTTAAGAAAATATATATTTTCCACCCCAGTACAGATCCTTCAGCTAAGCAAGTCAACAGAACAGAGTCCTAAAGTGTGTTCATTAAGCCTATCATAAATGCAAGGGTAGGTGCAGTGGCTTAGTCCGTATTTACAAGGCTATGCTCCCCCTATACTTATGTGCAAACTGGATGATTCACTGTGTTACTCACCAATCATAGTTTGTTGATCTGTGCTTTGACAATGCCTTGCATGATTACAAGCATTCAGTTAGAGAACAACATTGCATGATGTGGTGGCCCATTTAACACCAAAAATAATGGGCAGTTAATATCCTAAATTAAAATCATTTAAAGCCACAAGCTGTACACTGATCACCACATGCTTCATTGCATACTGCATCAATAGAAGCAGTTAATTCAGATCAGCATATGCAGACTTTAAGAACAGAGAAAACTAAATACATCATGGAGGTATTGGACTAGTTTTAGCAGTTTTCTTGCCTCAAATACATTCAACTTCCCTGTAAAATTATTGCATAGAGCTCCTCTCACTTTTTTTAATTCAAGAAGCCTGTGACTTTTCTGAAGAATATTCAATGGTTGGAAAAGACAAAATGGCATACAAAACCAATTAAAAATTATACAAAGCTCTAATTGCTTGCTCGCTATCCATACAGATATTTCACAGATTACCTTTATATGGATTACTGTGACCCCAGAACCACAAGCTTAGAAAAATTCAAATTTTTCTAAGATAGATTATGCTTAAAGTAAAACGAAAGCCCTACCTTGTCCCCAGAATACTGTCTGCTCTGTCATAACATTTTACAGTCCCTTTTCCCTTTGTAGGGGAAAAAAAAATGGCATAAGGCATGCTGCCCACTAACAAGCTATAATGTCAGTGAATCTTCAGCCTTAGTTTCTTTGTCCCTGTGGCTGCAAAATGAGAGCTATTAGCAAAGAGCTGACACTGGGAGAGTAGTACTTCCCAATGAACCCTGGAGGTCAAAGACAGGCAATGCTATTCGTATCGAGGTAAAAATGTTTAATGTGGTACCTTATTTAGCAAATGATACGTTCTGGGAGCACACACAAGATACTGTGTTTTAGTTCTGTGAAGAACATAGACTTCAGCATCATTAACTAATCTGATTTATAATGAAAATTAATTATTATGGTCATTAGACTAAATGGCTTCTGTCATCTGCAAAGACATAATTGGTACAGAAAATTGTTTCATAGCTAAGGAACAATCAATCAACCCAGGCTGAACATGCACATGTATTTTTTCCTCTCTGTTCTCTCCCACAATTAAAGCCCAAACACCGAGTGGGGGACTGGTTTGCAAGACAGCTCCTCCCACAGCGTGTAATGTGCCAAGGCAGATGCATTCCAGGATAAATGGGAAGCTCAAAATATGGGGCAGGAAGAAAGAGATGGGGATTACTGACGTATTGTTGAAATCATGTCGCATGCTCCCACAGTTGGTACCACCTCAGTCCATGCTAGCAAGGCAGTAACAACCTCAGTAGTTTTCTCTGTAAATCTGCATTGTGTATGTACAGCATAAAGATTGAATTTATCTCTTTATTTCCAACTTTGTTAACATTTCATGGAAGGATAACAAATAGTACAGAGCTCAAATGAAAAGAAATGTATTTCTCCTTCCATTTCTCCCATTAAAATAAAAAAACTTGAAAGAAGATTTTTTTGGTTGTTGTTTTGTTTTGTTTTTGTCTTCCAATACACAGTAGTCTCTCAGAAGTATGAAATTAACATTGTTAGTTAATTTGAATTCCCTCTGCTCTTTTGTTGGTTGCCCCTGATTCAGAATGCATCATAAATAAAGGTAGGTACTTTCCAAATTACATCTGACATTAGACCAAAGCTTGAACAAATCATTTGAAAAACTTATGATTAGCCATTGTTTCAATTAAAGTCTTCCAAAGAAGGATTTAACATCTTTATTCAGAAAAGTTTGCTTTAAAAAATGCCCCTTCCACATTTCCAATACTGTAAAAAGCAGAGACATACAAAATCAGCTAGGAGGAAGCTAAAGGATCCTAGGCAATTTGGAAATGGTACGAGTACTCTTTTTATGCTTTGTATCGGAACTACTTTAAAATTTGTCTACCTAAAAATCTGATTTGAGTTTTACAAAATCTAAAACCACTGTTATTTTTTTAGAGAGAGTTTAGCAAAAGGTGGTAAAAGTATCAAAGTAGATATACGTGTTACATTATTTGTTTTTTTTCTTAATAAAATAAGCAAAATCAATTAAATTTTGTATTGATATAATCCATTCTTAGAACTCTTAAAGATACGTACCAAGGGTTTCACAACAATATTGATGTGTTGGTTTGAAAATAGTTAAATTGATGCAATTCTTTGTGTGTTGAATGGTTTTAGAAATAGAGAATGTTGTGAGGTTGCTCTGTGGGATAAGAGATTGCTTGTCTTAATCTGCTCCATTCCACAATCTGTTCTTTAAACCCATTCCAGATGATCTGGAATATTCAGAACCATAAATGTATTGAGTCTGGAAATTTGGAAAGAGAAAGTATTGAAAACAGAAGATCTGATTTCCTTGAGGAAGAATACAAGAACATCTGAGCTCTCGCCAAAGGGCCTGTTCTGGGTTCTGTATTCAGCTTCCGGGAGGTCATTTGATATAAAAGCTGTTCTTTCCATCAGAAGATATGCTATTGTTCTTTGTATACTCTCATACCAAAATGAACAATTAGCATTTTAAGGAAGGGATTGGCTCCACAGGACATTGTAGCATAGTCACAGCATTTTCATATCTATGTGGATCTAGTTTCACTTTGTCAATTAAGATAACCGAACCTAAATCCATCAAAGATGTTTATTTTTGAACACTGGGTCATATTTACAAAATTACAGCAGCATTAATAAAATGTTGAATGTGAATAACTCCTTGAGAGAACTGCAGAAACACTTCAAGGAGACACAGGCATTAGTTATTGTTTTTGCTTTCCCAATGGGAAACAAATTTTCAGAGAAGTAAGGCTAACTGTTTATGAGTACATACTGGGGGACATGAACAAGACCACAGGGAGCAACTATAAAATATCCAAACCTGTTTTATACCAGTGTCATGCCCTGAAAATTAATCTTTGCATCTTCTCTAAGACCACAAAATGGCATTTCATTACGCAGCTGGAAAGTCATGAACCAGCACAGACAGAAAAGTGAGTCACCTACCAGAGGGCTCCTCAGTGGCCAGAGCTGGAAGTTGAAGTGGCAGACACTAACTTCCCAACTCACCTTCTTCTTCTGAGCTTATAAAAACAATTTCTTTATACAATGTAATCAAATTCCTAACTGGTATTAGTATATGTTAAAATATGTAATGTTAGGTGGTTCAATGTTGTCTCAACTGCTTAAACTGCTTATAGACTATAGATTTATGGAAACCTAGCTGCCAGCATTATGGTTATGGTTCATCCAATCATGAGCAATCTGGTTTTTATGTTTTGTTTTGTTTTGTTTTGTTTTGTTTTGTTTGTTTGTTTTTTCCAGTGGAGCAATGAGGTTTTGATTTAAAAATCTTTGTGATCTTTAGAAAATCCCATGTTTGGCACTAGGTGATGTCAGGTTTTCAGTGAAATGCAATGTTAGTGAGTGATTGGCAACTGTGCCTTGTAAGTTAATGCCAGTCAGGGGGGGGGAGGGGGGAGATAAATAAATAAATAAGAAAATAAAGAGTTCCAGATTGTTTACAAGGAAAAAGAATTTGTATGTTTTGGGCTACTTTGGCCTGTGGATGTCAAAATATGTTCCATTACCACCAGGTCCTTCACTTGACTGATATGTTTTGCAGCTTAGACTGTAAATTATCACTTAGACCCAATAATATTGAAGGGATGGGTAGGTGGCCAAGACAAATGCACCATGTGGCAGGGGACAAGGTTGACTATTTGAAGAATGATGGCAGAAAAGCAGCTGTCATCCAATCCAGTGCACAGTTCGTGCTGTGCTCAAGAACACTGAAGAAAGGAAATATATTGAGAAAGAAACATTTGCATATTTTCTACCTTTTCCAGACTGCAGCATTCTTAGGTGCATAGATTCTCCAGACCTGTCGTGTTTTCCACTCCTTATGCTGCTTTTATGGATTTATGTATCCAATAAAAAACATGAATGTGTAGGTATATAAACATGTAGAATAGCTTATAACAATTTCCAAACTGTACACACTAAGAAAATAAGAAATAAAAGCAGTAAGATAATTATTCTAATAGTATGATGAATGTGCCCTTACAATGTTGTTGCCTACAACTAACCATAGCTGAACAATGAAAACACAGTGGAAGATGGACTGAAACTTAGTATTTTCCTGACACAGGTGCATCTACTCCTTTTTTGTGCCAGCAATATTTCTAGGAGGGATTCTGAATTGCAATTAGAAAATACAAAAGGCTGCAACCCTGCAGATGAATGTGACAAATTTCAGATACATTTGAATTGAGAAGAAAAAAGCAGATGCACAAAACTTTCATTAGGCTTACAGAGTGAATCACATATCAAAAACGATATTTCTGTTGTAAAAGGAGAGGCAGGATCCTATGGTTTCCATTCGGTCTCACCAGGAATGTACATTTTTAACACAACTTCTATTTATGTCTCATCTACAGAATGGCTCAAAATTCTGTGTTCATTTATTTACCCTTTTGCAGATCCAGTGAAGGCAATCAGAAGAACTACATTTGAAGGAAGGAAGCAGAGCTCTGGGAAATGAATTAATCTGGATGTCAGAAAATTTTCTGCTGCTGTCAATGCACAGAATAGACTCAGTTTAAATTGGGGTGGATGAGCTGTCATAGCTGGAATTTGGGGAGCAACCCCCTTCTATTTGTCAGCTGAGCAAATCTACTGAAATCCTGGAGAGGCAATAAACTTCAAATCTTGCAAATTCAGTTCTACAGAATAAAATTCAGCATCCAACAGCTTTAAAGCCCTAGATAGGTATTGCCTCTGCTTGCCAATTTCAGAGTGGAACCACACTTTAAATATTTTGCAGACTGCAGTTAAGTGTTGTAGTATGTTAAACTTTCCAGTCTTACATATTTCAATCGATTCTTTGTTCTCCTCTTTCAGAACAGGTTAATGAAGCTAAAGGGAAGGAGAGAAGGATTGGTCGTTCAATCAAACTGCAACATATGGAAAATCCAACACTTCAGTGAATTCTAGGAGTAAGCTAATACACTTATTCTGGTGAGACTGGTGTTAATTGTTATTTATTCTCCTGTTCCTTTCTTAATTCAAGGATTTGTAAGCACATTACAAACACGAATTAAGTGTCACATCAGTTCCATGAAGAAGAGACTGCCTTTTTTTTTTTTTTTCCAGACAGAGCAACTAAGGCAGATAGAGGTTAAATGACTTACCCAAGATCACAGTAGAGTCAGAGTTAGACTCTATGTCCCTGGCATCCCAGTCCCATCCATGAAATCTTGATCCCACACTCCCTCCTTTTGCAAAAGGGAGAAAAGGGAGGAAGGTTATTGTAACTTAATCCTGCTACATTTCAGGATCCTTATGTTGGAGAGTCTCAGTTGATGTGCACACAAACAGAGAGGAAATCAAAATACTTCCCTTTTCAGTTCAGCTTTACAAAGTTTCCCAGTTCCACACATACATAAAAAGTGCATTTTGAGCAGAAGCACTTAAAGGGATAACATAAAAGTCAGGAAGCAAAAAACAGAACCTCAAAGTCACAGTAATTAGCTCCATATGTCTAGCTGATAATTAGTCTTGTCTTTTTCCTTTTTTTAATAACAAAAATGAAGACACCAGAGTGGATGCTACTTGATTAAATAAGCTATGTAATTGTTGTGGCAACATAATCACAAAGTCAGGGCACATCTCTTAACTGAGACCACACATACACACATGCTACATGCAGATTTTCCTTATTGTGCTATTCCCCAATTTCTGCAGCTCCTGTACACAAAGAAGAGAAGTATATAACTTTGGTCCAAGAGTTCATCAGAAGAGAAAATTACTTGTAAATGTCAAGGATGGCTGATAAGAAGGGAGCAGGCAGGCACAGAGGAGAAAACTGTTTTCTGCATGCATTTACAAGCTAGTTTGTCCAAAGAATGATCAGCAGGTCACAATTTGGCACAGCAGTTTCCTTTTAACTAGCAGTCACTCCCAAATATGCAAAACAAGAGTTTAAGAGCTGCAGGAGCTCAGCACTGCCAGAGGAAGCTCTGCAACATTCTCTCCAAGAAAGTAAAATTAATCATTCTCACGTACATGTATATACCTTCAAGATCACCAATGTCAGTGTCTGAAAAGGTTAAAAAATAAAATTAAAAAAAAATAATAATAATAATAACAACAGTCTAGGAAATGACTGTAAAATATATCAAAAAGTACCTACTGTAGTAAGCAGTCTTACACATTGCCTCTAATTAGAAGGACTCCTTTTGTAAATAAAACTATCCTCATTATCCCAGCTCTGCCACTGCTGTCTAATCCCACACTTTTACCTCCACATTTACCTGCACAATCTTTCACCCTACACACTGCTCACACACTCCATAATACAGCAGTTAATTTAGGTTCAGCTGTAAATAATGCATGCTCATGCCTGCCATGTAAATCCTCTTAAGTTAGAAGTTATTTCCAGTCATAAAATCATAGAAATTAGAGGCAGAAAAGACCTATTAGGTCATTTAGACCAAAATCCCAGGCCAATGCAGGATTGCTCCCTCCAGTACCCTTTCTACTGCTTTGTCCAGTCTAGTTTTAAATCTCTCTGGGGACCTCTTTAAATGTCTCCAAAGCAGTGTTTCTACTACTTCCATAAGAAGGATTTTCCACAGGCTGAGAACTACGTTTGACGAGTGAGTCATGCTTGCTTCAAAGACTTGGTCCTGGTAAAGCTCTATGGCTTTGGCCTTTTAATGCCTGATTAGCATTGTCTACAGCATGTCAGACAAAGTCTTTAAGAAACAGAGGTGCATGAAGAGTCCACTGTTATTGCTATAGTTCTGTAAAATTAATTAGGAGTAATTTAGTGCTGGCAGGCTGGTAACCTTTGCAGCAATTGCATTGCTTTGGGATGTCACAAGACCACACATGTTTCGTCCTGCAGCCTCTGCCAAATGTATTTTTACCCATATAGCTTCTACCTGCTACAGAAGAAGCATACCATGGATGAGAGGAATCTGTGATATGTGCACAGTGCCACAAGGGAAAAGACCTGACAAGGGATGGAGAGAAGGATGATGGTCTGGGCACTGACTGTTTGGGGCTGGAAATTTTAGGAGGAACAGAGTAATAAGATTTCACAAGAAGTTATTGGTATTTCAAGCACTGGCTGATGTTTAAACGAAGATTGCATAGGAATGGTCTTGTACTAAACGTGTGAACAGCTTCTGACCAGTTTTCTGAGGGTGCGGTTTGATGGCAGCTGAAGCCAGCTGAAGTGTGTGTGATATCCTTTGTCAGCTGTCTGGTGCACAAAAGAAGCTGAAAAAATAAATAGTTTTCATGTGAATCTGCTCTACAAGCTGTCTGACTACTCTGCCACATGACTGCTCATGCCATGCAAGGGATGAGATGGCAAGGTGGTGTTGGAAAAGGAAAGGAAAATCGTTTTTCAGCAGAGCCCAGTCCTGCTCACCATGAAACTGCTTTCAAACACTGCTGTCTCATCCAAAATATTCACAAAGGATGTGGGGCTCAACAACAAAGTGAAAGAGCAGGAGAGTGAGAAAAAAACACATAATGTTTTATTGAAATAGATTTAATTCTGATTTAAGGTAGTATGTTTACCCAGAATAAACTGAACTTCAAAACCAGTGACAAAGAGTACTGACAAACTGTGATAAGCCTAACCTAATTAGCTCTTAGAAACATCTATTTTCTTATATCTATCTTAAGGCCAAATAGCCTTGCCCAGAGGCCCAGAGGGTAGGTAGTATCATGTCTAGCTGGAAAACAAAAAGTCAGGTAAGAAACACAGAATTGGTTCTCCAGTCAGCTCTAGGAACCAAATAAATAAATAAATAAAATAAATGCATGAACTAATCTGCTTACAAGCTTACTTCCACAATCATAAAGAAATATGCCTGTCCATTTTTATTCTCTAAAATTGGCTTTGGGCACAAACACAAAATTCTAATTTAGACAAAAGGATCACAGTTGTGCAAAAAGGCTCACTACACTGTGCCCTATGATGCAAAATGTGATGAGGGAAAACTTTTAATGAGTAAACAGTTCTTTCATGTGATCTGCTGAGAAGAAAAACGTTCCTCTGGCCCATGTTCTTCTACAGAAGCATTCTTGTCATCTCCTATAATATGGTTCATGCCTCACTTCACCTAAAACATCCAACTGTGGTGGGTTGTCACACTATAAAGAAATAAATAAGTAAATAAAATCTAAGCCAGCATATTTAAGCAAGCATGGATGCACTTCAGCTACTCCACTCCTGGCACTGTTTCCCCCCACATACTCAGTCCGTGCAGCATGGAAGAGAGGAGCTGCCGATTGCTCAGAGGTTGCTCAGAGGTTTCAGTGCCAAATGGAACAAGCTTCAACATCAGCTCAGACTGATGTGTCCAGGTGGTGAAATGGTAAGGAGAGCAATATAAGACTTGCAGAGCAGCATGAAGACTAGTTTTGCCACCAGTGAAGAGAGGATGAATACTGGTAGGGTGAGAATGCTGATGACAGTCTGGTCCTGGGTTTCTGCCGGAATCTTCCCCTATAAAAACAAGCCATTGCAATGATGGCAGGGACTGTAGAGGCTAGCAGACACCTCAGTCAATGTCATCAAAACAAAAAACCTAGTGGAGAAGACAGCGAGACACCTATCCTGGAAAGTCACCTCCAGGCTTTGCAAGGGTTCAGCAACACAAACCTTTATGTTCCATCTGCAAGGGGTTTTTCCATCAAGACCTTGAGGTCTGTATACAATGTCGCACAGGCGGAAGCTCCGTACAGCATGGTCATGAAGTTTTTCACCACCTACCACTGACTAATGCAATGTATGCCAGTGACAGCTATAGAGGCACTAAGCAAACTGCAAATCCAATTGCCTCAGACAAGACATTCAGGCCTGCCCTGCAGCACCACTGGCAAATGTTTGGTTGAGAAAAGATGGAAATATGGGTGACACCCATGACAAAAGCACAGAAGGAAAGCAGAGAAGGGGAAGCAGGCTCTTCCCTACACTCCCTCTGGATCAGTGCACCAAGAAGATAGAGATTTCTTGAAAACTTCCTGAAGTTTTCCTGAAAGTCTTCCATGGAAGACTGCTAGACTGCTAGACTTTAACACTGTTATTCAGCCTTCTCTCTGGTTAATAGGAATAAAACTGATGGATAAAAATCTTCCCCAGGGATATACATACAAAAATATGGTCTCAAAGATGCCCTCATTGTAGCCACCCATGATCTGACTGGCAGCTGCTCAAAAACTATAATTTCTTGAATACAAAATAGTAAGTAACACCATATTTCTTAGCTTATGTCCCACCACAGTTTCATTTCAGCACAGTGAAACCTCATTAATTCGCACTTTGCTTATCCACACACCTTATAATTCACACGTAAAAACAGCAGTCAGCAAAGATTTAACAACAATGTGCTTTATTGAGATCTCATGTTGCTGAGATTTCATTATTCCTACAAAATACGCTACCGTTCATTCACTAGTACAGAAAGATTTCAACATCACCATAAATATCTCAAACTAGAGATAGGTTCACACTAGCAAAGTTTGGCTCTAAAGTCCAGGTCTAGGAAATGCCAAAGTTTGAAGCTGGAGGAAAAATAGTTATGAGTAAAGGCAAAATGAAGCTAGATTATGATCACAGCTTGTAGTGTTTTCTGTTTTACTATATTTTCTTGCCTTTTAAAAGCTTCTTTTGTTAGGTTATACACTAAGAAATGAATTCTCAATTTTATTCACGGGGTTTTTATCACAAAATACAAAGGAAGCTTTAACACACATTTGTACTTCAGACCTGGAAAAATCTTCAAGAGTGCTATACAAAAGGCCTTTAATAGTCCCAATACAGTTTACAGATATTTTTCATAGCAGTTGTTAACTGATCCCAAGCAGGCTTTCCCCAGTCCCCCAGCAGATATTGATTATTGGGAAGTGAATGGGAATATTTAACTCACAGAGAAGGTCTATGACTGGGAAACGCATAGTGGGCAAGAGCTCTATATGGCTGCTGCATGCCAGGCACAAGGCAGCAAAACAAGCTGCACAGGTCTAGATACAGCCCAATCCAGGTTACAGGCACAAAGAGCCAGGTTTTTGGAGACTGGGTAAAGTTCAGGCTTACAACTTAGTTTTAAAGAGTCTGGAGATACTGTAACAACAGGGAGAATTAAACAAATCCTAGTCATCACAGTCAATATTTGGAGACCCCAAAGAGAGTTTAAGATATGAGTCTCTCTCTCTTTTACATACTAAGAAATGTCAGTATTAGTGTTTGTTTCTTAAAACTTTGTTTAGAAAGACTGTATTTTCTCAAAGTCTCAAAGTTTTCAGCTTTTTCAGGTTGAACCTGTCTTCTTGTTCTGTCTCTAGACACAGACACATATTAGGGTCATAATTCCAGCCTGAGGGCTGCCACTGCAAGATAAAAACATGGCCAGAGCCTGCACTGCTACACCCCTCCTCACCTGCACTTTCTTCCCCTGCTGAAGTTAGAGGACACCAACAGCCCATTTCCATTACCTTCACCTCCCAGACCCCATCCCTCTCATTATCATATTCTCAGGTTATATACTATATTTGTTTCTTTGCCTCTTTAGTCTGTTGAGAAAAAAATATTTGGTAAAACATTAATCAAATGAATGCTTAAAGGACAAGATGTATCCTTTCAGTGTGCATGTATGATTGCATCATTCAAGCAGCGTTTTTCTTTCACTGTTCTGTAACACAATTAGTCTTGCAGTTCTGTCCCAACTGTCACATTCATTCCTACATTTTTCTTATTTCCAGGAGAGAAATAACAATTTTCATGTTATTTACTTATATCAGAAATTGCAGGATTCTCTTCTATTGTTATACACTGTTTGTTTCTGATTTCAAGAACACAAAAGATATGTCCTTAATAAGAGTAATGTGTATATCTTTTCATGGACAATCTAATGACAAAAGTTTTACCATTTTACAAGAATTATCATTTGAATCTCACATCAGCAATTTTCTTTAGCAGAAAAGCTCTTAAATTGCTCACAGGAATAATATTTTTGCTCTGCAACCATTGTTCTTCATCTCTGTCCCACTTTTCCCTCCATCCCCACCCTGCTCCAAGACTGTAAGTCATTTGACTCCTACTGTAAATTTCAAATACACAATTTAATTCATCATTTCCCATGTCTAAACAAGAGCTTTTTAGTATCCCAAATATTTGGGATGCCTGTAAGACTCCTTGCTTTAATACCCAAGGCATAAAGGCATGAAAGCATAGAAGCAACTGTCAGTCTAGGGTTTACATCATCAAATGCAATGATGCAAAATAGCAGTTACTACTCTGTGTTTCAAGAAGATGTAAAAAACAAACAAACAAACAAACAAACAAACAAACTGGCACAGAACAAAATAATAATAATAATAATAATAATAATAATAATAATAATAATAATAATAATAATAATAATAATAATTACCACCTTAATACCATTATAAATAGCTTTATTTTGTGAATTATCACAAAATAATGTTTGTGTTATTTTTCATACTAGTAATATTACAGCTCAGGATATCCTTTCCATTTATATAGATGTGCAGTCTTCCCTCAGCTTCAGCTTGAGTTTTGTCCAGGCAAGTGAGTAGTGAAGTCCAGCTCCACAAATGTAAAACGTATTGCTATTTGCCCAAAATCAGTGTAATGCCTATCAAGCAACTGCCTTATTTCTCTCAACATCCATTAATAAGGTTCCTTTGCCATGCTTGCATTTCTCAGAATTAAGAATATATCTTGAAACATCTTTCATAATGAAATTTAGTATCGTGTGATTTTTGTCATAGAAAAGATAGTGTTCATAGGTTCATTACATTACAAGAGGTTATAGTGAGGTGGGAATCAGTCTCTTCTCCCAAGCACCAAGTGATAAGACAAGAGGAAATGGCCTTAAGTTTCACCAGGGGAGATTTAGATTGGATATTAGGAAAAAATCTTCACTGAAAGGTTTGTGAATTGTTGGAACAGTCTGCACAGGGAAGTAGTTTATTCTCCATCTCTGGAGGTCTTCAAAGATGTAGAGCTTAGTGGCATGGTTTAATGGTGGACTTGGCAGTGCTATGTTGAGCTAGATGATCTTGGAGGTCTTTTCCAACCTAAATAATTCTATGATTTCTGGCCATTGGGGAGAGCTTCACCAGAGGCAGCAGTACAAATAATACCAGGAGTCTGAGGTGATTGCTCAGCTACTACCATTAGCTCTTCACATTTCTTTCATTACGAAGGCAGCTCAAAAACTCACAACAATGCAATCTGCGCTTCAAATTATATAATCTACACTTTGTTGATAAGAAAATGAGATATAAAAGGTCCCACTTTAAATATAATGTAATGAATTGGCAAACTGGTGTCCATTTCAGCTTGGTTATTCCTCAAAGTATTAGTTGCAAGCAGACTTTAGCAATCCAGACTCCTTATGTCTCTCAATGAATTTTTTGACTATGCTCCCTCTCATATAGAGGCAAGATGTGTTTTTAGGAAAAAAAAAAAAAAGATGCTTACACCTCCTGTAGCTAAGACTGCCCAGGTAATAACTTTTTCTATAAATTCTCAAAAGCTATATGTAGGATGTACTATTAGAAAAGACCGGTTCTTCCAACTGGAAGATCAAATTACTGAAAAAAAAAAAAAAAAAAGAAAAAGAAAAAAAAAAAACTGCCAGCAAAGAGTTGAGAGACAAGATTTTAACTTTTCAACACAGAGAAAGGTGATATCACTCTTCTCTTTACATTTTTAATATTTCACAGTTTATAATAGCAATAATGACATCTAGATTAGGTGTTTCATGACAGTTAATGTCTGTTTGGGTTAAAGACTCTGTTTTGCCTTGGGACCTCAGCTATGTGTTCCAGTCACTGAGGTTCAAATTGTGTAGTCCCTACTGTGTAGTCCAGCCACCTTGGCTGAGAGCTTCCTAAGGCAAAAAATCTGTCTCCCCATGGAGAAAAGCTTTTTCTTAACCCCAGTGGACTTTGGGGCACTGTGGGAAGAGCATTGGAGAAAAGAGAGAAAGCCCATGCCCTGCTGCTCTCCAGCCTATTTCCACACAAGATTTGCAGAGAGAAGTATGTGACTATTTGCTGTGATAGCAATGCATGTCAAAAGTACCATGCATGACTTGCACATGTTAAAGCATATCTAAGAAAATGACAGATGAGCATCCAGTATTCTCAAACTCTTGCCAGACAAGATTTCTATGCCAGGAAATAACAGGAAAAGGCAAAACCAAGGATGTAATTGTTTGGAAGCCCAAAATGGCTACCAATAGGGATGGAATAAACATGAAGAATTGATTGTGTTTTTTTTTTCTAGATTTCTTGATATTGGAGCCTAAGTTCTGTACCTGTTAGAAACATACAGCCACCAGACTCAAAATATAGTTAGCACCAAGATTTTATATGGTTTTGTTCCTCTGTGATCAGTTCAGAAAATCTAACAGCACAGAAGAGGTGTAAACTCAGGACCTCATCCTTCCCTATGCGTCCCATAAAGTGACAGAATGTCTATTTAGCTGCTTTGGGTGTACACCAGGTACAGGGAGGAGAACTTGCCCCTAGCCAAGTGTGATGAGAATGTTTTAAATCTCCCCTTGAAACACCCCAGAGGAGCTGGAGTGGCTCTAAATTAAAGGCTACAGGTGTTTTGTACCAGGCATGCCCATTTAGAGACTTTGCCCTAACGCTCATTTTATAACATTCCCCTCTAGGATCTTTTTCTCTCTCATATTCTTTTATTGCAGCACCAATTAGCTGAAACAACGATATGAACCCTTCACCCTGCTGTGAGTATTAAAGAATGCTGGGGAATGAAATAGAGAGCACTACCAGAGAAATAAAGTGGATTTTATTAGCTAGAATTAAAGGACGGTAGAAGTCTTTTTGGGTTGTCTTGATTAACTTGCATTTCAGTGAGATTAAGAAAGCCTATTCAGGGAGTGCTATAAACGTATTCACGTGTGCATTTGTTAAGTCACCTCATTAGGTGTACAGGTCCTGGCACGTAAGGGCTTTCTATTCACTGGCACTCTTAAGCTCACATGAAACAATCATCAATAACAAAAAGAAGCCTCCTAGGAAATCTTTAACTATGTTTGTTATCATCATCCACCTGAAAGCATTCAAATGAATAAGCAAACAAACAAACAAACAGAAAAATTAAGCTGACTTGAAATAACAGTGTATTAAGGCACACAGATGCTCCAAGAAACATGGCTATCATTACCTATATTCTCCAGAAATAAAGAATGACCAATGATTAAGCTGCCCTGAGAGAAATGATGAGCTTCTGATTTGGTCTTTCTTCTACCCAAATCTTTCTGAGCCCTTAAGCTTATCACATTACTTCCACTGTGTTGGGTGATTTGTACAGTGTTGATAGCACTGCACCACCTCTCCATGCAATGAAAAAAAAATTTCATCCAACACTGTGGTATTGCACCAACGCAGATACCCACAAGATGCTGTAGTTCTTTTTTCCCCATTGCTCCTCCGCTATACCACTCCTCATCCACTGGGCATGCACTAAGCATCTTCTTACTCTGCAATCAACTCTTAAGGTAGATTTCCCTGAAAACTCTTTGGACTACTTCCAGCATTGAGTCAAGTCCAGACTTCTGCCTTCTTTCAGAGCTGTCAAGAGACAAAGCAATTGAGAGAGGAACCTCACCCCACTATAACCATTTAGAAATCAGTCATACCATGAAGGTGTGTGTGGTTTCTGGTACAGTATGGGAAGCAGAGGCTTCCTGTAGGTAGGTCCATCCTTAGCCCTGCTAGCACATGCTAAGTCTGAGCTCCCACTGTTGGCCTGTCAAGTCATCCTGCACCTTTACAGAGCCTGTTTATTTTGGGATGGGAACAACAATCCCACTGGAGCTCAATGGAGCCATCAGGTATACACTTCCTGGAGCAGGTATCATAAATACTCAGCAGCTCAAAAGTAATAGAGAGATATTCAGATATGCTCCTCTTTAAGCAACAGCAGCTAGTGATGAGTAACACCAACAACCAGACATCCTCTCTTATTTTGTAGAAGGATTCAGAGTATTAAAACAAGGATATAACTGAAAACCTCCCATTTTGGACACAGTGGTTTGTTATTAAATGTCATCATTTTTTGCCACATCTGGGAGGCTGATTTGCAACATCCTTGTCCTCCTGATAATATAAAACCAGAGAGATGTTTAAAAGCTTCCTCCCCTAGAAACTAAATGGGAGCAGTTTCCAGCAGTACTGCTTCTTCTCCAGAGAGAAAAAGCCCACCCTGTAATGATTGTAGAAGGTCTTATTTAAATGTTTTTTAAACAATGGGAAGGAGAAAAGGGGAGTGAAAAAGGGACATTTAAGTGTTCCAAAACTTTGAACAGATTTGTTCTTCTCATGTTGATGCACACTGTGCAGCATTAGATCACATGCTGCTAATATCATGTTGATTTATAGTCTGTATAAATGGAAATAAATGGTATTTTCTGTTACCCAGAGAATAATAGATGGCCCTGGAATGAACACAACACCACATTCACACAAGAGGCTCTGCTCATGTCACAGGCAAGGGAAGTGCAACTTTGGAAGGGCCCTCTCTGCCTTTCCCACCAAAAATCTTTGATACCCACTGATTTTAATGAGTAGGAGTGGACATTTAGGACAGCATTTTCCAAAGCATCTGAATGATTTAGGAACCAAAGCTGTGGTATAACAAAGCAGGGGAAGTGTTGGGTGAATTTCTCCCTTGAATGAGAAACTGGAGACTCCCCAGATCTTTCCACAAAGTTCACCAACCACACTAGTTGGTCAGGATCCTCTGCGTCATTTCCTCCACTTCTTTCCTTCCCACAAGAAACCTCAGGGCTTTTTCTCATCACTTTCCTCCTGGCCTGAGTGACTTGAGCTCCCTCTGTAGAAAGTCAAGGCCCCTTCTTCAAGAGCAGTGTGGGTACTTAGAAATAGGACAGCTAAATCTCTAGCCAATAAAACCCCCATGCCACCTTTGAAAATGTGACTACAGACACTAAATCACTCTGAAATGTTCTGAAAACTTACCCATAAAGCCTAATAGTTAAAATTTAAGCTTTGGTGCAGCCAATGATCAAGGCATGTAAGCAAAAGCAGTGAGTTACTTTGGTTTAATGACTCATTAGTTAAGCTAATAGGTTTTACTTTACAACAAGGGAGGGTAAGTTTGTGCAACCAGCCAGTTACCACTGCTCAGCTGATGAGCAATACCCTGGTAAGATGTGGCAACCGTGTTGCTTTTGAACATCTGCCCACACACTCCTCCATTATAATGGGGCCTAATAGTGCTCCAAATAGCTTAGGTTCCAAAACAATCTCAAACAAAACTTCTCCTTTAATAGACTTACAGCACTGCCAAAACATTCACATTTCAGGCTGAAAGACTGAGTATTTAACCTCAGGACACAGATGATTTTCTGTTATTGTTGCTGTTGGCAGAGAAATGAAGGTTAAATAAGTTTGAGACAATTTCATTTTTGATTCTGTATAAATATAGTCATGTCCATAGTGTTTTCTAATTCTCTGGTTAGATGATTAAAACCTTAACATTAATGTGTGTGAAATTCCATATTGTAATTAAAGGAACAGCTGGTAAAGCAACATACTATTAAGGTTGCCTGATGCTTCACTTATTAAGATTTTGCTTCCTTATGGACAAGTTCGCACTATAGCTGCATTCTTATCTATATTTTTGCTTTCTGACATGTTTACATCTTAATTATCCAATCCTTATATTTAGTCTGTGTGTATTGTAAATATATAATTAATTCCCAAATATTAATAGAACATTGAAATTATTGGATCTGCACATACTTCCATGAACAGGTGCTATATACCTTGTTCACTCACTGAAGACAAAAGATCTAACAGTTCAGTTGAGTCTAATAAAGACTGGTATGCCATTACAGTACAATGTCATTCATTTTACTTGGCCACTATATCTCTGCTGGAAAAACTACAAAAGCTGTAAGAAGACAAAATTTAAATAGCCATTACCCTGTCATACCCAGTTATCTTACAGGGAAAGGTACCTAATACTCAAGAGGAAGATGAAACCTGCCAACAAGGTAGCTGGATGGTTGGTCTGTGCAGTGTAGTGGGGAAAAATTCTTCATACATCTTATACTTCTTATCTCCTGGAGCTGACAGAGCTGGGAGAGGGAATTAATATAAAAGACTCGACTCTCTTTGCTCTGATATTCTGTGTTCTCAAAGACACAGACAGGTATAAGCACAGAAAACAAACAAACAAACAAACAAACAAAAAAAAAACAGAGAGAGAGAGAAATATACCTCATTGCTTCAAGTAAAACTAGAATAATAATACAAATACCTTCAAATGAGATAATTTTTTTTTTTTTTTAATTTATCCTGGAGTGGGTCTGCACTAATTTAAGCTATCACCAAAAAGGTCAGATCCTTCCTTGACAGTGACTTCAGTTATCACATCTCAAAGGGCAGAGAAGACAAACTTATGCAGGCACATACGCACACTTCCTCTTCAGTTGCCACAGCTAAATTTGACAATGATCACGAATCACAGCCCATAGTGACAAAAAACCACTCACAGTCAGCAATGAAAGCAAAGTTATGTTTACTTTCGTACATATATTTTCCAATGAAAAATGTAAGGTTACACTAGTTAGGACTATGACGTATGTTGGATATATGCTCCATGCAGGTAGATAGTACTTTCTATATTTGGAAAGCTCAGTCAAATATGAGGAAGAGGAAGACTAGGAAGTGAAGCAGAGATAAAGTTAAGTGAAATCTCCAGGATTCCTTAACAAATAAAAACTAGGGTCCACAACAGAGGTTTTCTAAATGCTTTCCTGCTGAGAAGTTTATAAAGGAATATTCAGTTTCTCAGGGAGGAGGTAAATGAGAAGAAAGTTCATTTCTTCCACTATGACTTTAATAAGGAAATAAGCCTCTGTTATCTTATTTCTTTAGTGTTTTCATTAAAAAGTGAAGCCAGAACAAGCAAGGCATACACAGCTGAAGCTAAGTTCACCTGAATAATGTTTTAGCTATTCATTAAGGTCAACCACTATAATTCATATGTTCATATATGTGTTTATGTATTAGAATATGATGGTTAATAAAAGGAAAGGAAGGGAAAGGAAAGGAAAGGAAAGGAAAGGAAAGGAAAGGAAAGGAAAGGAAAGGAAAGGAAAGGAAAGGAAAGGAAAGGAAAGGAAAGGAAAGGAAAGGAAAGGAAAGGAAAGGAAAGGAAAGGAAAGGAAAGGAAAGGAAAGGAAAGGAAAGGAAAGGAAAGGAAAGGAAAGGAAAGGAAAGGAAAGGAAAGGAAAGGAAAGGAAAGGAAAGGAAAGGAAAGGAAAGGAAAGGAAAGGAACAATTCCATCTTGAGAAAGAGAAGCACCTCAATAAACCACCTCAATAATTTCAAAGGAAAAATAAAAAGTAATGCTCTGTTTTTGACCAAAAATAATTTTTGATCTTTGAAGAGAATTTGCAACACTGTTGAGTGCTACTTATTTCCAGGTTATTATGGTGCACCAACTAGCTCACAAATAGATAGTCTCCAAATAACATCCCTATTTTTTGATGCTTGTTGAACTTTAGTCTGGAATTCTCCAGACACCACTTAATAATAGTTTACTTTTATTCAGATAAAGTTAAAACTGGAAAGGTAGAACCAAAGACAGAACTTTAACAGCCCAGGCCTGTGCACAGTACTGATTCATCCAGAGCAGATAAAGTGCACACGTACATAACGACTCTCTGCCACGTGAATGACGTCCAGGTAGACTCAATACCACTACAATCTAGGGGTGCTCTAAACCTCAGCTTTCTTTTTGAACATAGGCAGTTTATTCAATTGTACTCAATAGGAACTTTTGTTTTTGTTTTTATTTGGTTTTGTTTTCTGATACAGAAGAAAGGAAGAATGTGTCACCAGCTCGTCACAAAACACCAAGGATTGACTGAGAAGCCAGCAGTGTGATCTGGCTTCCAGTAGCATACCTCACTGACTGGGCAAACCACCCAGGTGATAAACCCTTGAGGCAAGAAGGAAAGTTCAGGACAGTTCTCACTCAGTCTTTAAATATGTCTATTATACCTTTGGGTAGTTGAAGGGATGGCAGCAGGGGGGAGTTGTCTGCATTATTTCCTCTTCTGTATTGGACACTTAGTGAGGGAACGTCAGGCTTTTCAGGCAGGTGGATCACTGCCTATGTTAAGAAGAGACCTCTTCCAGCTGTGCTACAGCTTTGGTCTGCTCAGGAGCAAGCCTATTCTCCAGATACTAGTGTTTCCTTTAACTACCCAAACGTGGTTGCTCTGACAAGTTGGGTGGTACAGTACAATATGACAGCAATTTTTTTTTTTTTAAGTCACAACACTACATAATACAGATCCCCAGAGAGATCTGAGTGCTGTATTTTATTGCACTTTAAAAACACTGTGCTAATAAATTCCAGTCTCATATAAACTACATGGACAGAAGTGCTTTGCCCATGCAATCTGCATGTCCAGTAGAAAACGTGTGTTATTCTGAAAAAGTTCACAGCTTAAAGTTCCTCGCTGGAGTGGTGCAAATGAAAGGAAGAGCTGTTACTCTTTCTCCCATTGGAAAATAAGTGCATCACAAAATATGCCAGATATAATAACTCATGAACTTATGGCTCCAGTGTTCTTGCATAGTTTCTTTTATTTGCAAATTACATTCTCTACCTGGTTTAGTCTAAAACATACCCTGCAGATTCTTTTTTCTTCTTTCCTCAAAATAGCAGTGACCCCAAAACTCTTCAGGATTTGCTTTATTTAGTCTTAACATGTGTGAAAGTTCCTTTTTGTCTTCTGGAAAGTTCACATTATAAGAAACTCATATAATTAGATCAAATCTAAATTCTGACATAAATTGAGAAATGAAGAAACAGGCTGAGGGTATGGCACCTGCATCAACATTTTAATTTTGTGTTCAACAGATCCCAATACTCCAGGACCTCTGGATGCAAGAAAATGTTACCCATCCTGAAGGCAGATCTTGTCATAGTCTTCCTTAATCTGTTGGGATAATATAGTATTATCTACTCATAGCAGTCAGCTTATTTGACATCGTTCACTTTTATCTCCTTCCTAAATTCAAATTAATCAGATTTTATTATGTTCCTCTCTCTTTTTTTCTTGTGTGCACCCAAATCCTTTTTCTGCTCTTCGGAGAGGACCCTTATCATCAGTAGATAGGTCAGGTTGATGATGTCGAAGGTCCTTTCTAACCTAGATGATTCTGTGATGCTATGATTTTGTGTCTCGGCTCTGGATCAAACATGTTTTTTGTGCTCCTGTTCCCCCTAGAAAACCCTTATTTGTGCATAAGACTGAGGGCAGTACAGGGACTTTTAAAATTGCTTTCTCATCTTCTAGTCAGAACCAAATCTCCACCAACACAGAGGAAACAAAGAAAAGGATTTCTCTTAATAATTTCATAAAACTCTAAACAGTCAGACAACATTTAGGTCCATTATTACAATTCACAGCTAGTTTGTTTAGCTTCCCAGAGAGTGATGTATTCAGTTACTAAACATTTTCACTTATGTGCTCAGCACCTTTCCTCATTAGGGTACAGGAGTTCCTCACTGTGTGCAGACCTCTGCATCATACAGGTCTCAGGAGGGCTCAGCTCTTCTCTTTCGCACCTGTTCTGCTGATTCTCCTTCATCTCTAATTCACATTTGGATGTTATTTTCACTCTTTGTGAATGCTAAAAGCCTAAACACCTGGAGATTAAGAGAAATGTTGCTCAGGATATACTAACTCAGTGAATGAACTCCATAACCTTTCTTTCCCTCTTCCGGTATGGTTACAGTTACACTGGCATAAGTGGTACTTCTAATATCTTTATATATGTGGAGTTATTCTTGTGTGGGAAAGGAAATAACTTTTATACCCTTGCAATCAAATCCTCCCCAAGGCGCTTACCACATGAATCTGCATAACAGAATTGTCCTTCCCAGAAGAATAGTGGACCAGTAAAGTCATTGTGAGTAGCTTAGGCTGAACAAGAAATAAATAAGCATAGGTGAAAGCCTGTGTCACTGCCCGGCCCAAACTTTTGCTCTGCTTCAGGTGATTTCTGCTCACAGGAATGCGTTGGATTGGTGCACATCCCAGTCCTTGGTTGGAGCATGGCCCCACTGCTGCCTCCCACTGGGCAGGGGCTCAGCAGAGCACCCCAAACCCTGCCATGAGCTCCTCTTCTCTGACTTCACTTGGTGCAGCTCCTACAGCTGATAAAAGCTCCTGCTCTAACTCCTCCAGAACTACAAAACTAAGCTCAGGTCTGCTATGAAAGGCTTTTCTTTTAATGCCCATCCCTCTGTGCTTAAAAAAGATCTTTGCAAATCACAAAAACCTTGGGTCTTAGTTTAATTTCATGGTCCTTGAAATTTCAAGAAATCTTATTTCTGGGCAGGTAGTGGTGTTCATCTCCAGTAATTCTAACAGGCATCTGTAGATGCCTAAACCTAAGCTGTTCATTTTGACTCATGTATAGTCAAAGGAGAGAAAGGGTAGTCCACCGTATTTTCTCTCATTGCCCACCTATGGAAATCAATCACCACCTACAAATAAGTTTTTCTATATAAAAGAGCCCTAAATGCGGTGGTAAGCCTAGACAGCTAACTGGGGCACCGACAGTCAAGGCATAGCAGTCACATCGGCCACACACAACAGTAAAATAAGAGGTCCCAGAGCTCTGGTTCAAGACCTTCCTCATTGTTCAGATGTTAGTGCACTCTGGCAGTTTTGACCTCTACCAGCTATCACTACACCATCTGATGCCAACATACAGTTTTGGGGTGACACAAGTCAGGGACTGACCCCAACAAATAGTAAGGATAAGTCCAAGGTTTTTAGGGAGAAGGAGAAAGATAATTTAGCCATGTGATTGCATGCACATCACGTAGATTGGCCAGCAGCCTGTGGTCTTTTTAATTTGCTAATGAAGGCATAGCCAAAAAGTTCCTTCTTCCTTTGTGCTTTCTGTACATGCTGTTTCTGTGGGACAGGGATCTGCTCTGTCCTTGCTTGGAGAAGCGACCCACATTTTAAAGCAGGACTTTTCTTTCCCTGTGTGCCGGTACTGAGAGGATGAAATTCAGCCAGCCATGCTCTTACTTCTCTGCAAAAAATCCATCACAGAAGTGCCTCAGCAACCGGCAGCAATTGTGGATTTAAGCTGCTCCTTGACACTTCTTTGGGAGAGTCTTTCAGTATGATATTAAGCACTTTTTTTCTAGATAAGAAAGCTGTCTGGAGTATATCACAAAGAATTCGCCTTGATCACAATAACAAACTGGTTTGGGTATTTCTCATTCTGTCCTAGCCTAGCCATAATGAAGATACAATGTAGGATTACACAAACTTTTTCAAAAAATATTTCTCATTCCCCATTAAGGATAGACTAAAGAGGTTCTATAAAATGTGAAAAATACTTGAAAATGAGTCTTTTTGAATTAGAACAAGCTGGTCACCCCTCTAACAGAAGACAACAAACATGTTGCTCTCTACTTATAAATCTTTATCAATACATGATGACAGTTTATGTTTAGATTATAAAACCCATCAGCTCTCCATTGCAGAGATGGGATGGGTAAATGTTTGAGAAACATTTTTCTTTTCTTTCCATTTCTTTTTTTATTGATTTGCAGCTCTTTGATCGTACAAGAATTAATTGTTTGGTGAGAAAAACAGAAGGCATTTATTTACATTTATAATCACAATTTTAATCATTCATGCCATTAAAAAAATGTCATTGTTAGTCAATTTTATGTTTTTGGTTTTTTTACTCTGGTATTTTATTTCAGCATGAAGTCTTAAAATGTTAGTACTTCACATTAGTGACTGATTATTTTGCTCAGGATTTTTCGTTTTCTTTCTCTCTCCCTGTGCCTCAAATCCAATTTACAACCTGCTAAAGGCCTCATAAGATTTTTATGGATTATTTCCTGAAATCACATTAATCTAGCTCCTGTTACTTTGCACTAATTTCACCTACCATTGTATGAAGTAACTAAATTCGATTGCTTGGAAATGATCCCCTAGAGACTTCTTCATGAAGCGAGAAAAAGAAAAAAAATGTAACCCTTCCTTGATGAGGTTATAAATGCGGTGGGAACAACAGGCCTATAAATTCACAGTATGTGGACCCTTATCAAGAGCAATTTCAAACTATGATAATCAGATATCTTCAAACTTTCATATAAGATATAGATCTGGGCTTGGATTAGATTGCACTTGGCTTTGCCTCAGCTACGTTAAGAAGTCAGCCTCATTTGGCTTCAACAAGTGATACGCTATTTATCACTGTTTTAACAAGCTGGGTAAGTTGCCCAACAGCTTATCAGCTGCACCCTGGTTCATTAGGAGAGCAGTTCAACCAATATTCGAGACTATTAATTATGCTGGGCATCAGCTATCAATTAGATGCATCCCTTATTTTAGGGACAGTCTGCAGATAACAGTGTAAGGCAGAAGAGTAAAAAGGTATTTAAAAACAATGAAGACACCCTGTCTCTCTGACATATTGTGTTCTCTGCTCCACTTGTTTACATGATAAAAAATCCATCTCCTCTAAGCTTTGTAACTGAGGAGTTTAAGAGCAGCAGGTATGCTTGAGATAGAGCAATTTGATGTAATTGCTCTGGGTTGTAAGAAAAGTTATCTCACTTTCAAGTGGACTGTGTCTGATCCACGCATGGCTTCCCAGACACAGTGACACTTTTATGTAGTTGGCAGGCCAGCACTCCTTGGAAATAGGGATTCATTCACGCTGAGTGCAGTCAGGAGATAAAGTACAGATTGCAGTTTTTGATTTCCAGAGCTCCAGACTGAGCTTCAGTGGGTTGCCATCAGGGCTCTGACAAGCTGCAAACCGAAGCACAAAGTCATGCTGGCCTCCAAGCTGCAGTGAGCAGACTGAGGGTTCATCTGCCATTCCCACTTGCCCATGTTGTGCTCTGGTCCCTGGGGAGCAGCAGTGTGACCACAACATTGGAAGGGCTTGAGCTTTCTGCTCCCCAAATCAGTGCTGGAGCTGAGTGAACTCAAGTATGGCCCCCAGACTTTCCCTAGCCAGCAAGAACTTTTTCTTAAAAGCTTTTTGATTTTTGTTTCTTGGAGTAGACATTCATCCTGCTCTCAGACATACATTGACAAACCCACGATAACCACACTGACATTCTTTAATCTGGGCTATCTTAGTGGTTTCTGGGATCAGAATGTGCCCCTCCTCTGCCTCACACTTGATGCTTTGAAGTGCTCTTTCCTAAGCAGTATGGGATCAATGTCGCACAGGGGAAGATTGTCAAAAGAGTTCTCACGCAGCATCTACAGACCTATATGGCAGAGCAATAGGGAAAATACAAATGTTTTCCTTGCTTAAAATAGTATGGTAATTTTTAATTTATAAAACGGGAGTCTTAAAGCACTAGGTCCCAAATGACAACAACAAATTTATATGTTTAGAGATGATGCATTGCTTTTTGGAATATATTTTTACCTATAGACTTGGACAGTCTTGTCACTGGGGTTCTGACCACAAATTTCCCTGCACCGGAAGTCAGTTAGAGTTAGCTCCCCTAAAAGTGTTGTCCTTTATACATCCTTAGCCTTATCCTTTATGGCTTGATGATCAAAGCACTTGCACACAACAGAGAAGTTATATTTTACTCCTCAGCAGCAGGGGAGTCAAACTCAAAGCTCCGACTTTCCAGGAATTTGATCTCAACTCTAGGCTATGGGCTCAAAATGAAGAAAGGATGTGAAGAGAAGGGCTTTGTGAAGCCTTCCTTCTGACTCCTGAAGTGTCTCCATTTCGCATGGCATACTTACTCATTCCCTGATCAAGAGAAAAAGGATAGCATGCAAAGAGGAACCACTTCAAGAGGAGACTGAGTGTCCCCCACCCTAAGAATAGTCCATAGGCCGGTGGTTATGGCACTCTCCAAGGAAGTATGGGATGCAAGTTTTCAGCCCCTCAGGCAGAGGAAGGAACTGAACTTGGGTCACCCACATCCTGAATGAGTGTACTAACCACTGAGCTGAATAATAAATAATAATGAAAAGGAGCACTGTCCCACAGCAGCTCTCTTTTAAAAGAAAGAAAGATCTCGTCTCTGTTTTTTCAAAGCATATCTATTCTTAGGCTCTCAGCTCCACAAAGTTAAAGGCTATGTAGGAGTTTGAACCGGGGACAGCATGCTCACAGCCCAAACCCAGGATTTGAGATATCCAGCTAGCCCCAGCCCTTTTTGGCAGTTAGCAAAGTGGGCTTGTGGTTGTTTGGGATCCCACTCCGAAGCCCCAGCAATCCTTATTTACATAAGCAGCTTGGGTCTCAAGCTGGGAGTTGTACCTTCACTTAATAAGCAGGTGCATGGGATCCTGGTGCATTAACAGCGAACACAGCAGCACTCACAACTTTTTGTGGTCGCTTTCATCTCCTGACATGGCTCTGGTATACATATTTAGGTGTTTAACACTCAGTAACTTCTTTCTCATTCTCCATACTGGTCCTGCAAGACTTACCCTGCTTCACATGGAGTGATTCACTGTCCACTCTGAGATGCTCAGATATTCCAAGAAAAAGGGACCATCTATCCTCCTAAAACATGGGAGAACTGTGTGTGCATTGTGCACTGTGTTTCCAAAGGCCATTTAGCACTTCCTTGTTTATATTTTTATATTTTTATATAGTCCTCGTTGTCCACCATAAACATACCCTGTTCCCAAAGGCTGGGTTATTTTAGAAAGAAACAGAAAAGGCAAATTGTCTTACTTCTAAGACTTCCAGTAATCAGTTTATCACACATTCATAAATCAAGACATTTACTGTGAAGAATGTTTAAGAAATACAAAGTACAATTACAGGCAACTGCATATTTCCAAACACCCTGGTGTTTGAATATTCAAAAGATACTTCATGTTCTTCTGTTTCTTGCCAATAGCTGAAATGCTGAGTCTTTATTAAGAGTGTTTATGGCAAAATAAGCACATGACATTATCTCCTGTCTGATCAAACAGAGTAAACATACTACTTTAAAATGTCAGAGATCTATTTCTGCAGCTTCCAGTAGTTATTGTTGTAAACAAGGGATTGCTGTATTTGCCCATAGCTTAGCCAGAAAGTTAATGTTTCCTATTAAACATTTTCTTCTTTCTTTCCTAGACCATTTTGTACTACCACACCCAGCTGCTAACATCTGGCTCCAAGCAGTGACACCAGCTGATGAGAAATGGCATTCCTGCAGCTTTTCTTTCTGAAGACTCATCCAGAGGTGGCTGTTATCCAGCAGACAGCACACTACACTGCTGAATGTCAGTGTCTGGAGTCCCACTGGACAAAGGCTCCTGGAGGAGTTATTCACACCAAACTGAGCAAGATAAAGATTTGGGAGTCTGATTCTCAGAACTGTGCCTCCACAAATCAGCAATCTCATCTGGCCAGTCACCTCAAACAGTGTGTCACCCAGCTGATGTATGGACTGAATCACTTGGACATCCAGTCCAAGACAAGACAAATAGTGATTACTAACTCAGACCGGTCTCCTGGCACATGCTGAGAATGTGCCAGTGGCAACTCTGTGTTTGAAATCAACAGGGATGACAGCAGTCCAACTCTGACACCGCTTTATGTAATCTGGCATGGCAGAGAGCCTCTGCTTCTCCACCCAGTAACACTGGGGCAGCCTCCAGAGAGGCCAGCTTTCACCCTTCAGTGCTGGGCAGTAGCACTACTGGAAAAGGGAAAAGTACTGAGTTTTAAATATAAAAAAATTATGAGTTTAATTAGAAATTATAAGTAATGAATATTTAATATATTTAATGTTAAATATAAATTAATAATAGTTTAATAATAACTTACAATCAACAGCCTTTTTCATGGGATGTCAAAACACTTTATAGATAAAACCCAATTAAACTTCCCATTATCCACCTATGCAATACTTCCCACTGTCTGCCCTCAGCATGTTTTATGGGAGGCAGGTACCTGCCATCATTGCTACAAGTGAGGAGGCTGCAGGACAAGGAAGTAAAGCAGCTTGTTCTCACTCTCTCAGAAAATCAAGGCTAAGCTGAGAAAAGTTCTTAAGTGTCTCTGTACGCAATCTATCGCTATATGCAATATAGCAAATTACTGTTTTACTTTAATAACAACCAACAGCTTCCAGCAGGTTGCCCTCCAGACTAGCTCTGAGGCCGTAACTGAAGCAAGTTTTGAAACCTGCCTGACTGCAGATTATGGTACATCTGCACAACCTTTTGCAGTCAGACCTATGCCTGCCTCAAGCTAGCTAGGTACAAACAAGTGCTGGTCCGAAAGATGCAAAGCTTCATTAGTCTGGGGCTGTTTCTCTGCAGATCTTACTGTAACTTCATGGCAACATTGCCTTCCAGCAGGGGATGACTGACATACAGCTGGCTGCATGTGAAGGGAGAACAGGCACAGGTGTGTCTGCAAAGAACTGAGCAGACATCCCTTGCTTGGCTTTGCATATCTGTGAATCTCAGTGCAGACTTAGCAAGGGCACTTCACAATTCGGTATTCTGGGGGAGCAAAACTGAAGCTGGAAATGTTACTCTACCTGATGAAGCAGACCGTGACCATTTAGCAGCCATGTCCAGCCAGTTTATGAAAGATATTATATTATAGGACTATGTACTTGAGCAAGGACCTGACGCTATGACCCTGGAAGGTTTTTCTTCTATTCCCCAACAATTTATCATCCTATAGTCAAGGTTCATGAAATACTTTAAGTATGTTTTAAGTTTCTGAGTTAGTTTTTCTTTCTGGATATCCAACTCAGGACAGAAACTGCATCTCAGACATGTTTAGACAGGAACAAACAGAACAACACCCAATCCTTCAACTCAAGGTACTCAGTAGCAAAGAGGGGAATCTCAAAACAGAAGGTGTTTCTCTGCAATACCCTAATGCCATTTAAGCTGCATGAGATGTAACAGATATATCAATAAAAGAGGTTGCTTTCTTAAGGCCAATTAACCTTGAATCAGGTTCCTGGCCACACAGTCACCACTCAGCTCTGAATCACTTCCATTAGGTACCTGTGTCTCTCCATTGATTATCATTGGACATTAGTACAGTTACACTCCTAGATTATGTAGTAGCTAAGATTAGGTAGGAAAAATCAGAGTCTTGTTTGAACACCTGTTTAAAAGCAGATGTTACTTCAAAAAGATTGGCTATAAATGTCTCTGCCATAAGCTCCACAAAAATCCTTGAAAGAGCAAAGAAAACCCATAATACATCTCATGGCACAGCATCATCCAACTTCTCCCTGTGCCACTGGGAGAAGTTAACAATGTTGATGTTAATTCATTTTTCTTTCACTTGATTTTGTCAGACTTTCTATTAGACATCTTTGATTTTTTAGATACTAGTAAAAATAGATAAGGCTAAATAACCTGTGTTTTAAATAAGTTGTTCTGAAAGCCATTGGCCAAAGCTATCTATGAACATTACAATCATAAAAGCTTTCTTTGGAACAGATCAGAGACAAAATATTTCATTTGCTTTGTTAATGTCCTTTCATTTGAGTCATAATTATATCCAAACTGCAGCTTCTGAGGGCCACACAGAATAATACAAACGCCTTTGTTTCCGTGGAGTCATGTTCTGTTGTTTCCATTCCCATTGCAATCCTGGTTACATGAATGAGGAATCTGAATGCAGAGGCACGCAGTATTCTGGGAGTTATAATAAGAAGCTGAAAAGCTTTGATGCTTTTCTAAAGCCTATAGTATGATTCACTCTTCTTTTTTTTTTTTCTTTTTTTTTTTTTTTTTTTCTTCTCTATCTCATACCATAGTTTTCTTTGATCCTTGTGGATGCTTTAAAGAACCCTCCAGACCTGAGGTATCAGAGAGATGCTACCGTGTAAACACATCACACAACCAAGCAGGGCTATCTTAGCTGAAACTGATGTGCCCCAGAGAAGGCAGTTTCCCAGTGGGGTAAGACCCTGCCAAGCCTTCGTTTCACAAGGCACCGCCATAAGTTCTCAGTGTGAATCACTTCACAGCTGTAGATTCTGAAAGGGACAGTGGATCCGTGTCTTATTTCCTAAATTACTCCCGTGTGAAGTTAATACCCTCCCTTCATTTCTACCAATTCTGTCAGCACATAATGGTGATATTCTGGTTAGCTTGTTAGCTGGGGCTTCATGTAGGCACAAATTAAATAAAGAGGAAATAAGAACAACCTGGGAAAATCCTTGATGAAAAAGTACAAAATATGAAGGTTCAGAAACTTCTGCAAAATTTAGACCCAGCTCCAGATCCAGAAAAGTTAGTGTCTCCTGTGCATGACATTGGGATACAAATATTGAAAACTAATCACAAGAATTTTAACATCGCTTTATAACCTTTGCAGCTGAAATGCCTATTCTTATTAGACTGCAGAAATCCATGCTTCAAGGCAATACTAAGAACATCAATTTATATAGATATGTGAAAGGCTTTGCTTTAATTTAGTCCTCAGAAGACCCACTCTTAAATGATATTCTGAATAAAGTGCAACACAGATTTGATCTGAGATAGTTAAGATGTTTCTTAAAAAAAAAAAAAAAAAAAAAAAGAAAGAAAGAAAAAAAGAGAGAGAGAGAAAGAGAGAGACATTCTGTTCTACAGCATGCAGCAGCAAGAATAAGAGAACTGTGTAACTCAAATCAGAACTGATTCACAGTAAATTATTTCCAAGGAGCACTCAGAAAATCTTTCAAGTTACAGCAACAGACATTATCACAAACTGGCTAAAATATAACACATTGCTAACATCAAAACCTAGTCGTACAAAAAGAAATAGAACTAGAGGAGTAAGACCACCACCATAAGTCAGTCTGAAAAAATAATTGTAACCAACTAGACAGCGCTGCCTAAAATCATCTCTCCAATGTTTTAAATTGGTATCTTATGTTTCTTCTCTGACAGCAGCCTGGATTCACAAATTCTTTGTATCCTAGCCATATTATAAAATCTCTCTCTGTATTTGGATGTTACTGACACAAGCCAATTCTCCTGTCCACACTGCAGGAATCGTGAATATTCTGCATGTGGAATTTGTGGTGATAACAACCCAGCCCGGCACGAGGGATGAGAACAGAATATGCAATTGAGATCTGCAGTGCAGATAACTATTCTGCACTGAGAACAGAAGATGTGAATTTTACCCATACATCAGAAACGTGCAGTATTCTGAGATTTGCTTATCCTTAAGTGGCATGAAAACACAAAGGGAAGAAAGCCTTTCTGATGTCTGATAATGAGAAACATGGTTGACTTTCAGACCTGAAACTATTTAACACACACACATACAAGAGAGAGAAAGAGAGAGAAAGAAAAAATCTTTGAAACAAATTTGGAATAAAATGAGAAAACGAGTTATTACAGTAGACATCAACTAATGGATCACATTTATTTTGTGTCAATTTGAAATGGCAGGGGGATTTTAATTATTTTCCTTACTAAGCACATCAAAACATATTCACTAGAAAACACAGCAAATATGTTATAAACTCATTTAAGCCACAGAGCTCATCAACACTGTTTGCAATTATGAAATCGTTTGGGGATATGGTATTTTTTTAGAAGGAATTGTTTTGCTCTTAGATGGAAACCACATCATAGTCCTTCAGACATAAATCTTTTATTGTATCTTCAAGAAAGAAACTGGAAATTGTGCAACAAGGCGCCACTGATAAAATATAAGTATCCCCTTGGAGTAATCTGGATGAGCTCATCACTTGGGGAAGATAACAGGGTATGTCATGGTTACAAAACACTGCTTTTCCTTTTCAGTTAGTGGCAGAGGAACACAATGCACGTAGCCCTGTAACAGGACTCTGCACAGTGCAAAACAAAACACTGAGTCCTTTAAGCCAGAAACTGCTTCTGAACCTTGGCGTTGATTTACTTGACGTTACAGTTGGAAATATATCTCATATGGTGTCAGGTGGATTATTTCCTCTTCTTCTTTTGCAGGTAGAATTAGCATCATAGCCAAAGGCCTCACATCAAAGCCAAGTAAAAGAAAAATAATGTATGAGGTAAACTAATGCAATGATCTGACAGAACTTGTTTCAGATGTTACCTGTAATGGTCAGAGCCATCAGACACTGGGAAGCCTCCAGAAAGATTAGTCCTGAAGAGACCTCATTTGTTGTTTGTCTCCTCACTTTTATCCACATTTTTCTCAGTGCTGCCAGATTCCTTTGCAGAGCTATGTGATTTTCACTGATTAAGAGACTTGCATACTTTTGGGTGATTGAACCACTATCAACACAAACTTTTTCCACTAATAGGCATAGAAAATTCTTGGAACTGATTAATTCATAGTTAGTCTTAGTCTTTAATATGGTTCACTGGACCATGGAGGACCATTTTCTGTGACTCTTCAGACCATGAATTCAGAAGAATCGGTGTTTTCTACCATTTCCTTCAGACCTAATATACCAAAGAAAGGTATAGAAGAAACCTTGCAAACCCTCTGAACACAAGTTAAGGGAGAAGACTCAGGCTCGAGTTCTGCATTTTAACACTCATTTGGGTCTATTTCAGGAGCAACAAACCCCAGAAACACTTCATCAACAGGACTAATCATGGAGAGACCACTCATTGAGAAGGATTCAATGAAACAACAGAATGGGAGCATCTTTCTCACTAGGATGCACAGTGGTATGTAGGTATATTGTACAGAGAACTTGTTGTACACTTGTGACTTGTCGTAGTTATCTTCACATTCAACTTCACTTCTTATTAAACAGCAGCACCTTAAATGTTATATTGTACATTTTATTTGTGGAAAAAAAAAAAAAAAGTAAGAAGCTGTGCCCTTATTTCCAAACACTGCTGAATACAATAAACCCATAAATTCAGTCATTTCCTCCTCCAATAATGTAGAACCATACAAGGCATCACTGTAACAACAACAACAACAACAACAACAACAACAAAATGAGTGAAATTCTATTCATGACTTGAATAATCAATGTGAATCTGTGATTCCTGAGCCTAGGCTGGGATTGCCATGTGATTACAGCAGCAAATCGTCTAGATGCGATCTCTACTGTTGCTGCTTCAGGTTTCTCAGGGATGAGAGTCTTGCCTAGATGGGTGGGAGAGCTTGTACAGTGATTATCTGATACGCAGGTAAATTACATCGGTATCTGTAGTCTTGTACAGTCATCATCTGAGATACAGACAATAAGTTAATATTGAGCTGAAAATAAGAAAGGGATCAAGGAAAAATGTAAGCAGGGGAAAGGAAATAGAAAATAAATAAATAAACAAACAAATAAAAATACTCCAAATGCATATTATACCTGCTTCAAAATGCCAAATGCAGTAAGCTTTTGAAAATTAGTCATTTTCAGATACTACATTTAATTCTGGTCCTGGCCCTCTTTTTAAAACAGACTGCCTTCAGAGAAGTATTAAGGTTTTCCACATGGGGGTCAATAGCTGCACTGCCACTGTCACCAAGGCGCCTGTAATGCCACCTCAAAGACAGGAACAGCTGCTGCCCCACTGCACCTTGGGACCACATGCACCAGAATCCTGCCACAATTCCAACTGCAATTGTTACACCTTGGCTGTGCAACCAGAATATCTGGTTAGAAGATGTTGCTGAAAATGACAAGTCCTTTAGTCCAAGTGGAGAGCAAAAGGAAGAAGTGTAATCTGTCAGAGTTGGAGCTTAATTGGAAATTCTTTTTCCTTGTCTAACCCAATGTAGTTGCTTAAAAAACATTCTCTACAGGGCTCTAACTCACTTGGTCACAATTAAAAAAAATAATAATAATATGTGAACATGGGGAAAAAGTAACTCTTCAGTAGTTATGCTACACTCAGCCATACTGCACAGGTATCGCAAGAATGACATGAATGACATACTGATATCCAAGACCATGACTGACATCAGTCAAATTGGTAAACCTAGAGGAATATGCTGTTTCCATAAAGATTTGGTGGCCTATACTCCTATGAAGTAACAGGACAATGAGTTATTATCAAGAGGTGCACAGTTGTACAGGTGTGAGGACACAGGGTTACAGCCCTTCCTCTGCCTGTGCCACTCTTCGCCTGTCCCAGGAAGAATCCGGGCAGCCATAAAAATACCCAAAGATAGGGAACAAAAACAACAGCAACTGTAATTAAGGTATATGGAGAATGAACTAAGCCAGACTCTGAGGCAAAAGATCACCCTATGATAATTGCTAACTCCTGAAGGGTATAAAAGACTTATCCAAAAAATAGTTTGGTGTTGCCAGCCAAAAGGCAGGGAACATTCTGGTGGCTGGTGTCATTTGGCTTCCATGTCTTTCACGTGATCCTGACCAAAGCAGCTGGCAAACTTGTCCTGGTGCTTAGGAGTTACTCTGACTGAAATATGTGAGAGAATATTGGGAGGGGAGGAGAGGGGAAGGAAGAGTTGTGTATTTTGTTTCTTTGTTGTTGTTGTTGCTTTGGTTTTGTTGTTGATGTTGTTGTTTTGTTGCATTGTTCGTGTGTGGTGTAAATGCCTGAAGTAACTAGGAAAATAAAACTAACATTCACATTTTTAAGGAAAAGGTACAGCATTGAAGAGGCTTTCAGGGTAGGGCATAACTGCTTTATCTGAGCGTTCCCTAGGCTCCCAGCCTTAGATGCTATCGCGCTGGGGAAACTTGGTGTGCTAGCTCTAAGGAACAGCACGGAGCATAGAGTGGAGTGGAGACACCACGGCTAGGCTCTGTAATCAGATGGGACCTCGATTGTTCTTGTGCACAAAGCTGCACTTTTTGCCACCCTAAGCCAAAGACCTGTCATGTTTTGACAAATGCTGTACCCTAGTGTACTTTTTGCTCATTATAATATCATTATAATACCAAAACACACCTCCATCCCAAAAGCTACCCGCCTCCAAGGTGCGACCACCCCTCACTGAGCATGCGCTCTGAATTCCTCGGAGCCTATTACTTTAAACGGAGACGGGAAAACTTTACACCAATCATAACTAAGATATGCTTGACTAGAGCCACTCAAGCTCCACCTAAAAGATAGAAAATAATATAAATTGGCCGAAGAGAAAGGGGATGTTAGGGAAGATACCACCGTCAGGGGAGATACCATCCCGAGGACAACATCCTTAGGACCTCCTGACTCCTGGGATCAGTCGACGGGCTGAGCCTCTCTTCCCCCCCCATTGGGACGCCTTTGGGTGAGATCTGAATACTTGCTTATAAACCTCTATAGAGTCTTTGATCCTTTTAACGTGTTTATTTCTAGGCTGCGCACCTGTAACACCTGTAACATCTGTAACATCTGTAACACCTATAAACACCTGTAACATCTATAACATCTATAACACCTATAACACCTGTGTATTTTATGCATACTAGCTTGCTTTTGCAGACAGTCACTATCGCCGGCAATCCAAAAGAACCTGATTATCTGTTGCTGTAATAAACCATACTTGATTGCATTGTGATAACTCTCATTGAGTGCAACGAGGGTGAGGGTGGTTATCCGTGATAGTTCAGTGTTCTGAATCTAACCAGACCCCCAGGCGGTTAATGCATTTTTGGTGAATGTCCGAACGGACCCCCAGATGGTTAATGCATTTTTGGTGAATGTCTGAACGGACCCCCAGGCCGTTAATGCGTTTTTGGTGAATGTCTGACTGGACCCCCAGACGGTTAATGTGTTTTTGGTGAATGTCCGACTGGTTCAGTAACCTGAATCTGACCGGGCCCGTAACGGTTAATCAGCTACACCCCTTAACGCGACATCGTGTTTTTTTTCTTTTTTTAATAAATATTGCCTTTCTCTCCCGTAAAGTCTCCCACTGAGTTTGTCACATCCTACTATGTTATAATTAATTCTTGTACTCTTGTACTTAGCTTGATATTCCTGGTAAACTTGTTATTGCTTCTGATAGAAATTGGACATAAATGTCTAGTTTGATGCACAGAATACAATACACATTTCCTCTTTCTGATAAGTAGCACCAGTGTATCAGTTAAGTCCTCAAGAATCTTACCATGTCTAATGCTCATGAGATAGTAGCAGATAAAATCAAGATATTAATGTACTGCTATTTTAGAGGGATTTTTGCTATACACAAATCACATGAAATAGCAGCTTCTGGAGAAAACAGGTTTATTGTGACAACCTGAGAACTCATCTCTTTGAATATAAGGTAGAGAAAATGGAGCTGTATACCACAGCAGTGAGAAAATAACCAGGGACAGTAGCCATTTATTTACAAGTGTCTATTTATTTACAAGTATAGTTCTTCAACCAACACTACAACATCAGTTTTTTATTTCTATTGAGCACCAATCATAGTAACTGCTTCCACTTGGTAAAACAAACTCTTGCTTCAGTTGCAAACATGTTAAAATCCTGACATGTAAAAGGTGAACAGCACAGTCATCAGTTCAGAAACTCAGCTCACAAATTACACTTCCTAAATATTGCTGTTCTAGGCCTTGTTATTTATGTTCACCTTGTTCTGCTATTTCCTGTACCCAGCTAAAAGTCAAGTCACTCCTGATTCAATTCACATCAGTACAGCATCACATGCAGATGATTTCTAATGCACACGCCGATAATAGTGTTAGCTATCTCTACAAAGTCCTTTGGAGTCTTCTGAGGAAGGGTTTTACATAAAAGGTATGTATTTATTAATCCTACCCGTTTCTGAATGTGGTCAGGCAATATCAGGCTCTTGCAGAACCTAATTGATTTACTTGGTTTACCTGAAGAGTCTTGGGTTTTGTCTTCACTCCACCAGGCAGGGCTTATTCACACCTTTCAGGGATGTTTCTCTTGGAGTAACACACAAGTTAAAATGCAGGAAGGAATGAGGACCATTTCCTCAAAAAGACAAATATTTTGCCCTAGTGTCTGAAGGAAAATGGGTCCCAGAAAACATAATACATCATGCTTTACAACAAAATGGTTGAATTGCTTTGTAGAAGCACAGCTTGCAAAAGAAACTGAAGGGCACAGTACAGCTCAGCACTGTACACTGTTATTCAAGACATACATCCAGTGAAGCCCATTTGGGTCTTGAGGTAGATAGGATGGATTAGACTCTTGTGGGCTTTCCCAGCTCTGCAGTTCAATGAACCTGTGTCACTGCATGAACATATCTTACTATATACACTCTGGCCCAGATATGGCCCAGATCCATGAGAAACACAAAATCCTTGTTTCATGGCTTTTATTACAATCTTTTAAACTTGTCAAACACTATAGGTTTAACCAGTTCCTACTTCTTTCCAGTGAGTTGACCCTCCTTTATGCATGGCTTAAATATTACAATTCCTGGAGAACAGAGAACCAGGCACTATTTAGAAACACATAAAAAACAAACTTCCAACAAGTTGGAGAAACAAATACATTCATTCAATGTACTGAAACTGAAATTAACAATGTAGTGGTGGTTGGTAAAGAAAAGATAACTAGTTAAATGCTGTATCAATATAAATATTGAATTAAACCTGCTTTTATCAATTGTGCAATAAAAGCGTTAGGAGAGGTTTGATTTTGTTAAAATTTAACATTAAGGAAACAGATGCCAAAAGGAAACTTTGAATCAAGATGTCTGCTTAGTTGTTATAAACACTATTCCTTCTTCTGGAGGAATAAAAGGAAAAAAACTGACTGGGAGGAAAGTTCATTTCTTGCAATGACTGGCACTCAATTTTCACTGGTACATCCAAAATCCTGACAAAATACAATTTTTAAAAAATTCCGTTTACATTCATTGCAACATAGTTTTGTCTGCACTGAGCTGAGACTCACACAACTAAGTTCTCCCTTGCATGAAATCCAGGCTTATCTGCAAACAGCACAGCTACATTGCAAAAGCCATGGTCTTTTTCCTTTTGGATAGGGTCTGTGGACCAAAAGAGAGGACACTGAGCTATACTGGAGCTGGCAAAGTGCTGCAAGCCACAGACGCCTGCTCAGAGAAGAGCTGAAGAGGTCACAGAAAGCCTAAGCAAGACCATATGATGCTCTGCAGGAAGAAAACAAATAAGATATTTGGTTTGGATAGACATAGTGAATAGCTACATTTATCTGTAAATGACAAGTAGTTTCCAACCTATTGAACATCAGTAGCTGTACAGTGGAGGACTTCAGTGTCAAAGACAAGTGTGGCTATCTGCAGAGCTTGATCTGCACTGTAATGAGGATCTGCCTAGCTACCACCCAAAGCCTAGAATTCTGGTAGGTGCTTTCATGTTTTCTGAAGGTTTTATTTCAACTGAACACTGGCTAGGATGTTTATCTACTGGCAACCACAGATCTATAGTACAAATAGTTTGGTAGGGCTGTCTGATACTAGCACGCATGGACCACAAAGACCCTTAAAATTCACTGAAAATATGTGATGAATTAACAGTAAAAGTGCAGGGGTTAACACACAGCAGCTTCTGACAGTATTATTGAAATCTGCATACTATATGAATCATATACACTAGGTCTAGTAGCAACTTCAAACTTTTTTTAAATTCCTTTTTTATCATATTATATACTGTCTGAGGCAAACTTTCGGTAATCAAGAGCAACTATTTCTTTCTAATTCTGACATGATAAGATAATGCCTCAGAAAAGAAGAACAAAGATACCCAATGATGCTGTTTTGAAAGTAGCATAATTACTATGGTGAGCAGAAGCATGGTCAATCAAGTTCGACTGATAGCAGATACAGCAGCTCACTCATCTGGAAATTGCTGCATCTTCTGAAGGTGAATTATTCCCGTGGACTTATTTATTTATTTATTTATTAAACAGCAAGGGAAGGTGTACAAAGTCAGTTAGTGTCCTTCCAATGACAGGGGGATGATGTATTGCCATAAGCATAGGAGCAGCCACACTTGCCAGCTCAGAAGTCCACTTTGCTCCTTTTCCTCTGTCCAGCCATAGCCGTCAGTGACTTCATGAGAAAATATAGTAAATAAGGAAATATAGGGTGATTTTCCCTAGTATAATGTCTTGGTTTCTGAATAGTATCCACCAGGGGTTTTCTGAGGTACATATTGGATCTATACCATAACTTCCAATAGCCACCAATGGATCTCCTCCAGCTGCAGGCAATAACATTTGAAAGCTCTCTGTCTTGATAGCTTACAATTATCTAAAACCTTTGTGTCATTTTGTCTTCTATGATCATCTGCTAGTACTTCATAACCTGGCCTTTGCACATTCACCAGCATCTACTGGGATCACATAGTCCTTCTGTTATAGCCAGGTGTTTTGGAGGAGGATTAGGGTTAAATTCTCAAATAACTTGACTTCAAAAAGAGACTTCTAACCTTCTCATGTGATAAGTTGCTGAACTCTCATCAGGAAGATTCATGACATGCATGGTTCAGAGCAGGCTCTGGAGTCCTTCATATGGTTTAAAATTATATTTATTTGTAGAATAAAAATAAGGATAATAAAGAATACAAGGTTAATAAATTCAGACCAAGGGATATTTAGGGATGTGGTCTCAGTGTAAGATTCACAGTCTTGAAGGAAGATGAATTTCCAGAAAGCCAGAAATATTTAATATAAGAACTTTAGAGGTAATAACCAAGTGTATTCACCTGACAAGTAGGCAAACTATTATATTTCAAATTAAGTATATCACTGCTATTATCACTAGGTCATGCACCTCCACAAATAAACAACAAACAAAAGCCTCATCGGTGTTATAGCTATGTCATCAGAGCCAATTGTGTTTTGCACTTGGAAGTCCTGTATGATTGATTTTAGAAGGCAGTTAAAAAGAAAACCGATTTAGTCTACTGGATTAAAAACAAACAACGAGGCATTAAAGGAATAACAGAACTGATGGATTAAAATGCACAGTGGAAAGACAGCAGTGAATTGCCTCGCATTTTTGAATAGTAAATGCTAGGATAAAAAGAATTCAGTTTCCAATCAACAAAAAACTGGCAAAAAGGCAGGAATCCAGGCTCTCTCAGATTTATGCTTTATCTGCCAATTAGCATTAACACGCCTGATCTAGGTGTCTCGCCAGCTTGTGGTATCATAAAAAAACAACAAACCTTGAATGTGTTATCACCACAGAATGTGTAATTACTTTAAGCAGTAGCTGAAAATTACAGAGTGATGAATTTTAAAATTTGTATGTATTTATTGTGGAGATAAAGTTGTTAGAGTAGATATAATCTATACTCATGTTTCAAATCCTGTTTTAAATGGCTTCGGTGCAAACTATATATTGAAAGTAAACACTAGTAAAATGTTAATAGATTATGATTCTGGAACACCATAAAAATTCTGCTGGGCAAGTGCTGTTCATTGTCTGAAGAAAATAAGCTTGAGTCACTGACACAGCAGATACTTATCCACATGACTTGTGCGTTGAAGGATGTAAAGCTAAACATGTGTTTACATGATTGCAAAATGGGATTATTTGCTAATGTCAACCTGATCTTTCAACCCTATCACTCGGAGATCATAGGCAATAGCACATATAATATCTGCTGACTGATACTAACATTATAAATGATAAAACAACTATTAAACCCTATATTGTTCAACTGTCACATTCACAAGGACAGTTTAAATAAATAAATACACAAACAAACAACAACAACACAATCCCCCTGCAAAACAAACCTCTCTTATTTCTGAGGCAATGTTTTCAGACTCATTTGAAAATCCTGCCTCCCCCCCAAATAAACATAAAGATGTGCCTATGCCAAATGTTAGCCAGCAGCAACTAAACATATGTGTACACATGACTTGAGAGAAATATAAGACCTGCATTATACTATAACCCAGAGTTGATCATAAACATTATCCCTTCCACCATTTAAATCTGCTGCATATCGAATGCTGAGTGCCACCGCTTCAGTTTTATTCCCAGTTGCCTCTAGCTGCCTGTCATCTCTCAAATGCCATGCACACTGTAAGCCCTATAAACAGGAGCCATCTTTTATTACATCTTTGTATAGCACTTAATGCACTCAAGTCCTTTTTGGTTAAGACTTTGTCATTCCTAGCTATAACAATAACATTCCTGTGAATTTGCAGGTGTAATTTAGAAAAGTTCTTGAAAATCTTGTCTAATGCATTGGTCTGATATACATACTGCTCAGCTCCCATTGGCACTTTATGAATATAACTATGAAGGAAAAATTTCTTCTTTAAGCTGATGTTTCAGAATATTTTCCAGTTTCCCTGTGGGACAAAGCCAAGACTCTTTGACATCATTCACCCAAAAATAAGGAAGATAGAGCCATCTGGGGATAGGCAATAGACTCATGATTAGAGCACTCATAGGATACGTTGAAGTCACCAATCTGAAGCAAAAACAGTTTTGTCAGGAATGCTTAATTTCTGCAAAATATTACAGTGTTGATGAGTAGGGTTTTTTGATTTATTTAGAAATATAAGAAGAACTTATTTTGGCAACATTGTTCTAATAATTTCTAAAGGAGTATTCAATGGAAGAAGCAGAAAGAAACTGCAAAATTTAAACACTTCACACAGACAGCATATTACCTTCAAAAAGGTAACCACAACAAGTGCCCTTAAGGTCAGAGTTAATAAGCTGGAAAATAAAGCTTATTTCATGGCTGTAGCAGCTGGAGATGTTTGCCTGCTTCTTCCTCATCAATACTGCATCTAGTGGCAAGGTTAAAGAAAACAAAAAACAGTGACAAAAAAGTTCAGTTGAAGAGTGGGGGGAGGGGAGGAAAATTACATATTCAGTATGCTTCAAATCCATAAATCCATATGTATCACATGTACAACAGGGTCCCTTGTAAATGACAGAAAGAAATATGAGAGATGAAGCAAAAGAAAAGAAAAAAAAAAAAAAAAGTCAGGTAAGTCCTTTTTCTTTTGTCATCCTTTGCTTCCAGACTTGCCTTTTTCACCTTGTTTTTGTGTCTTTAGAGGAAAACTAGGAGGCCAATGCTGGGAAATAGTTTGTACAAGCAGGAGCTGATTGACCTAATTACTACAGGCTAATCAGGAGGGAAAGCTCAGCATTTCAGCTGCAGACAAGCAGGAGGTGACAGATCAAAACAGCTCGTCTGAATCTGAGCAGTATCTAGTAGCTCTTGGGCTTGTTAGACTCCAAGCAGTGAAGGAAGGGAAAAAAAAAAAAAAAAAAGGAAGAAAGAAAAAAGAAAAAAAGTGTGGTAGCACTAAAAAGTGTGGTAGCACTGCAAGCAAAGCAGATGGAGCAGCATGCTGTTCTTTTCTTGTACTTCGTGCCTTCAGCCTTGGGTTGATCTGCAGGCTGCTCGTGGGATGAGCCTGCTCAGCTCAGGGCAGGAATAAAGCAGATCTCCCAGAGGTGCCGCAGGTCCCACCTGCTGTGTTTTGACACCAACCTGCTTCCAAACCCCTACACTTCAAGAGCTACTGGAGGAGCCCTGGTGCTGGGGAAGGGTATTAACTTTCTGTACAGTCTGTGCTGATGTAAGCACTTTCATCAAGTGCCTGAAGTTAGATAGGTGAGTCTGGGCTCACAGTGGAAGAAATAATGGTTATCAGTGGTGATCTGGAACTATGGCTTTTCTCTGTTATTGCCACATCAAAGGTGTATCTTTCCATTAAGAAACGTAATGCCAAAAAAAAAAAAAATAAAATAAAATCCTGGCATTATATCCTAACAGAAAAAAAAGGCATTCTAAGTGAACCTCAGGGTGGTTGTTATGGTTCTGTCTTCAGTGTTGAAAAGCAAAAAGTGTCTGATGATTTGTTTCCCCTGACATTTAGCTACCTTAGCTAATATATGCACTTTCCATTGAAGATGACCCACATAGGAGATTTGTCCCAGAGAGTGAAGCCAGCCTGTCCTACCAGCCTTAAGGGCACACTGCTGTGGGCTTGATGAAGAAATGGGTTCATGCCACCAGTAACTTTTTCTCTTCTGGTCATTCTGTAGCTGCAAGTACCCACATCATCCCCTGTGCCTATTCAGGTGCTACAAAAAATCCCTTAACCATAAACCCAAATGTCCAGATTTTTTCTAACATCTTGTCCAACACAGTTACGAATTTTTACAACAAAACTGCAGAGATTAAACAAATGAAAACCTGCTTAGAATTCTTGTGGCTGCAGCCAGTAAATCTATTTCATCATTACGGTGTTACAAAAACAAATATCCTCTACGGTATTTGTACTAGCCAAAAATAAACAGAGGAAGGGAATGATATACTGCTTCTGTGAGACTAGCGCCTAAGCTGTTTGTGGGAAGATAGCCCAAACAGGATGTGCTGATAAAGACAGATATACCTATGTGTACCAATAATTGGACCTCAATCTGCATTTCTTCAATTATGCTGTATTCCCATACTTCTTACATACAAAATTTCTCTTCTAATACTTTAGAAAATACTTCAGAAAAACAGTTTGGTTTATTCTGAGTTTTATAATAAGCAATTAAAAACATTGAAGGCAAAAGCAAAGTAAATAGAAAGTAGTATTAAACTGAAGAACAGAAAGAATATTCCACTGATTGCATTACTTTATTTGATATTTTATGCAATAAAATGCTCAAATTTTGTACCCCTGAAGCTGTCATAATTTCAGCTGTGTGGTACAAAAAATTATTGATATAATCTATTATTTCTAATCTGTTTTAATACATAATATACCTATAAAAATAAATCTTATGCCATTTTCCAGGAAGCTTGCACACGTTTTCCTTCCATTCATAAATATATGTACACACATATGCAGACATTTTGAGGGACAGCATGACAGATATGGAGCTGTAACAACTCTACAACACAGTTTCATATTCTCACATTGCCCACTTTGCATAGAAGAGTCTTGGTTAGGTGGTTCTCATAATTTCATCCTGTCTTTCCCTATCATTAGTATATATTTTTCTTATGGTTTTTGTCTTCATAAACCAGCAGCCCAAAAATCAACCATTGAACTAACTTTTTTAAAGCAAAACATATTTGTTTTAAGCATTAGCAGGCAATTAGAGCAAACACATTTCTCCATCAAAAGTATTTTTCTTTTTTGAACACATTGGACGTAATGGACTTCAGAGGGGAAAAAAGAAGAGCTAGTAATAGCATTAAGTAGTCTCTGCTTCTGAGTCTTGGATGTTTCTTAACAAGGATTACCTCTTTCTCCTCCCTTTCTCTTCTCAAATGGGAAAGATCTTGTAGAAAGTGTTAGGATGTGGCAGGTAGAGAGTTAATGAGTTCAATCCGAAAGTACTGAAAATCTTGGTAAGATTTACAACAACAAGAAATTAAATAATGAGGCAAAAATAGGTTGCGCTTTTTTCTTTTTCTTTTTCCTTTTCTTTTTCTTTTTCTTTTTCTTTTTCTTTTTCTTTTTCTTTTTCTTTTTCTTTTTCTTTTTCTTTTTCTTTTTCTTTTTCTTTTTCTTTTTCTTTTTCTTTTCCTTTTCCTTTTCCTTTTTCTTTTTCTTTTTCTTTTCTTTTTTTTTTTTTTTTCCTAGTGGGAAAATGTGCTGCAAGGATTAGATAAAGTGCAGCTGCTGCAAATTCAGCTGAGAAGCAGTAATGAAATGAAAGGTTCTGCTTCGTACCAAAAAGGTAGCAGAAACTATTCCAGGACACACAAGTGGCAGTTTCCTAAACCTTCTGCCTCACAGGTTAATATTTTATAACCTCCTGGTTTTAGCTACTTTTGGAAAACACTGAATTTAAATACAATTTATTTTTTTTTTCACCCAGTACTGCATACAACAAACCACCCAGTGCTATTCTTGGTCTTGCTCGGCATCCAAGGCCAGAGCCACACTGCATCCTGCTGCCAGCGCCACGAGGTTGGTTATGGGTGTGAGGGGCTGGGCACCCTGCCTGGCACAGTGCTGCCAGCAGCAGCCCCGACAAGGCTGCGCTTTTGTTGGAACACCTTCTTTCTCTCGTAAGGAGTAATTTTACTATAATGATACAGGGTTTGCCGGGACACACTGAGCTCTTTGTTGGTTTTGCGTCCTGGTGCTGCTCGCCCAGGACAATATTAATGGGGGTATTCCTCTTCTCTGTGGGCTGGCTTGGAGTGCTGCTTCCCCAATGGAGGTGAAGCTCTGTATGCAAGTAAAGCTTTAATTCCTGTGGTTGTTAAAGATATTACACAGCCTTTCACAAGACAAAACATGCTTCTCGTCCTGATCAAATTCAGGGAGAAGCAATTTATCTACCATCTTCTTTTGGCTGGATAAAATGTCCGTCCTTTCCTGCACACTGTTGAATTAGGCTGGTTTCTTCCTAATGATGATGGAATCATCCCTATACATAATTTCATATTTCCAGTCATTCTTCAGGATAAAAAAAAAATATGTATACCTAATGTTGAATCTCTCAGGTACAGCAAACTGTCTGCTAATGTGATTTTATTTTGCCTGCTTCCATGAATAAATCTTTCAGTACTGAGATATTTGGGGCAGAGGAAGTTACTTTTCTTAATTAAGTCATCTAGACTAAATATAAATCTGTAGCTATCTGTAAAAACATGTCATTACATTCACAAAGAACAAACAGAAATCATAACAAGCAATTACTGTATTTACCAGCAAGGCACAAGGGCAATATAAACTGCAAAACAGCCACTCAAAGGCCACTATAGTTTGGCTCTACCAAATTTTAAAAGCTGGTCCCCAGAGAACTGCAGTTAGGAATTAAAAGTTTTAGTAAGAAAACAGTGCACTTAGTCGTGGGGAAGATTGAGAGCAGAGGCTGCCGGTGCTTTCTCTATCCTTCTGTAACTGTTCTGCCATTTTCTGCAGGCATTTCTTTCACAATTCCTCCAACTCTTTAGCACCCCTGCTGAAGGTTCCCATGCCAAACATAGTTTACAGGGGTAAGCCACCGCCGTATCACTTTACCATAGTTATGTGTCAATGGCAACTGATACCATAATAATTTTCTTCATTTTAAATCCATTAAAATCTTCTTGATCTTGTATTTTATTTCAATTTATTTCATAAATTGTAGGGCTTGTGCAGAAGCAGCAACAACAATAAAAATAACTTGTGTTTGAATTAAATGCCTCATTTTGCCATTTCCCAAGTGGCAGAGCACTCTTCCCATGCTAAGTTATGTTTCTCCCAGAAAACAAAATCTGAGTCTGTTTAGAATTATTTTTGACTAGCGATGATAAGTGATTATTACGGTGTAGTACTTATATCTAAAATAAACGGTGGCTTACATTGTATGTGCATCTATACAAGGACTGCATGTAAAATTTCCATGAAAACAGGGCTTTAATAGGCCTGTGCTGTGTGCCAGAATATTTAAATTGAAAAACAAGGCCAAATACTTCACAGTTTCACTTGCAAATATCTTAAACAAGTTGCTTCAATGGGTTTGCTTCCCTGGGGAAGAAAGAAGCACAGCTATAGGGGATAATGGCTGAACAACCTCACTTTCACAGACAATTCAGCTGTTCTTTAAGACTTGATGGAAAAGGTCAACCATGAAAGCAAAGAGAAGTGAAAATTAATTAGGGCAAAATAAAGCTTGTAGAGATCCTCATCACTGTGGGGAAGAAGGCATTGTTAAACTAAGGCAGACTGCTATCATACAAACAAACCCAGGTTTTGTAGCCTGCACCATGTCCGACCCAAATCCTGAAGCAAGGAGATATCTCCAGTTCTTGAACATGGCTGCTCCCAGGTTCTGCAGATGTCTGCAGTGGACAGTGGCAACTCAAAGAGAAGAGCAATACTTTTATTGTGTTTCTTATTAAATCAAATAAATAATCCAGACTGAATAATGAACATCACAGGTATATATACTGGAAAGGTGGAAAAGCTGAGCAGAAAGCGGAGTTTTTTACCAGTGAGAGAATGATTTTGGCAGATGTGGATTTAAACAGGCTCAAACAACTGGGAAGTTGAGTTCACAGGCTTGGTTGCAAGGGAGCAGTAACAGAATGGTGGGTAGAGTTTTGTTATCACTCTCATGAGGTTTAAGAGCTGGGAGGGATGAGGAGGCAATGGGGAGTGGATTTCTGGGATTTAGTCAATAGGTGACATTGTCCTACTACAGCGCGTGCCAGAGCAAACCTATACTTCTTCTGCTCACAGCTGAGGGCAAAATCCAAAGAAAATATCAAGACACCTAAAGTGCAACTTATGCAGAATTTAGATGCCTACATAGAGGACAGGGAGCCAAAATAAACTTCACCTAACTTGTTTAGACACCTTAGAGGCTGTAGGCACTGAAGGTTTTCTTTAAATCTCAATGCTCTGCTACCACGTACACCCAGAGGCAGCGTCACCTTGGCTAAATGAATCTGGCTGAAAGCAACAGGGAACCACAACCTGGGTGTCCCTTGGCTGCGGGTGCCATCCTATGGCTGCCTCCACCAAAAGCTCAACCTCTGCTACTGCAGCCTCCTGCCTCCTGAGAGGCAGGAATCCACCTGCTGCATGGCGTTCCCGTGAAAGTGGGAATGTGGGGTGGTTTTTAGTGTCCATATGGTGAGGACCCTGACTCACACCACCCATGTCCTTGACCTCTGGAGAGGGGGCTCCTGCTGCAGCTGGTGGCCATCCAGACACAAGGTGCTAGGAGGTTGCAAACACAAGGGAGCCTGGTTCTGCTGTGTAATTACAAGGTTATTCAGACAAACTGTCTACCTCCCTAACAGTGTTTGTGCTCTTAGTTTTTGAGAAATATTGTATGAAAAAGAAAAAAAATGAAACCTAGATCTTCCCCTCTGTGTACATTACTGTATACACAGCAGAGATCTTCTCTTTATCTGTGAGTTTGGGATGTTTTTATTATAGTGGCCAAAACTGCAGTGCCTCTTTCTGCAATCATCAGAGCAAGAGTCTAGAAGCACATCTCATAGGATGCCCCTCAGGGTAGTGAGGCAGAGGAGCACCTTCTTTGTGAATTATAAATGGCCCCAGGCAGAAAGCAGATACCCATGCATTTAGCCCAGCCAAGAGGAAGGAACCTCAGGGCAAAAGCTGTAACAGAAATTAAGGAAGCTAAAGAAGTTTTCTACTGCAGCTGGAATTGTCTCCAGTTTTTCAGAAAGGTGAAGAGATTAGGTGGGCTTCTGTGGGTGGGATTGCACTCACAATGGGGTGTAAGCACCTACATCGGTGCTAAATTCTGCCTAACCTGGGCATTATATAAGCCAGCACTTTTTGGATCTTGTTCTCTAAAGCCCATTCCTTAAGAAACAGAGCTCAGAGGCAAGTGGAAAGTTTCTAGCATCTTAAAGGCATGACAGAGCCTGTTACTTCTCAGACCATTATGCTTTGGAAAATGTGAAGCAAGAAAAGCAAAGAAAACTAAAAAAAAATATATCCAAGAAATGAAAAAAGAATTCCATACAGTCAAACATGTCTTGGCTCCACCACTCAGCTCCCACCTCATCCAGTGAGAAGGGAGATTCAAGAGACCAAGAAATAAGGAAATACTGGAGAAAACGTCTTTTTTTTTTTTTTTCCTGATATTTTTTTAATTATTATTAGAGATAGAAAAACTGCCTTACTTCACATGATAACTCCGAAAGCTGACAAATTAGGAAACGTTTCTTCCTTATTGCATTACACGGGGCAACCACTTTGACTGACATGCTCTCTCTGTCCAGAATTGCAACCACTGCCTGGTTTGTGCATTAGGCGTCGGAGAAGCTCCAGTTTTCCCTGTTGGCATCGCAACAGAGGGTGGAACTTTCCCTGCCAGCCTGGTGCAGGGACACGCTGCTGCCGGTAAACCACAACAAAGATCCGAAGTCAGAAAAAAAAATTTTAAAAAATCCCTTTGCTCTGAGTCTTTGCTAAAGGCAGGGTTTACAGAACTGCACAGAGGAGAGCATTGGCAGCGTGCAATGGGAGACCTGTAACACGACAGAGGAACTGATGCACTTTCAGCACCATTTACCATTGCCTTATCTATTATTTATTTACATACACCATACACATATGCATACACCATACACATATATGTACACAGACACGTCTGGTAAGAGTAGTTACCATAGAAATATGTAGTCAGGGTGGAAAAGACTACACCCTGAAGTGGGCTGAACATGGCTCTTCAATTTTAAGGAATTGGCTATGCATGAACTTATGGGAAAACGTACCTCACTCTTGGCTCAACTTGTACTATGACTGAAGCTTTTATTGACATAGTCTAAGTTCAGATACATCACTGAATTTCCACACAGGTCACTCCCTTGATCATCTAATTGATTTTAGCTCTGTCTTGTAATTATTTCTGAGAAAGCAAGGATATAAAGCAGGATCAGGATGTAGGCACAGCAGAGGCTGTGCATGGCTGTGCTCTTCCAAACCACCCCTGGGTGCTACCTGAACAGTCTCCCTGTCCCAGCAGAGAGGGAGCAGAGGCTGGCCACTTCTCTCTTCCTCCCCTTCTCCCATCTGGTGATGTTCCTCACTTACCCCAAGACAACAAAACTCGTTTTCATTCCTCCCATTGCTATTAGAGAGAAAAGAAAGGGGATAAGGTGTAGGTCATGGCCAAATGGCAACCCAGGGCCTGAGGGTGCAAGAGAGAAGACACCTGCAAACCAGATTTCCTTCTTGGCCACAACCTGCCATTGGGTTGGAGCTACCAACCCGTTTTTGTGTGCTCTAGGATATTAGTGTGGGAGGGGAGAGAGAGTCCTAATTTCATCCCTCTGACTTTCATACTCTCTTTCATCACCCAGTCCCATTTGCCTTTCTCACTCCTCAGGATCCCCAGTGGACACTCCCACACAACCCATTTGCTCTCCCAGAATTTGTATTCTTGGGGTATAAAATTGAGATTTGACTTTGAACTGACTTTGGTAAAGGACTTTCAAAATTTCATCGGGTAAGAAACTGACTTTTTTATTTTCTAAGTCATCCTATGACTTGTTATATAATAATGGCAGAGCCTACAGTGGAGGAAAGGGCTGTTTGATTCCATAAACGATGTCTGTAGTTATCAAATATTTTCACTTCCCTTTGGTGTTTAAGCACCCGTGAAAAACATTTATTGCCTCGTATATCCTTCTTAACATCTTATCCTTTAATTGTTCTCCATAGAATGAAAATAAATGGCAGAGGATGCTCAATTTGTTGTAATATAAACATTTATTTGAGCAGTCTGTACATTATGATCCATTTTATTTCAACACTATCAGTACCAGCTATGCTTGGCTGTTAGTTTTACTCTGAAATATGTGCTTGATGTCAAAGAGGTAAGTGGATGTCATCTTATAATCAAGCCATACCATCCCAAAACATGCTGATCACACAGTACCATTACAACTCTTTCCAATGACCAACCACATAGCCAATCTTATGGTTCACCCCTTTCATTGTAGGAAAAAAAATGTTTGTTGTTGTTGTTGTTTGTTTGTTTTGTTTTGTTTTGTTTTGCTTTGTTTTTGTCCCTGGTACATTAAGGCATTGATTCTTGTTCTAGTTTTGACCATTAAATGGAACAGACTGTTAGAACGAAGAAAGGATGGTGTTATGAAAGTATTACACCTTTTTCTATGAAAGGATTTCTTTCTTTAAAGGGTTATACCATTTTTAATCCACTTCTTCAAGCCACTGTGTTACAGTAGACATTTGTTATCCACTATGGGAAGGCTTGCATCCTATTCCTCTTCTCAGGTTTCCAGTGAGCAGCCAGCTTCCCACTTTCTCTCTGGGAGGCCATCCAGCGGGCTGTTCTCCCTCTGCCCACGGACTCCTCAAATACATTTTTCTGGGCTAGGCATTCCATATATCTTCCATTCTTCAGCACTGTGACCACTTAGCTAAGCCTATACTAACCATTATTTTTTCTTTTTTAATTTGAAATTAGAATGGGCGGGTATTACACTGGGTTTGATGTGTGGCTCAACTTAATTGATTGCCAATTACCTCGAGCTGGTTAACATGCTTATAAATGAAAGTCTAAACACTCCATAAGTGCTCGTTCCACGAGGCATACTCTTGTGAGTTACCTCAGTGCACAACCAAAGGTAAACCACAAATGTCTGACTGCTGCAACACATCTTCTTGGAATGTTTAGATTAGCTTTTACAATTGCAAATGTCTTCACCAACTCCACTAATTGGCAAACAACTAATAAATGCAAGTTACAACAGGAGAAAAAATTCTAGTCTAGACACATCTGTAGTAGGCAACTGAGGTCAGATTGTTTGCAGGTTTTGAATAACCTCAGTATCCATGTTGTCTGGCCAAAAGTAAAAAAAATTTAAAAGTTTTGTTTTTATTTTTTAATTTAAGAAACAAATAGAGAATTCTGAAAATGTGACAGGATGTTCACAGCCTGTGCTGAAACTCACAGGATTTTCATTCCCGATAACCTCAGTATCCATTTGAATGCAGCATGTTTAGGACGAAGGGAAGGGCCACCCCTACAGTTGCTTGGCTAGAAAGAATAAGACCAAGCTAAGGCTGTGTGAAAAGGAAAGCAACTGAAGCTTGGACTATACTAATATGAAAAGGGCCAAAGTTTCTGGAAATAGGCAGGCAGACGTGAGCTGGAGGCACTATAAGAAGAACTGGCTCTGTTGTACAGCAAAACAAGGTACTGGAGGAAGCAAAGAGGACAAAACAGGAGTGCAGTCCTGACAAAAAAAAAAAAAAATCACCAAGATTTATTGGAGGGAGAGACTGGACTTATTGATGATGCCAAAAAGAACCAGAAAAGAAAGGTGATATTACTATATTACTACATCGTAAGGATGTTACAGCATATCAGGTAACATACTAGAGGGTCTTTTGAATGAGCCCGGTGTCTGGAAGACTATGTTTATTTTTGCTACTTTGTTTTAATTAGTGTTTCTTAAGTTGTGCATGTACATATGTGTTGTTAAGCATAGTGCTAAGTCTTCCTGACTTTGGAAGAGTTGGATAAGAACAGTAGGGAGGAAATTAAAAAATATATATCTTTTTGGATACACTTTACTGCAGAACTGCAGTCCAGCTACAGATGCAGATATAAGTAGAGATATAGATAGATACTCACTGCAAAAAATAACACAGAGTGCAGCATACAGAACACAGCCAATGAAGTAGCTCTCCCAGCCACTCCCTCTGCTTTTCCCATTACTCTCCACAAAACTCTAGCCCAGCTCCAGCCCCACTGGTATCTTATGGATGTGACTCATCAGCAGCAGCAGCAGCAGCCCAACCATTCACTCACAGAGTGGCTCTGAGGGCTCTCTGCTCCACCAGCACCTCCCACCCAGCAGCTCATTGCTCTAAGCTATATCTCATCCCACCAGCTCACAGGCAGGAGAGACCCCATAGAATTTTGTGCCCAGACAGCCCCAGCCACTTCACATCCCTTCCACCTGTTGGATGCCCACCTGAACAAGAGAATTTGTGGAAGTGCTATCTGAAATATCACGTCTTCCTCAAATTCAGGTGTGCATCTGCAAGTAAGATAAACCTCTACAAGGAGTGAAAACTCCTTGGCCTCAGACACTTCCCTGTTGTCAGACGCCAGGCCATCATACTAGACACTGGCAATCATCCCATTCTGCCCCTTTGAGCCATGCAAGAAGTGGAGGCAGTGCTCTGTGCAATAGTTAGGTATGTTTTCTGGAGCTCAGACACACAATTTCTACTTCTTGCCTGCTGGAGGGATTTAAGCCCTTATCTCCTTTCAGTACCCACTAGCACAGAGGCTATCTGGGGTCTGGACAAAAAGACAGAAGTTTGAGGGTGAGTGAGGAGAAGCAGCAGCAAGCTGGATACTGCTGTGCAATGTTGGTGATGTGCAGGGGGCTGGAGAGCTGGGCACCACTCCATAGTCTCTGTCTCTATTTTATCCAGTGACGGTTTAATGATTGCAGTAAGCACAATTAATGTGAGCATAGTGCTGAGCTGCTCAGCTCTGTCAAGATTAGAGCAATTGTAACCGTCTGGGGAGCTATGAAGTCAAAATGAAGGCAATCCTGGTGTTTCAGTGCTTCAGCATCAGGCAATGGGGTTTTCAGGCTCACCAGTTTGGAATTAGATGCCTAAAATTCTGCTGATGTCCCGTGCAGGATTTGTTAGGGAGCTGGTTCTCATCCTCTTACATTTCCCTCATTTCTCCTGATCATTCTCTGAAGGGCGGTTTGATTCTCTCTGCAGAAGACACCACGCGAATAGCATTACCCATTCAGAGTACAGACATGTTCTTGTCTCAGCACATATTGAAAGGGAACATAGCTCACTAGTGGGTTTTTGGTTAACTTGTTTGTTCACTTTTTTTGGCTCAGACTTTCGAGTGTTTTGTGTGATTGAAACTTAGCTTTTCTTCCTTATGACATCTCTCTGTCCTCTCTAACATTTCCACAGCTGATTACTCACACGTAGATATAAGCCAGATAGTTCAGCAAATGTGTTTGCTGTCATTTGTGTTAAACATGGCCATATTATGATAACTATTAGTTCTCCGACCAAAGTTATTTTGCACTGGTCAACTATCCTTGTAAGTGACACGAGGCATTACTGAGGTGACTGAAATAGTATCTCATTGGGACCATGCTTTTACTAGGGGCATGATGATAGGAAGAGAGGGATCTTACAGTTTGTCATGTTTATTTTACATTTTACTTGGTTCCTATCATCTGTGCTTGTCATTCTAAACATCTTGTACACAAATCAGATCTTGTGATAGCTCAGTCCATGGGGACTGATTTCTCCAATATCAAGGCTAGGCTATTATTAGAGAAGTTTCTGAACGTCACTGCTAACAAGATAGAGCAAGTACTTGCCTGCTGCATCACAACAAAGATCCCATCTCTCATCCCTTGTTCTTTCCTTTGATAATAGTCCCAGTCTTCGAGCCTCCACAGGTTATAATCTGAATCATTCCAGGCCTGAGATTTATGTTCATTTGACTGTGAATATTTTCTTACTTAGGAAATGCTCCAGATTTCAACTCCTCCAGTCCCTTTGGGAGATGATGTGCATCTCATAAGAGTTTCTGAATTCATGCAGAACATCATCAACACTGTCAGGACAGGAGCTATGGCATGCTCTCTTCTGGGAGATCTTGGCTGCAGGCTGGATTTCCATGGTCTTTCTCATATTAGAGGGCTTAGCATTGCCTTCCTAAGACCCCGCTTATAAACTATATCCTTTTCTTTCCTGCTTGAAAGAAAAGCACAATAGCACTACCCTGTACAATGTAAAGCCAATCTAGAATAATATAGTAAAATCATTTCTGAAAATGATCTCATCTTGATGCAAGCTTTTGAATGAGGCATGTATTCAGCCACTGTTTCAATTTCAGCCTTCATTGCTTCAGTTTCTCAGTGTCTCGTGGCCTTTAATATCCTTGCCTTGTACCTCTGAAGAACAGAACTACTTTTATACCTCATTTATACCAGCACACAAAAGCACAGGCAGCCCAGGAAGTTCAACACAGCAAAATGAATGGGTTGTTTGTGATTTGTGATAATATTAAACTGGCTGGGATGGGTAACAAGGGCACTTTCTGTATAGGCTCAATATCCAGAGAACAGGCTTTCCAAAGACATTGGACCTTACCTGGGCATTAGGTCATGCTGTAACATTTTTACTTCTGTCACTAAGGCAGCACAGTGGCAGAAGATCAGCTGTGATTGTGACACTTCCTTGTGTATAGGCCACAGCATTTTCAGAAGACTTTAAACATTGCTTGCCATATTCTTTTTGCATGAACTAAGTGACTATCACTATCAAGTTAGTGGGAATTAGGTGCCAGGTCCTTAAAAGCCTACATGCATATGAACTTTGAGAAGCCCAGGCAAGACACCCTGACACTAGCAGACATCCCAAATGGTAGGCCTACAGGGCACAGCTGACCAGGTTAACTAATTAGTCAGTCCAGGCATAGTAAAAGCATTTTATCTAGGTGCTGGATATAAGCTGAAACCCTCCTAACAACCTGCTGCAGGCTTCATTAGCTAACCTCAGCACCTGGACCTCCAACCAGATAGCCTGAAACACCTTGAAGGCCTGTGCTCTGTGCTTCCCTCAGTAAGAGTGACAGTGTCCCCACATGCTGAGACTTCCTGAGCACTGTCAGGACAAAGCAGGGCTCTGCAGAGATAGCTAAACCAGTTCTCCAGTCACGAGACGAAAAGCTGTCTTTGTAGGACTGCTACCAGTGGTAGTATGCCCTACATCCCTTCACTCACCAGTATCTAATGTTATGAAGATATTCAAAGGGCTCCACATCTCCTAAACCACTGAGACTTCTCAGCTTCATGTTTCTGAAGGGAGTAAAACCTATATTCCTTAAAGAATTAGGAATTAATTGAGTTAAGGATGGACTTCATCTAACAGGTATATGCATCTAACCCTATATAAAATACTCAAAAATATACACTGGGCCTCCAGTTGCTGATCCAGAAAAAAGGCTATGGGCCTTCTGTGGGACTTGGACATGACAGCTTTGCATGCATAGCTTGGATACCCTAGAGTCTTTCAAAGGGCACTACATTTAGATGGCTGAATCACCCTCCTGATGACCAAGGCCAGGAAAGGAAAATGTGTGTAGCTATTCCAAGTCCCAGACTGATGCTCTTTTGGCTGGATCAGACCTCCCCAAAGGCTTCAGCATGCCACCTCCCAAGCCTCTTAGCTTTCTAGATGATTCATGTTGGACCATGAGACTGGAAATGAACAGCAGATCATGTGATGGAAACACTTTTGTATATAAAGTCATGGGCATGCCCTCACATGTGTGCACTCATGTGTTGGGGGAGTAATCATGCCTTTGGCTGTGCTAGAAGATGATGTCTTTTCTGCAAAGACCCTGGGAGTTTTACCCTGATTGTGACTGCAATGTCATGTTTTTTCTATTCCTCATACCTCCTGCCCAAAAACCTGGGCAAGGTCAACACTTCTCTGCCTGAACTAGTCACAACCCAGGACAGACACCTGGTGAGCGTATCAGAGATATCAAGCAGAGCAAGTCTCGGGAGTGATAAATAGGTCAGAACTCACCTGCCTCACGAGTTCTTCTAGGCTCAGCTAATAACTTATTAGAGCATTGTTTGATAATCTGAGGCTAAAAGTGCAATTTACTAGCAGAAATGTCACTGTAAGCCTAACACTTTTTTTTCCTCCTCTCATAAAAAAACTACTTGCTTCCTAAAATGGCTTTTAGATGCCAGTCAAGTATAGTTTAATTCAGAGCCCAGTACTCCAATTGCATTTTCCTTCAGCAAGAAACAGATCATTTCCCTTCTAAAAAGGTTCAACTTGGAGTTATAGAAACTGATTGTTTAGTTAAAGAATTGAAGGCTGATGTGGCTACATGGTACCAGGAATGAGAGTTTCTGTCCACATCCCCCCCTTTCCCCTGCCATGCTGTTAATTTCTATACACATTATGAATGAGCTCCATAAAAGAAAAACAGACACTGTTATGATACAAACATTTTCCCTCTGTGGCTGTTCATCACTCTTCTCCTCTTGGTACTGCAGACTGAGAAGAATTTATATCCTGTATTTACATAGTGATATGCCTTATCATTATCAGTTAGGAAAATGTAAAGTGATTGTGCTGATTCATAGTGTGCATTTTAGTAGTAACGTGGCAATAGAAGTTGCTAGATTGTCAAGCTGTCTTCAAGAAAAACTTGTCACTTTTGGCTGATTGCTCAGCCACTAAAACAAGTATCAGCTTGAAAGTTGTCATGCCAACACAGAATAGGAGCCTGGCATCTATGGATGGTACTTATGTTTGATAAAATTCCTTCCAGCTACAGTGCCTCCCTGCATGGGGAGAAGTATCTCATTAACTTTGAGTTTGACTTTGAGTCCACCAAATGAATGAATATTCATTCTTTAAGGATGAAATTCACATTACCCTAGAGAGTCCAAGTAAACAGGTTTCCCATGAGTGACCATATGTAGAAGACAAAGGGAATGCAATTTTCCTCCCCTTCCTCCCTGCTCCTTTCAATAATCTGGAGTTACTCTGTTTTAGTTTCTGTACATTACGGGTGATCACTGCATAAAATAAAACTCAGGGAGCTTTTTGAGAGTACTTTCCATACTCGTTAGTCTTTTATACTTGAAGAACTTAGTACGAAGGAGACATGAAGGAATGGCAACTTCTCAATACAATTGTGAATTAAAAGCTTGATGTTGAGGAGACATGTGACTTGATGACACTTGTATTTAATAATTGCTGCAAGGATGTAGCAGGCCACACACAGTGTGGACAGCAAAGGAGAGGGAGGTTGTGCTTTGACAAGGCAGCTCCCCCAGAACCTAGCTCAAAGCATACCGAGAAGCCACATGGGAAGCTCTTATTTCCCTTGAACACTCTCTCCCAGTAAATGTGTTCTGTTCTGAAGTAGTGCTAGTCAGAAGTCTGGGGACAAAATGGTTTTGCCAAAAATGATGATTTGCTGAACCCAAATTATTTTGCCCAGATGATCTCAAAGTTTCAGAAGACGAAATGCAGACTCAAGGTCACCTGAGAGCCAGCATGTCCAGAAAGCAATGCTCTATCAGACAAGAAGTGCCAGCACCTTGAACCCATGACTGTAATATCTACTGCTCTGGAGCAACCACCCAAGCCAGGCTTTCCAAGGACTCATGGAGTTGTAAAACCCCTTGAAAGCACAGTTCTAGCTTGTTCCTATAGAACATCCATAAAGCAGGACCTAGAGACTACAGGTCCTGATACAGGTTCTCAGGGACCATTACTCCAGGATCATTATGTTATGCTGGAGCCAGAAACCCTAATTTTTCCAGTGCTTGCACAGTAAGACTTTGGTGTGGAACAGAAGCTGCAAACATCAGGACTCTTTTAGATGACCTTGCAAGAGACACTGGAGTACATCTGCAGAGCACTTGGACCACAAACACTACACAGAACACATCCTTGACAGACCCGTGTGATAAAATTGGCTCCTGTTGTGGGACTGGCCTGGGGATGAAGCCCCTGATGTGTCCAGGATGGGAAGCTGTGGCTCCAGAGCCATCAACCAGGGCTCCCGGGCTTGTTGCTGTTGAGTCAAGCATTTGCTGAGTTATCCTCTTCCTAAGCCCACATGCAAATCTCTGAGCCTGCAAAGCTCCTTCTGGTGTGGGTCAGGGATCGCACCACACAGGCAGCATACATAACACACACACACAGCCCAGGGAGCTAAGTCAGTGCATAATGAGTTCAATTCACACATACATAAGAGACATAATCAGCAGCCTTTTGAAAACAACAGGCTAATTACACTGTAGAAACAGAGGAGATTATAGAACAGGAAAGGAACTAAGAAAAAACCACTGTACATACAAAATGAAACCACACTTCCAAATAATATTTAACCATCAGAACCTCTTTCTAAAATAAATCTTTCCAGCTCTTGCAGAGACTAAGATCACACTGGGTGTCTTTCCAAGTTTTTGGGGAATTTCCAGTGCCTACCCTTTATTCTTTTAGATTAAGTTCAACTCAGGACTCGAGAGCATGTGGGCTAAAACCTGGGAGATGCAGGGTACTTGCATCTCTTACTGAATAGTCTTTTATCAGCCTATTTAGGTTATCCCAGTTTAACCCTATAGTTCCTTCCAGCAATTCAATGACTCAGATTAACTAGACACTTGGCCAGTGTCGAGCTCCAGGCTGAAGGTTGGAGAGAGGCTAGTCCCCAGACAAATGATGCATGGAATTTGTATCTGTGTGTTGCCATGCCGACGCCGTGCACAGATTGCTCAAGATTCAGCAGGACTTGGCAGGGATCTTTTTGCTTCCCAGAGACTCAATGACAGGTAATATTACTGAGTTTCTGTTTTATTATGTGAAGTCCCATTGAAACGCTCAGTACAAGCATCTAATTCATTTCAATACAACTTTGCATAGCAAAAAAGAGAAAGCAGGAGGGAGCAGCAGGGCAGTGAGGGACCCTCCTGTTCCCAACACAGTGTGGGATTCGCTTGCTGTGTGGGGCAGTTTCATCTTTCCCATGCAGATTGCTCTGAATAGGCTCAGGCAGCCAAAGGCATCTCAGAATATTTCATAATTGATTGTTGCTGATGGCATATTCCCAGAGTGAGCGTCGCCTGAGTGTTTGGGGTACTAACCTACAATACGGAGGGTGAATAAACACAAAAATAAAAGAAAGTAATAGAAGTCCAACAGTGGGTTGGATGTGGGAGTGAGAGCTCAGCTGTCACTCTGCACAGGTACAAAATTAGTGTGTCGACCAAGCAGCACCAGCCCCAGTGCTTGGCTCTAAACTCCTGGAGGGAAGCAGAGAAGCTCCTGGAGATGTCAGTAGCCTTTGGCTCAGCTCAGGCAGTCGCATTCAGTTCTCCCACAGGGGATATTTAAAGGGTCCAGCTTCCATGTGCTTGGTAGAGCTGGCTGAACTAACTGTTGTGAATAAATTATGTAAATTACTTAGCACCCTGCCTTCTGCTCACAAATCGTTTGGGAACCCCTCTTCTCCTCCATCAGCCTATCTGTTCTTGAGGAATGTGTGCCAGAGTTTCTGTGTCAAATTTCTGCCTTCAGGCTGTTTCCAAACTGCTCCACTTCCCTCCACCCCTTCCCCCATCGCTGCTTGTTATTCAGTGGGTGTAAGGTTCTCCCAAGTCACATGAGACGGTTTCCTCCTCTCTAACTTTCCTGGCTGGGAAATAATAAATGGCTAAATGGCAGAGACACATTCCCATGTGATGCTCAGAGATAAATCATTGTGCTAAACCCCATGCTTTGTTTAGGGAGCCCTGGTATTTCAGATGGGGCTTGGGATTCCACTACATGGCAAAGGGCCCAACAGTTAAGGGCTCCAACACTCGGTGTTGCAACACCTAGGTCCTTTTGTTGACTTAATGCCTGTATCTTCGCCCAGAGTAAAATACATCGGATAAGATAAAAACAATCCAAATAAACAATGAAGCATTGGCATCATCCACTGGAATAAAGAGCAAAACAAGACAACTCTGTTTAGTGAGCTGGGTGACAGCCATGCACAAGATCAAGGTCTGTCTTTTCAGGCCAAAATGAGGGCACCTGCTGTTACACATCACTTTAGCCTTATCTAACTACAGGCTGTTATGGAAAGAAATAACTCAATGCTTTTGTCTCCATCTGGCTTCAGATGTCTGCCCCATTTTTGCACCAGGCCTCCACAACCTCAAGTCCCAATACCAGCCATGCTTGGCAGGACATGGGGCTGTGGAGTGGGACCGAGGAGGGGCAGAGCACGACTGACTCACTGTGAGGCACAGAGCACCCAACAGAGTTAGTTGGCTAACATTTGCTACCAACACACTTGTGACCATGCAGGCTCTGCAAAGTTGCCCACTATTTCTACAGTGGAAAAAGAAATGAGAGGTGGACCTGGCCCATCTCCATCTTCTCCACCTCTCCAACCCCACCACGGTACCAGTCTATGAGGCCAGGGCCATGAAGATGAGTAGGATGTTCCCTGACAATGCTGACACCAGTTTCATTTCCATTTCCTGTGGCTGAGGATGGCCCAGGATTCTGAGGCCCAGGACAGAGAGGCATGGGGCACTCTGTGCCCATGGCCATCCTTAGCCATCAATGGCTTTTTGCATGCAAGAAAGTGGGAGTTTTCCAAAACAAGTGAACACACTTTGACTAACCATATGCTTGACTTGCTCACTGATTTACGCATCAACAAGTTTAATATCACACACTGCATCTTCATAGTTCATATTCATGACAAGTACAGAGATTGTTTATGGTAAATATGTTACAATATGAACTCAGAATATGGGGGGGGGGGGGAGGATGAAGCAACCTATTACTATAGAAACAAAGAAAAAATGAGGCTAATATATCAGTCTTTCTAAGGCAAGATCAGTTCTATCTCCAGCATTCCTGGCAGGTATTTCACCAGTCTGGTCTTAAAGGTCTCCATCAGAAGGATGTGATTCCTTCTGAAAGAATCTATTCCAGAGAAAGGGCTTTCCTAAAAGCTGACTTAAATCTTTGTTAAACTTATAACTTGTTACATTATCCACAATGAAGAGAGACAGAAAGGTTTATTACCACCTCACCGAAGAAGAATTTTATTAATTCAAAGCCTGGCAGAAACAATTCTCACCAGTTTTCTCCACATTTATTAGGCAGACACAGCTCTTGACACCTGCCCTTGTGGAGAGTGTTTTCTAGACCTCTGACCAGGCTCATTTCTCTCCCTTGGACTTTCTGCAGTCTTTCTTGATGTGTGGTACCCAAAACTGGAATCTGCTCTCTACTGGAGGTTTTACCAATGGAAGGATTACCTCATATGTCTTTTGTACAACTCTACTGTTTATATATCCCAGAATAATATTTGCTTCTTTCACAACAGGATGCCATTACTGACTCATGCTGAGCTCATGATCCACTACAATTCCCAGATCTTTGCTACCTCTCCTCTCATTTCCCATCAAGCATTCAGGGAGGCATTTAGCCCTATCGACATGCCAATTTGTATTCAGTGTTATCCTATTTCTTTCAGAGCATTTCTCCCATTTCTCAGGCCTGTCCTGCAAGATGCTGGCACTTTGTCAGTGCTTGGAATCACATGCAGATTCAACATAGTGATTCTCTAGTCCACCACTTAAGTCACTGCAAAGATAACAGTGGATATATACCCAGGACAGTCTCTTAGAGGCTTACCTGATAAACTCTTTCAGACAATATCAAACTGCTGACATCTGGTTCTTGGCTGTCATTTTCCAAGCAGCACTGAGTGCATCTTGCAGCAGCCTCATCGAGAGTCAGTGGTCCCTTAGCCAAGGCTCTTGGGCAGCAGGGTGCTCATGAGACCTTCAAAACAAAGCTGACAAGGAAGGCAATGCAGGGTTTTTTTCAGTATTGTTCATCAAGCCCAGCAAAGTTAGAGGCCCATGATTCAGACCACAATTCCCTGGATACTTATGAAAATGCCATTTGAGGCAGTGTCAAAAAACCTTACTGCATTCTTGCCTATCCACATGACTTGTTACCCCATCATAGGAAAAACAAACAAACAAACAGGCTGGTTTGATATGATCTGGTCTTGACAGGTCATATTGATAACTACCAAGCACTCTGCTCTCTTACACATCATTTGATCTCTTGTCCAAGGATCTTTCTGGGAAACAAAAGTCAGGTCAGCTGGGAGACTGTGTCCTCTTTTTTTTTTTAATAGGCACTCTGTCAGCCTTTTTTGAGCTCAGCATCATCCAAATTCTCCAAGCTAATTACCATGGCCTTCAAGATTGTTCAGCCAGTTCCCTAAGTAACCTAGGGTGAATTACAGGCCTGACTGATCTGAGAAAATCTAATTTATCTAAGCAGTTTCTAAACATTTCTTTCCCTATTCTTGCCTGAGTTCTTACCCTTTTGTGGCTGGTGTTAACTGTGTCAACCATCTGATTACAGTCAGGATTTTTAATGAAGACTGAAGCAATAAAAGGCATTAAACACTTCGGTCTTCTTGGCATGCTTTGTTATTAGCTTTCCTGTCCCATTTATTAGCTGGTTAATGCTTTTTCTGGTCGTCCTCTTACTGCCAAGGAAGTTATACAGTGTTTTCATGTTACCCCTTATATCTCTTTATCTTATTCTGTGTGCTGGCCTTTCTCATTTTGTCCTACATACTTGTGCTATTCTCTTGTACTCATCCTTAATTTCTTGACCTGGATTTCACTTTTTGAGTATTTACTTTCAGGTTTTACAGTTGCTACAGAATTTCTGACTTAGCCAGACTGGTGTGTTACTAGACATTGTACCTTTTCCTTCCACTGAGTGAATTTGAAATATAGGCTTAATTTCTTTAACTAATACCAATTCTTCTGTTCAAATCAATTTTATGAGTGTGTTCAGAATTTCTTAACAATTTCTCTTATTAGTTCACAAAGATTATGAGTTCTCCCCTAAAAGACACTACAGTTAAAAAAAATAATGTATATATATATATATATATATAAATTTGGGTCATCTTTGATTATGCATTGGCATATGACTTTGCAGGAATCCAAGTCAAATGAGCACAGTCCTGCCTTCAGTCTTGAACTATTAATATATATGATTCATCCACAAAAAAGACAGCCCAAGAAAGGTGATTCAGAGAACTTCAGTAATGATGTAAATGAAACAGTTAATGATCTTATTAGATCTAAATGCTGGAGCAAGGTTAGATATGCCTGATGGATTTGTTAATGATAATGATTTGGCTGATGGTTATACATGGGACCCTAATGAAGATCTATTGCTTTCTGGTTTTCCCTTTTTTATTTAGAGAGGTTAAGAAAGCATTACTTCAAATGGGTTTGAGTAAAAGTGCAGTGGCAAGCAACCTTGACCACAAATTATTTAAAATAATTGCTTTATCCACAGTAAAATTAGTAGTTGATTTATATCACTTGTCTTTCTTCATTGCAAAATATTATAGTGTCACTGTAAACTGTAACAATTTCTACAGAGGTGGCATAAAAGCAAATGCGCTCTGTTCCTCAGCTGTCAAAGATTCTGGGGCAAGCCCCAGTTTATACTTTATCAAAAGAGTTTTGAATTAGCAGAATGAAGACTTTAAAGCATTCTGCTACTCCACTTGCAATAAGAACACAGAGGGAACTCTTCATCTGTTGAGGAAATTTAGGTTGATTGCAGCTGTTTGGAGCAGGCCAGTTGCATGAAATGGGTGCAGGTAGTACCTTACCACATTCATTTGGACAGCTGTAGAGTCATCTTTGTACCCAAAACAGACACGTCCAGTGCGCAAATCAAATCTTGGGAAGGTTGAACCTTTTCTGAGAGTAAAGAGGGAGTTTAAGGTTCTTACCTGCCTGAGGCATCTCTGTCAAGGGTCTTAAACAGACCCTTCCTGGAGTCCAGTGTTGGATCTGTGCTGTTTTGTGAAAATCAGCCTTATTATCTGGTGTTCAGGCCTGGAGAAACTGGTGGTGAATGGATAAAGACCTCTCTTGAGAACTCAGATCCGTGACCTAACTGGTTTGGCTGTAAGAGTCAACAGCAAAGCTCCACTGGCTTCACTTTTGCACTACTGAATACAAATAAAGGAGATGCTGGAAGGGGAAAAGGAGTGACACCCAAGATCATGGACACAATCAGCTGTCGCCAGGAGGAGAGGCTGGTACCCAAGTCTCGGTTTTGTAGACTACACCAGTTTCCCTACCATGTGCCTGTTGTAGTTTGTAGGACTAATACTGATAGCAGAGCCTTTTCCTGTGCATTTATCCAAAAATAGCTCAAGTTCTTTCCCAGGAGATACTGACTTTGGCATAAATTGCAACAAATGCCATCACTGCTTAAGACTTTTAAAACTCTGAAAAATAATATGCTGCATGTTTTTCCCCTGTTGAAAAAGAAGCTTGAGATATAATAGCTATGGAATAACAGACAGAATTATTTTTGTCTCTTTAACGGTCTGTGGGTTGTTTGCATATATATATTTGTATTTGTGTGGGTCTGTGTGTGTGTTTGTGTGTACATGCCCATATGTTGTTAGTTTTCAGTTCCTTATCTTTGTAGAAAATGACCATGAAAACTTGTTAAGTTGGTCTATGCATGCTTCATAGCTAACAGGGAGGACTGATTTCCTTATCACAAGCTAAATAACAAAACCTCTCACACTTTATTAACATTGACAGGAAAGTGAGAATCCCTCACGTCACCTTACTATTAAACAGCTAGCAACATTTGTGGTACTCAGTATTAATCTAAAGGGATATTAGACTTATCTGATGTTTAATTCTCACTTAGTATTAAAATAAGCATTTATTCGTGTTCAGCATTGCAATAAGGGAGCAAGGGGGGCTATTCCTGCAGATGGGAATCAGATTTCTCCCCAGGTTTTGTAGCTGCAATAAGACCGTGGTCTTGCAGTTCAGCCCTTAAGCCCAGGATGCCATGGGCATCCACACCAGTACAATATCTGCCACCTTGCTTGAGGCTGCATGTGCCAGCTCAGAAATGGAGCTGATTCTTCCCAGGAAATCAAACCCGTCCATACCTCATTGTGCAACTGAACAGTGTTATTCATTGTATACAGAGATATTACACAGCAACATCCTGAATCTCCATGATGCAAGGCATGAGTGACGCTGAGATGCTGCTCAGTTCCCACCAAGGTGAACAGGAGCAGAGGATATTCAGGACATCCCAGGAAGACATCCAACGCCTTCGAGATTTTATCTGAATCTTGATGTGCATTAGAAAGCTTCGTTGGCAGAGTGTATTGTGGGCAGATGTGAGCTTGCTCAGCTGGTATGTGGAGCCAAGAAAGCTGTGTGACCATGTTAGTACAGAACCATCCAGTGTGGGTAAGCCCTGATGAGAGGCTAGGGGTGTTACTTCAGGCTTGGCACCCTGCTACCACTATCACCATTTTTTTCTTCAGCTCAAAGGACAGGCACCAGGAAGGCCCATTCTACACCGAGCAGCAGCAAGGGCAATCTCACATCTGCAGATTTCCTTTTTCTTCCAGGCTCTGTGTGATCACACACTTCTAGCTTATAAGAAAGAGAAACATGCACTAAACCCTCATTGCTGTGTGTACTCTGAAAGAAGTGCCAGTCTGCACACTATCAGGGATTAGGGACTGGGCAAATCCTACTGCTACAGACAGAATCTTCCTCATACACTTGTGCTATGCACACATAAATGAGTTGTGGGAGGACAGACTACCAAAGGCTGCACATACCTGGCATCACCTGCACCGAGGCCCTGAGAGCTGCTTCTGGCCTGTTTTAGCTGCAATAGTTGCTCAGCAAATATCTCCCCCAGTGCTGTGCATTGCCTGCTGCAGCCACATTTTTGAGTCTGCTCACTGAGATTTAGTTGATCACTGGCCCAACTTCCCCATACCTTTTTAAAATCCCATTTTGAGTTGGAAAAAATATTTTCCTGACAGGCTCTGGATGTGAGCAGGTACATTCATCGTACAACAAAGAGAAAAGACACTAAACCCTTGCTCCTCTCGAGAGTCAGGAAGAAGCAGCACTTTTTAGACCCTGAGGGATTAGGGGTTGGATAAATCCCACTCTCCTGAACCTGCAGGGATAAAGATACACTTCAAAAAACAGGAGGAGGCATGGGCTTCAGAGGAGTGAAGCAAGATGAGACCAGGTCAGCTCAGGACCAAGTGTTTTTACCACAGTAACAGGGGGAGGAAAGGATGTAAGACATGGACTCCTGATGGCTCTTGAACAGGAGATGTTTATTGCCCTTTTTCACTACTACATATACTTTCCCCATAGCCCCACATGTTGTCCAAGCGCCCAAATTTGTCATACAAGTGGTTAGAGACCCTCAGACATGTTCCTCGAGCCAGCCAGCAATTGGCCACTGCCTTAAAGCTCATCTTTATCTCAACCTTGCTCAAGTTTTTGCTTCTACTGCTTGTTTCCTCATTATCTCTAATCCAGGGACGTGTGAAACAGTGTGGAGCACCTGCAAATTCCTTTCCCACAGGGGGAAGACGTGGTTGAATAAAATTAGTGAATCCATCATAATCATATACCCTCACCACAAGAAGTCCCTCCTGACTGTGACCACCCTGAGGGTGCCTCCAGGCTCTAAAGAGAAGAGAGCACCCTTCTGGGGTGAAAAAAAAAAAAAAAAAAAATAATGATGACAAAGATCCTTTTGCTGTGAAGGTCCCAAGCAGAAGAGTCAAAGCCATGACTGTGGTCAAATCCAGTATGCAGCATGCAATGGGGGAAAAGAAGACAAAAAAATATCTCCTTTCCCTCATACCATGAGATTTCCTTCAGTCAGCAATGTCAGTAAACTATTTATTTGAAAGTAAGTCCTTTCTTAGACACAGCACAAAATTTCTGTTAAAACCTTCTCAAAAATCTGCCTCAAGTGTGTGCCTCTGAGCACCTTCCTCTGAAAATCACACCACTGCTTGTCAGCCATTGCCAAAGGTGCCAGCATCTGCATTGCAGGAGGTAAGGATCCTTCTTCTTCATGAACTCAGGAACATTTTGGGAGTTATAGGGGAGCGGAGCATGTGTCCTGACATTTGCCCATACATATACTCAGGGAACTCCATCACCTCAAGCTTCTCCAACATTTCCTCCATGTTTTTCAGAGCCCCAGCTTTGCCCAGGATGGGATGTCCTGGGCTGTTGTGGAACTTCCTGACCTCAGCTGGTTTCCACAAAGTGTCAGCAGTCAATGGAGTCAGTATTTCCGCAGCACCAGCTTCTTAGCAAACACATCTGGTCCCATGCTTGTGGCAGTGGCAATGGTGTATGCTTCCAGAGAAGTTGCTTTCATCATTTCAAAGTTTTTCATCCATGTATCATAATAGATGCATCTCCATTGCATGGCAGATGTTTTTCCCACTTTGTGTTGCAATCCTAGTTATCCAGCCCAACAGACCTGCTGGGACAAAGCACATGTCTTTCTTTCCTTTCTCAGGCGGATGGGTTACCCTCCGATAGAGAAGTGGTGCTTTGCAAGATCCCATTGCAACACGCATGCCACCAGGGTGAGACTGGAGGGTGCAGCTGCACCCTGGACCTGGGAGGTCAGACATACCCGTGCTATTTCCACGAGCCTAAAAGCGATGTCAACTGGGGATGTTTCAGTCACATCCAGTTCTGCACAGTAAAGAGTCGGAGAGGCAGAGAGAATTGAACAATGGCAAAGATGTCCCCAAGCACCCACAAACCCTTCATGCAACTGTACCTCCCATAAAGCAATATGCTATATACCAGAGTGTATGGCATCTAATATTGCCATGAAAGTCCCTGGAATATGGATATGCTTTGTAGTCCATCTTCATTTAGTTTGCCAGTGATGAAGATGCACAGTGTCCTCACATATGCATGCTGACAGCTCAGTGCTAATGGCAGTGACACATTTTTGGATGAAATTGTGAAATATAAATGTATTTGAATTTTCAAAGTTTTACATCACACTGCCTTGAGCCTTTGGGATTCTGGGTGCATCTCTCCATATTTCTTTAAGATGAGAGGGGAGATCTTCCCAGCCTCCCCTGTACTATTTCATTCCTACAGCCAGATGCAGACTGGTTCGGCCCATGCTCCATCCCACAGCTGCCCCAGTTACACCACTAGGAACGACCGGCAGCCATCTACCAGGAGGGAATTGCCAGAGTCTGGCATGCACAAGCCATGCCTCCTGCATATGGGGTGGAGGGCGCCAGTGCTGGGGAACGTACGTCTGGAAAGCAGGAGGGGTGCCTACATGGTGTGGCACAGCGCTGTGCAGGCAGCCTGGAGAGGTCCTACGCGTGTAAACTTAAACACATACCAGCAGTGGATGGCTTCAGAGAGCAATCACTTATTCTTTTGAAAGTACCCTACCAACTTGTTTTAATTGTGGAGAAATAATCAGAGGGAACGAGTTTGAGAGAGTTAGTCTATTAATCATTTATTGTGTTATTTTTATATGGCATTGTGCTGCTGCTATGATATGTTAAATATTGCAGCTTGATGTGTGGTCCCCAGGCCCAAGGAGTCCTATAAATTAGATGGATTTTTCTAAAGTACTCTCAGTGAGAAAAGTTCCAGAAAAAGTGAGAATAGCTCCATATTGTTCTATCTCCTTAGATGCAAAATAACCCTGGTTGACTGTGTATTATCCTAACTACGCAATATTCCCATGGGAGTTGTATCCATCGTCTTGTATCCAAAGTCTTTTTTTTTTTTAATGGGGTTTAGAGCAGGAAAACTAATCTGCATGGCTATTGTGAGGTACAGCATCAAAATAAAAGAAAAGCTTCTCAGGCCATTGTAAAAATCTGTTAAAAACAGAGCAAAAATTAACTTTGTCTTTCCCAGAGTGAGGTCTGAGAAAAGCTAGCAATGTTCCTGGCCTCAACCTTCTTTATTAATGAGTCGGAATCAATGTGTATGTTTTCCTACAAAATATATGAGAGGAGAATCCTTCATCCACCCAGGTAGGTCAGAAGGAGAGCTCCAACCTTCTGTGCACTTCAGATGTGTCATCTGAGGGACCCCAAGCCCTGCCACTGCTTTTGCAGAGCTTATAAACGTCTGACCTGCTGCATAGGTATCCATCTCCAGCCAAAGTCATGAAGGATCAAGTTTCTTCCTGTCCAATCTGGGGACTAATTTTGGCCCAAGGAAGCCATTCTCTGTGCAAAACGATTATGTCACTGTCCTGACAGCAGCAAATGCAGCTGTATGCCTGAAACAGCTGCTGCTGGAGTGGGGTGAAAAATAGGTTTGCCATTTGCTGAGAAACAGAGCTTTCCCCATGTCTTTTTCTCTTTAGTTTTTATCCAGAACAACATCAGGTCCCAATGTATTAACAAATCAAAACTGATTGCACTCAGCACCTCTCAGGAAAGCCCCAAGTTACAGGAAACACCCTTGGAAGGGATGTCAGAATTACCAGGCCTCGTATGAATGGGTAATACTGGAACTTGCGAAAAGATTAACAAAAATCAGTTTCCGTATTTAAAAATAAACCTGCTTCACTCCAGAGTCCATGAAAAAAAAAAAAAAAAAGATACATGGAACTCTATACAAAGTTTGTAGGGTTTCCTGCCCTATAAATCAGTACTATATTTTTTCCTTAAAAAAAAAAAAAAAAAAAAAAAAAAGAAGAAAAAAAAGGGGGAAGGAAGAAAAAAAGAGAAGAGAAGAGAAGAGAAGAGAAGAGAAGAGAAGAGAAGAGAAGAGAAGAGAAGAGAAGAGAAGAGAAGAGAAGAGAAGAGAAGAGAAGAGAAGAGAAGAGAAGAGAAGAGAAGAGAAGAGAAGAGAAGAGAAGAGAAGAGAAGAGAAGAGAAGAGAAGAGAAGAGAAGAGAAGAGAAGAGAAAAGAAAGGAAAAGAAAGGAAAAGAAAAGAAAAGAAAAGAAAAGAAAAGAAAAGAAAAGAAAAGAAAAGAAAAGAAAAGAAAAGAAAAGAAAAGAAAAGAAAAGAAAAGAAAAGAAAAGAAAAGAAAAGAAAAGAAAAGAAAAGAAAAGAAAAGAAAAGAAAAGAAAAATCTGGGCTTGCAATCTTTATGCCAAGTTTTCACTCAGACAATCAGAAGAATCAGAGTTTGAAGGAGTATAATGAAGTATAATTTGGTGCAGTAAATTATCAATATTAAAAATACTATGAGAAATAGCTGCTAAAAATACTATCACAAGAATGGGATGATTCCAATGGCTTTTTCTCTGGTAAATCTCTCAGTTGATTTACAGTGAAAGATTTGCCTGAAAATGGGCCGACACTGCAAGATTTTGATGGCTGCTTTTAGTTGTATGGAAAAAAAATGAATGAATATGATCCAACTTTCATTGAAGTCAACGGAAACCTCCTATTTGAGGAACAGGCTTACTGTGGCCAAAGAGTAAACCCTAAAATCCATCAGTACAATCATTCATAGAGCATCTTCAGCCAAATTGAATAGATGTAACTTGGGAAAAAAAAAATGGTTATTATTCTCTACAGAGGTGTGTCATGTTCTCATTAGTCAAAGTTTCAAGATGACCACAGTGTTGTGTTTTTTTTTTGGCTGAGGCCACAATGGGTGCCCTTCAGTCACTTGAACCCATCTTGTGATGCTTGTTAAGGTCTGAATTGGAGCATCCTTGAGTACACCCACAAAAAATACTATGCAGTGGTTCCTGATTGCTCCTCAGAAAATAAGTAAACAATAAATAAAAGGAAAAATAAAAAATGTCTAGATTTATGTGAGGGCACGTTCCTGACATGCCCTCATACTGTAGCGTTGCTACACTATTAGGCAAAACTGACATAATGGCTCGTGTGTACAGCAGAAGTTGTCACACTCGAGTCCCCCTGCCTGGCCTTGGAGCTGGTAGGATGTTTGCCAGCTCCATGCAGACACTGCACAGTCCCGTCAGTGCAGTATGGCTCTCCCGCTAATGTTTCCTGCCTCTCCACGGGGCTTAATGCACTACACACGAGGCAGATGCACAGACTGCCTGGGTTCTGGCACTTAGCAGGGCTTGACATGCATTTTAACTTAAAGCATGACTCCCAGGGCAAGCAGAACATATGGCTTCCCAAGATGGGTTACATCTATCAACTCAGAGCATGGGTAGAGCAAGCTCAGGTCTTGCTGCATTAATTAGGCTGCAGGGCCAAGCCCATGAAGAAGAGAGGATTAAGGCTGTCTGAGCTGCTGCTTCAGTGCAAGCATTGCCATACTATTTTAAAGGAAGGGACCATCTGGAAGCTGGATACCTGCTCAAGTTTGCTTAGGTGTCTTGATGTGGTTCTATTTGATGTTGGTTGGTAAAAAGTGTTAATTACCATCCAGAGTCAGAGTTGTCAAAGGCTGGCTCATTTCAGTCCTTCTTCCCTCTGCCGCCCATGTACTCCCCACACCTGGAGTTGAACAAAGAATGAAATGTAATTTCTAGTCTATGCTAGAAACATGTTTCTCCTCTCAGAGGACTGAGGACATATTCGTCCTTTATTGGTTCCCTTCAGTAGACAGAGGCTACAGACATGGTAGGAAATTAAAGCATGCCACGATGCATGCCTGGGTATACAATTCTGCCATTGCTGCTGTTGCTTTTCTGGAACGGTCCCTGGCATGGATAGGGTATGGGGCAAGGAGCATTTTCCCAAGCCATTCCAGGCATGGTTTGGAGAGGCCAAAGATCAGGAGCCACTCTCAGTTGGCAGTTTGCATCCAACCTTTCACATTTTTGGAGGCTACAAGCTCAAAGACATGGACAAAAGCCCCTTGTGCAAGCTGGCATCAGAGAACAGTGCCAGAACTGTCTAATTTATTGTTGTAGATGTAGCCAGAGCATCCGTGTGAAGTAGGGAAGCTAACTTTATAACCATACTATTGTGCAGAAGGCAAATGAGGTTAGAAAATGGAGGGTTACCCTCAGATTGTTAGCACTACTGTTTACCTTTGGCAAGGCAATTGCAGTAGCATCTCAAGTCAAAAGGGAAGTGATGTTCAGGTCTCTGCCCTCAGCTCTGCTAGATCCTAGCTCCCCATGCTGGTGAGGGAGACAAACCTGCTCAGGGCTCTCTGAATGTGGCTCTTGCTGTCTTGGGCAAAATGAAACAGAAAGTCTGCAAAAAATCTAGTGGAACCTGAACTTGGATCTTTTTTAAGACCTTTCTTCACTCTGGTGCTTGATGTACAACATCAACCACCCAAGACCTCAAACTCCCAGAGTGGCCCCACATCTGCAGGTTTTATTGACTACAGCTGCTTTCGTGAAAATCAGACTCCAATGCCCTACATGGAATTTGCCAAAAATAATGAAGAAAATGCTAGCAGCTACTTCCAAAAATTTGAGGGGAAACTTAAGTTCAAATTCCCACAGGAACTTTATGACAGAAACAGAGATAAAAGCTGCTTCTAGATCACAGCCAATTACCTTAACCACAAGACTATCCCACTTCTTCCTGCTTCATGCATGACATAGGTCTGCTTCGTTCTCTATCCATCACAGATACACTGGAAGAATCAGGGGTTCTGTGGAAAAATGGAGTAAGATAACATAAATAGAGTGCCACATCCTGTGTGTACTGAAGGTCGGGCAGTGAAAGGTCTGTAGGCAATGTGTCAGCTTTGTCCAGCCTAGAGGAAAAGCCATGCAAAGTGTATATTTAATTAGCATGGCCTAATTCAGGACAAGACAATACATCCTACATCCACATGAAGAAATGGGATGAATTTAAGTCCACCTCTCCCAGTTCACATTAACTACAACATGACCACTTTTCTAATCCAGGCAAGACTCCTGTTCCCTGCAAAGCAATGAAGGACTCTCTGCCTCTTGGTGCATGAGCCGCCCTCAATTTAATGCAAATAGAAACCAGCGGTATTAGAATAGAGTATTAGTACTGCTCCAGCAGAGCACGGCTGTCAGTTCTCCAGCTGCACTCATAGTGATGCGCGTGTTGATGGAAATGGAGATATTAATGTTGCAGACAATGAAAAGAGAAAAAAAAAAAAAAAAAGACAGTAGCAAAACAAAGCAAATAGGGATTATTGATTTAATTTTGACCTCAGTTTCACCTACAGAAAAAGAGTGATGCCAAAGCAGGTTGTTAGAGTTGCTACGGTGATGGAAGACTTTCACCTGAAAGGCTCTGTTAAAAACACGCCACTGCCCCAAGGTAAGGGCACCTTCCCTGCAATATTGTGCCTGAAATAAAATCTGAGCAGGGACATTCAGCAGCTTAAACTGTCTATAATGAAATATAGGGGGATTAGTCAGGAGTGGCCCTGCAGGTGGCCATGGGGTCAGTTATGCCCACAGGACTTTTCCCACCCCGCTGCCACCTTTTGCAAGAGACCCCATGAATGCACCATTGGCACCCATGTGCCCCTGCTGCCATGCCCAGCCAGGCCCTCGGTGCCCATGCAAGTGGGAAGGGAACAAGAATTACAGCAGCATGATCCCGAGAGGATCCCCAGCGTTGGCTCTGGGCCCTGTGGTTGGTTCGTCTACCACAATAAGCATATACATGTGTCCCGTGCCCTTCCTGATCTACCAGCCACAGCTGCATGGCATTGGTGAGAGCCCTGTGCCACCTCCTCCCTTCACACACACTCTCAGGTCCTTAGCTCTGCACAGGAGCTGCCTTGGGAGAAATATTGCATTAGTCCAGCTGAGGTCTGCAGCCTCTTGTTAATATGGCATGAGTATGAAAACAAATAAATAAGTAAATAGTCTGAACTTGCATTAACCTGCCTGTACATTCTGCAGATGCTAAAAGTGCCCAGAAACCCAGGACCTGTCTCACCTATGGCCAACATGTGCCAAGAACAAAGGGGAGTGATGGCTTTGACTTTGAGAGGTTTTTTCTAAGAACAACCACAGGTGACAGGCACTTTCCCTTTTGAATGGCCTCCATACTGTGGCTGGGTTATTGGCTGGATTCTAGGAGCCCCTCCTCAAAAATACAGATGCAACTGCAGGCCTAATCATCATCTATGCCTATATAATCATCAATACTTGTACATACACATTTGCATGTGTGAATGGCCTGATAAGTCTGTACAATAGATGTTTGGTAACTAAATTGTTTATACCTGAAGTGTTTCCACTGCTTTGGCTTCTCTACTACACAGACCACACAACCTTCCAGGCTGGAACCTCTCTGGGGCACTGCTCCTTTACTTTAGCATCCTAGAGAGATAGGGATTTGCAACATTTAGTAACATAAGCACAAGAAACAGCATTTTCTTTTGAGATCATACTTAGTTTCCTATCATATTTTGCATGAACAATTGGAAAAATTTGGAAGAAAAGCTGTTTCAGACTGATTTGTCAACCACACAAAGTTCAAAGCTGTAGTTATCTCTTGTATTAAAATGTTCTGTTGTTCCCTAAGGAAGAATTTTTCATTTCTGATAGGGCCCTTGTCAAATAAAAAATTGCCAGTGAGAGTAAGCCTTTGAAAAAATATGTTTTATTCATTAATTATTTTCTCTCATAACCTCTCTAAGGAAAATCAAAGAGGGAAAATCTGTGTTATGAAACTGCAACTTTGCTCTTTCTAACAGAGGTAAAAATGTTGTTATACAGCACATTTCTTCTTCCTACACCAAACCAGTCTTTATCTTGAAGGAAACAAAGTAACTCATAGAAGATACCGTGCCTCAAAACTATATTTTTCCAAAAGTATTTTCCTTATTTATCTGATTAAAGGATCATGTGTACAGTAATGCCTACCCCACGATTCACATTAAGTTAGTTTTAAAATAATTTGCCATTTACATATGTTTTCACTAGATTGAAAATTAAAAACCCACATTTTATGTAATTCCAGAAATAAACAATAGAAAGAGTCACATATATCTCCCGGGTTTAGTTCAGCAGGCCTGTGCTAGATCCTTGTGCCTCGGAAAGTGATATGTTTTCAATGGTGAAGGGTTAAAAGAGGATACCAAACTATCTTCTGGAAATAATTAACTTACAAAGCCCCAAGAAGATAAAAGTTTCCATTTTCTAAAATGTAAATCTAAAACATATTCATTAGTATTGCAAAACAAACATGCAAATCTTCACCACTTGAAAAGCTCAGCTAAATATGTACAAGGGCAATACCCAAAAATACATCTGGTCCTTGGTTAGAAAACTTGCCTTTTTGGTTTTATCTAAAGAGCTTGTCTGTCTTCCATGGTTGGCTTCTTGGATTATTGCAATTCATAATAAGCCTTTTAGCTAAGGATGAAATAAACAAAGATAAAGTCTACGTCCTAGTTTTAAATGGTCCAGATGGGATGATTTTTCCATATGTTTAGCACACCAAATGTTTATTAATCATTACGAGCAGAACTCAGAAAATTGCAACAGTTTATTAAAGAGGGCAGGGGATAACATTTACAGTTTGTATAATTTCTGCCCACCTTCCTAATCCTCCATTAGCACGGGTTTTCACTTAGTACTCACTCAGGTTGGAGTGGGGGTGAGCATGTGCATGTGCGTGTGCAGTTGTTGTTACAAGGCAGGGAATTTCGGTTAACTGATCAAGAGAAGGTTTTGTGCCCTAATTTGGATACAATATCAGTCATGAGGAATGTGTTACATCATAACAATGACAGTGTGGGTAAAACTGGCAGTACTTGACTCGTTCCTCATCAGAGTGATTTACTTAGTGTCTGGCAATCTGTTTTTCACATGATGTTTGTTTCCCATAAACAGTTTCAACATGGGAGAGTATGGTGTCAAGATAACAGTCATATCATCCGTCATCGCAGAACATCTACGTGGGCTGCCAAGAAAATGAGACTCTTTTATCTCTGGCTTCTCTAAGTGCTTGCGTTTTAGCGATTGTTTCTCATAACGTGCTTGATTGTTTTCTGAAACCTGACCGTCAGCAGCTCCATTATGTTGTCACCTCAACCTAAAGTGAATTGAAGGCTCTCAAGGAAGCAGGGCTGCCTGGAGAAACCAGGGGAAGGCAGCGGAGGGAGTGTCTTCCAGAGGCACTGGGGAAGTGGTGCTTAGAAAGTAGCACAACAATAGAGAGGCTGGAAACGAAACCGCAGGCGGACAGTGAAGAATCTGCGAGAGGTGCATTGCACCACACTGCTCCTCTGTGACCTTTTGATTCAAAAGGTTTGGGGCATTAGTCAGATAGGATGTGAAATTTTCCATGGCATTAGGTATTCCTTGCACTTAAAAACATTCTACATTTGTTAGAAGCAGGATGAATATGACTTTAAATAGCAAGTAGGCAGCTAACGACTGCATCTCAAGGCATGTTTTGATGGAACATAGCCTGACTTGAACTATAAACAAGAGAAAATAAGGGCACAATCCTACTATTTCAATGAAATAACTCACCCTTTTATTGGGGATAATTTACATAAGCTTTGAGGGAGATTTATCTCATCCAAGCAGAACTGACACATAGCTAGATATAGAAGACGCAATGTGTACTTCTGATTTTAAAGAAAGGTATTGTGATCCCTGCACAAGGCTGTGAAAATGAGTCTCCTGCAAACAGAGAGTTGTCAGTAAACTCAACACCTGATGAACACACATCTGTTCAGGACAATTAGCCTGCCCAGATCTGAGTTTCTGACTTAACAAAGGGAACCACTGACTACAAATGGGATTTCAGTGCTTCTGAAGATGTTACTGCTCATGGACCACATAGCCACTGTGGCCCAAGGCAGGAAATGAACTGAGTCATATCCCTTTCAGTCCTTTTTCCTTAAAATGCTGATTTCCACTACACCTCTGCTGCAACAGCAGAACATGGCCGGCATGTCATTTTTAAGAAAGAGCAAGCCTTTAAAGCATCCAGTCATGTCCTGGCACCTGGAGAAGAGCTGGCTGGATAAGAACCTCTGAGTGGATCTTAATCTTGGCAAAAGAAAAAATAAAACTTTGGACAAAATCAGTGTAGCTCTGGTATGAAATCTCCACCCCATATGCCAGATAAAATGGAAAGTCCTCAGGACAGCCTATTCAGAATTGTCTGCTCAGGCTTGAGGAAAGCAGCAGCTGCAGTTGTCCAAAAGAGAAGCTTTTGGCTTGGCTTCTGATTCATTTCTATAGCCTCTACTTCTGGGGCTTAGAAATATCTTGGCATCTTCTGGCTCCTCAATGTCCAAGAAGAACAGGACCTAATTTCCTATCCCAAAACATAGAAGTGCTGATACAAATCTCAAGAAAAAAATTACTATCATCTCTGGCATTGAAGCCAGCAATGAAATTCCTGTCAGCAAACAAAAGTATGGCCATGATCAAGGTTTTCTCCAGGCCATTATCTAACAATTGTATATAAATTATTGTATATAAATATTATGGTCAGCTTGCAAAACCCACAGCTCTTTACCCCTAGCACCAGTATATGCAGAGCCTAGATGTCATGGCACTTCAGTGGGCATGCTATGTTGAGGTCCTGTCACCAAAAGTAGGACCACGAAGGGCGCAAGCAGAGAAGAGTGAAAACTCCAGCACAGGCCTGTCCACTTCACCTGTCGGTGACTGGTGGCAGAGCTTTGCCACCCTGTGCACAAGCCTGCCACTGCTGTGAGCATTTGACAATTTTGCTAGCAATTGCCCAGTTTGTGCCTACTGGGGCAGGGTTGGGCTGTTTGGGATGCGAGAGCTGCATGCTCTGCTGCTGCCACAGAGGAGGCAGAGGACCACATGCAGATGGCCTACACTACCCTCATCCCTCTGTCCCCCTCATTCATCTCATGAGTTCTCCCACCTCCATCCTCACTCCAGTCATCCCTCACACCCTCAGCCCTAAAAGGTTTGGACCTCCATCTTCCTTTCTCTACCCCATCATTTTCCAACCCAGCTCTTACACTGATCCCTTCATCTCTTCCTGCCCAAGAGGATCAGCATTGCTCCACCTGGAGTTAAGGGCAGGTCATTTTCTCATTCTCATCCATTTTAATCCTCGGTGTCAGTAGTAGGAAGAGTAAGGACCCAATGGAGAATATCTCCATGTTTTCAGCTCCAAATATCACAGTAGCCCCTGGAGATAACAGGAGTAATTGCCTGGAAAGTCCTACTCCATCCAGGAATGGAATATGCCCAATACATAATTTACATAGTGAAACAATCCTAGTTTGAAATTTCATTATAATCTACAAGGCCAAGTGCAACAACATTTGCAAAGAAGCCAAGATTCGAGTGAAACTGGACCAATTTACCATCTGGGGTGGAAAACTCACTTTTTTCTGCTGAGTTTTGCTCTGCATCATGGGATTTCTTTGAAGCCAAAACAGAAGGTAAACTCATATGATAGGGACCCTCATCAGTTGAAACATAAGAAAAATTTGCATGATCTTATAGAGATTATCTACAGTTCAATGTCTCTCTCCATTTCCAGAAAGAACTTTTGCAGGTGAAGACAGAATAGGTGAGGGCAGAGGAACGTATTAATTCTGACGTATTTTACAAAGGACTCATACATGGGATGCAGCAAACTGGCCATTGAGTAACATGTGTGCACAAAATTTTCATTAATAAAAGCAAAATGTTACAAAAGAACAGAATACCCAATCATTTGGGGATTTTGTCATTCCTTCCTGTGATTCTCTATAACAGCATGTTACAATTATTTGTCAAGACCTCCTAATTTTTCCCAGAGATGAAACCTCTGAGCCCCAGGCAAGTCTTGGCATTGCAGGCAGCGCAGAGATCCACCAAGCCTTTGGACGTGGTTGCCTCCTTACAATTTCACCTGGATGCCAGCAGAGAACCAGCTGCTGCTCTTCAGTCAGCCGTGAAAAACAGGAATGTCAGAGGAGCCGCAGAGCCACCTTCCTCTCCACACACCAGTCTTAAACTGAAATAGCTGTTTCCAGGGAAAGATGAAGAATTATCTCCAGCTGTTTCTGGTGAAAACTATCTCAAAGTAGTGATTTTGTAAGGCCCGTTTCCAGTCTCTGTTGCGTAGTGTCACTAGTGCCGTCAGCCTGAGAGCTTATAAACCTTCAGTGAGGGCTCCCCAAAAGCACAATGTGAAAAGCCTTGTGCTTTTAATTCCTTTTATGTGATTTACAGTACTGCAAGCGTGGTGCTTTCTGTTCACATTCCCCAGCCTTTCCCCACATGCAGGCATGAGATGATCCCTGTACCATGGGACTCCAGAAAAGCCAAGTATCAAATACCCTGTAGACTTGCCACAAAGCTTCTTGTCTCTGTTGCCCCTCAGACCCTGGTAAGAGTTGGGCATTTACATCAACTAATGTGGTACCCCCTGTCCTCGCTGTGAATAATTTCATTACCACTTGAACTCCCTGGCTATCAAAAATCTTGTATTTGCTCAAAAGCCCCCTGCTTCAGGATCTCCGTGTGTCTCTTTTTCCTAACCCCACCCAGCTGGTATCCTGATATTGTACTATATCACCTGGGCTATGTCTCTTGCCATGACCAGTTTAATGGGAATGCTCTGAACATACACCTAAGCTTGAAACAGCATGCTGTAGCTTTTGGCATAAAACCAGAACAAAAGAGGAAGAGGAGAGTTGTGGAATCTTTTTTTCTTCTTTTTTTTTTTCTTTCAATAACTCTCTTGTTAAAAGAGACCTGGGCTGCACAGAGGAACAAAAGCAGCTCAGGTTGAGCTGACTTGAGCCATCCTATTTTACATGCATCGAAGTGTTACTTTTTAATCAAGAGCAAGGACTTATTCCCACATTGGGAATGATTTCACATAACCAAACCATACTCCTCCTGCCTCAGACTCACAACATACAAAAAATGTATCGCTGAAACAGAAGAATGACTAATACAAGGATGTAAGTAATTTGTGTGCAAATAGCATGCAAAGAGCAGGACTGAGACTGCGTCTGAAGCCAAGTGTTCCATAAGTCAAGTCATACGGAGTGGGAAGTGATAAAGGGTGTGACCCATGAGAGAAAAGTCTAAATTAATTAGGAGGATCTCCTGCTGAATGATATATTGAAGACCTGACATTTAAAAAGGGGGAATGATGTTTCAAATTTCAAGTTCAGTGTTTCAAGTACCACTACTGTGCGAGGGGTGCTTGCAGCCTGTTTGCTCTGAACACACTTTTCGAATACCCATGTCAGATCTATCTCAGCTTTGATCATTTTTGCAGAAACACCCTTTTGCTTTATATCAAATTTGGAAATTGACAGTGTTGGCCTTCATTTCCTGGTATGAGTCTCCTGACGACAGACATCATCATGGCAACACCCCTGTCTTAATGCTCCTGTGGCTGTGACTAACGAAACGGAGGAGAGTAATAGACTTTTTAGGCCAAATAAATTATTAAGATCACCTACCCTGACCTCCTCTGTGCTGCATGCCACAGAGTCCAAGCAGGGACTGAGCCCAGCACAAGAACACCTCTTTAGGAAGGAGTGAGTGGTGAGTTTCCACCAGAGATGCCACAGCACTGGCCACAGAAGCACTTGGCTGTGCTCCCTCCCCTGTAGTTGCCTGCAGGGACGTGGTGGGCAGGAGGAGGGAGCGGCTGCAACGAGCAGCAATGAAGCACCAGTGTCAGTGGGTGACACACATGGTTGTGCACAACATGTTGGTTGGGATACAGTTGTTATCAGGCAACAAAGGCAGTCTGTGGTGAAAGGTCAGATGTTGTGGTTCTGCAGGATAGATGTCTTCCAAATGGTGCATCCACGTCAGATGTGCACCTCGGGTAATTGCAAATCTTTGATCCTTGGATACTACAAATGATGCTCAGAGTCCAGAGTTGCTCCGTGCCAGTAATGGGGGCTTACAAAGAAAATCTGGAGTCAGGAAAGAAAATCACAGAGGAGAACCAAGAGAGATCCTTCTTTACTTACATTAATCCATGTTACAATATGACGTTTTTATTTTTCATTCTTCAGAAACACTTTTAGGAGATAAACCTTAAAAAGAGAATCAAAGTCACGTATGACATGGTGGCCCTCAGTTCAATAACCTCTCGTGTCCCAGAAATATTGCATATATTGCATGGCGTTTCTAACTGTTAATATTTTTCTAGAAGCACTGGAAATCATGCGTGAAAAATGAGATGGAAGTATGAAACATTGCTGTCAGATGCATGGTGTTTGCAGTCATATCTGATCCATTTGCTGAGCACAGCCTGCCTGAGCAGCTCTCAGCACTGGTAGGAGGCTGGACCTTTAGAGATGGCTGAAGATCCGTTTCTGACACTGACTCCAGACACTGTGCATTGTACTAAGCAGGATACAGATCAGTATGCTATAGGTGAATGAGGCTGTGATCTTTCTTAAGAGATTTGATCTGGATTTCAGGAAAACATCACCTTCATTTTCCTTAAAAAATATATAAAAAGAAGAAGAAAATGCTTAGCATTTAAAACTCAAAAAAGTAAATACAAAAGGCTGTTTAAAACCCTAGTCATTACCAGAATAGAAGCATAATCTTTAAAATTACAAATATGTACATAATTGCTCAGACCTGATTATAGCTTTCTCTGTTTGCCTGGCTACAGATCTGACAACTTTGGGAGACCTTGAGCACTCAGATTGCTTTTTTTTAATCAAATCACTGAGTTTCGTGTCTACATATAAACTCCTTGGAGCCTAAGTTTAGTGACCTATTTTTGAAAATCTTGTTCTATTTGCACCCAAACAAAATTACCATCAGCGTAGCACAAAAAGCTGTTATAGTTGGCCCAAACAGAGAAAAACACGAATTCTCATCACAGCTACTCAGTGGTGATGAACCGCCCCGAGCTGAGCAGCCTGTAGGAGATGCTCCTCTGAAGTCAGAGAGGCAGGCGTTTCCCCCATTTTATTACCAATCAGCTGATGCTACCTTATGTGAGCTGGCTACTGCTTCTTTTTCCTCCTCGTTATGACCCCTACCATCTCCTTTTGACTGTCTTCAGCTATCACCAGACTCGGAGCAGACTTGGAGGTGAGGTGGGATCCCCACATGTGATCTTCAGACAAAAGTTCCTCAACAGAGGTGAAGAGGACCCCAGAGGCTTTCTGAGTCCTGGGCAGCTCTTTACAAAAGTTTCTCTCTGCCCTCTCCAGGACTTTCCAGAAGGCTGCTGTGAAGGTGGCAGAGCCAGCATCTGCAGCCTCCCCAACCGCACGAGGTCCAGGGGTCCGTGAGCTATTCCTGCTTAATCCTCACTGAAGGGGGAAGAACAATTTTAGTGCATAGTAAAGCATTTGTTTAATTCCTCTTAGGTGCATGGTGCATTTTAATGAATAAAATATTGGATTACCTCATATAAACAAAGTTTAACACGATCATGAATCGAGGCCTGAGAGTACTCTCTGCAAGCTCTGAAATTGCCTTTGGGAAACTGGCAATGTTTGGCATTTCCTGACTGTATATATTTTATGGAGTATATTATTCACAAACATAAAATGTGCATTAAATAAATGTAAAACTGTGTCCAAAGCAGTGGGGTCATTAAAGATCCCATGGCACTTTATACTTATTGTGGGTGTTAGCCCTGGTCTTCTGGCCAAAATCAATTTGGCCATTACAGGCTGTTTAACTAAATTCCCAAGCAGTTTCAGTCAGATGCCATATTCCTCACTTCCTCCTGAGACCATTGAGTAGCAGCATTGTGTGCTGCTCAACTGTTTCTGTGTTTCATCTTTTAAATTGCTGTAGTGACCATGTCAGAAATGGGTGCTTAAAAGCTAGGAAAGATTAGTGGACACTTGGAAGGTTTTATTTGTTTTGGGTGTGGCTTTTTTGTTTGTTTGTTTTTGTTTTTTAATTATTATTTATCTGGTTTAAAAGTAAAACCAAATAGAATGAAGACATCCTCAAAATAAGGATCCAACTACTCTGCAGCCACATTGGAAAAATATGGTTACAAAATGTTCTTCAGCCTTGACCCAGTTACAACCTGAATTTCATTTGCTGCCTACATTGCCCATGGCTGTAATACATCTCAGGAGCATGTTATTCACATGATAGGGTCCAATCCAACACCCGTTCCTTTCTGTGAGAGTCAGGCTGCCGCTGCTAATAAGGATGGCATAATTCTCTCCTCGTCGTTATGGCTGCTATCGTGTGCCAGAGTTTACATGTTCCCTTTAGGCACATGCTTTTAAAGAAAGAGTTTATTGTGCACTTCAGTGGAATCTGGAGCTGAAGCACAGAAGCCATATGTCAGGGTCTAGCTGTTTTTATATGGAGGTTTGCCATAGTTACAGCTGTAGGTAATTATTACAAATAATAATGACTAACATTTATGTAACAGCTTTCTCCAAGCATCTCAGATCACTCAGTAAGCCTTATATATTGATTACAAATCCTGAGCCAAATTCTGCTTTCATTCATATATGTGCAACATTGATGGAAATCTCCACTGGGATTTATTTACATAGCTGAGGGCAGAAGTTGGTCCTATGCATACATGTATGTACGCATGCAACATATAGGCTGGTTCACTTAATGGCTGAAATTGGAGAATGATACATTTTAAGCAACATTCAGCAAGAGGAAAAACAAGTTGGTATTAATAAACATTTTCCACAAAAGAGTTTTCTTTTAAAAATTGGGCTTCATTTTAATCAAAAATGTCACTGAGACAAATAAGCCAATCTACAAAGAAACCAGAAAAAGTTCAGCTTGCCTTTTTGATTTTTTCTGAAAAACAAAACATCTCCACCATATCAAAACAAGATATTTCCATATTACCAAAACAAAACACTTTTACTATAATTAAAAAAAAAAAAAAAGCATTTCCTATTCTAAATTTTTTATAGTTTCCCCTGACTAGATGACCTGTGAGAAAATGGAGAACTAACTTTCTCATTGACAACAAAAACAATCTAGAAGAGTAAAATTTCCCATGAAAAGAAATTCAGTTTTCCAACCAGACCTACTCAGCAAAGAGATCGGGACAAAGATAATGAGCCTGAAGCCTTTGTTCTCTGCTGTTTACATAACCCAGGAGGAATGGACAGAGAAGATTTTGCATCGTCTTTGAACTCCCCACCTCTTTTAACCTTAGTTTAGCTAAAGTTTGCACTTGCAGGTTGCTCTAATACCTGCTGGCTGGTAAGAGAGAGGAAAACCAACTGTTTTTAAGTGAAGCGCCTATACAGGAGAATTTTGGATGAGCAGAGCATAATCACCATAATTATGAGTTAATCAAGAAGCTGGAATAGGCAGTGCAGCTACTGAGAAAAGTCCAGCAGTGAAAATTTTCTTCAGCATTACAAGAGGCTTTCAGTTCCAGCATAAACCAGGGAGAAGAGAGTCAGGACCTGAATATATGACACTGTTTCCTAACACATATGTTTTCGGAGATTTCCCATAGATGCATTGAGCAGGCCCAAGTCTGCTTAATGGAAAGAAAAAGATGAGTGCTTGAGGCAACATGGCAGCAGACAAGCGTGACAAATCTCAAGATTCTGGACAGCTTCAGAAACCAAAACCAAACAACACAAATCCGTGAGACAAAAAGTGCAGAGTATTTACTCTGATACAATGATAAGAACATTTGGATTCCGAAACAACAGCCGCCTTCTGCAATATCTATTAAAATGAATGGCACTAAATTATTTATTTTAGAAATTAAAAAACACCCTAGTGAATTATTCATCTCTTTCTGTGACTTGAGAGGAGATGGTATGGTACAGCACAGCTTGTTATAATACACAGCAGCATTTTGATTTGCAGATTTAAAGAATTTCAGATTGCTTAGAGATACATGAGGCTCCATGGTGGTATGTAACATAATTTCTCACACAGTCTACCCATTGGAACAACTCTTGCCTTAGAGGAGGTAAGTGGTAATGTGAAACATGTTGTTTCCTATTGTGAAGTTTTAAAGAAATGCATTAACCACAAATACTTAGACTTTTCCCTTCATTAATATTCTAGTTCAATATATGCTACTAACGGGCAATTCTGGGACAGCTCAGACAGCCTGGCTGATACATAATAAAAACAAGGGCCCTTGCTAACTCAAGCATTGAAGTTTTTCAGCAGAATAATTCCAGTGATTTCAGAAGAATTCCTCTTCACTTACCGAGGTACATGTGACAAGAAAGTCAAGCTCAAAGCAATTGTATTGACAGTTTGACAAACCTCACTTTAATCTCCACAGAGAAACAAAATACTTGAGATTTCCATTTAAAACATATCTGTTTTGATGAAATATAAAAGAATATGCTTTAACAAGTTGCTGTACCGTTTTCAATCAACACAAAAGCACAGATCACATTTTAGAGAAGTATTGTGAAATATTTTTAATGAAACTTGCACAGAAGTCCTCCCTCTGAGAAAACTCAACCTACCAGACTAATACATCAATAGAAAAGGAAAATGAGACATGAAAACAAACTCTGGTTAGATGACAATAGGAAATGTTAGCTGGCCTAGAGGAAAGGAAAGGTTTGAAATTTAATGCAAAATTTGACTCTTCTTTTTAGACAGGCAATTTTCAATGCTTCTTTAGTTGCAAACTCTATGGATGTGAAGACTATTTGTTGAGGAGTTGGGTGTAAAATAAATGATTCTAGGAAAGCTCTCAGGCCTGAAAAATCAAGTCAATTATTAAGGACTATAAAGAGAGGCCTATCTCCAAGTTTGATTTTTTTCCAACATTCTTGATCTCAAATCATCCATGAAAAAAATAAATTTTCTTCCTGTAACATTTTTACTTGTCCAGCTAGTGTCTGAGTCATCAGCTACATTTGTGATGGGAGAACATATACAAGGAATTTTATGCTACCATGTCCTCATTTGAGTTATTTCATGAAAGTAGTCTGCCATAAGAAGGGATGAGGTGGGACTGGTGAAGAGGTCTCAGGCCTCATACTGATCATCTGCAAGAGCATGTCAGGGACTGATCTGGAGCAGGACTTGCTGTCAGGTTGGGCTGAGCACCTCTGCTCCCACATGACCACCACACACAGGAAAAAGACTCTTCATCCTGCAGAGCCTCAGATTCTCAGCCATGAAATGGATACAGAAAACCTTCCCTTATTACTGACCTAGTCCTCTCCTACCAGTTTTAATATAAAATATTTAGTGGGAATTGATTCTTACAGAATAACTGAGCTGCACTTCACACAGTGAAGTCCCCAGTCTCCAGTGGTGCCTCTTGTAATACAAATAAACTATAGTGATAAATACGTCTCCTGAGGAACAAGTTTCCCTGAGCCAATGGAGCTCTGAGCAGCCCCTTAGGCAAATTCACCCTTTCATGCTTAGCATTTAAAACTCATTTTATGAGCTGGTTATAAGCTTATAATGTTTAATCTTTGCCTAATACTTTTTATGGGGTCCTTGTGGATGAAGGGTACACTTAGAGGAAAAGTCAGGCTATGTGAAAACTGCTGAATGCAAGAGCTAGGAGGACTGGTTAGATGAGAATTTGGGAATAATCCTGCAGGTCCTTAACACCAGAACTTGAAAATGAGCAAATTAAGACTTTTTATGGCCATTCTGCATTTTTTTCCCAGCTTCTGTTTTGGGCCACGAACATTTCCCTATAGCCAAGGTAGACAGATATGCTAATGGCTGGATGGTCCATTCAGTTATTATACTGTTTCAGAACAAAAGCAACATTAACTTGCCTTATCAAAGCTTTAACTTTGTTAAGTGAGGATATTCAGCCCTTAAAACTCCCACTGACTGCTCCTAGAGGGACCCACACAGGAGGCTGACCTTTAGTCCTATTGCATCATTTGCAAGGTGACCGTGTTCACCTCTTTGTAGTGGCTGGTTCTCACGGGAAGCATCACTATAATGCTTACCCACTATGAAAAGCTCCTTGTTTTAGCTCAAAGGAAAGAAGTTTGTGCTTTTTGCAGTGGTGGGGTACAACCCTGTCTCAGTCCCTACTGATGACCCACAGTGGGATCACTCCACTCATCTGCAGAAAGGTCCTTTCTTCCCCCCTCATCCAGTCCTTTCTGGATTGCCTCTGTGAGCTTGTAACGGGTAAGACCCCCAGGAAAAAAGCAGAGCTCACGTCCTTGCAAAAAGGAAGGCACTGCTGACTTCCAGAGACTTTGCATCATGGCCTTTGCACTCCTGTCCTTCACTTCTGCTCATTGCTCCCTGTATGTAAATGCATTTGTTCCCACACTGGGTGGCATACAGTGCACGCACCCATGGGCATCCTCTACACACCTTCACAGAAAAGCAATCACTTGCTGCTTTCTGCACCTACACAAGCATCTTCCTGCAACACCACCTCTTCACAGCACTTTGTAAACATCAGTAAATCCACGTGGCAGACTCTGCCAACCCACCAAAGACTGAGAGCTCACAAAACAGAGCTCTGTGAGATGAGCCTTCACAGAGGACTCCAAGCCTTCTATAAATCCATTATCACCACACAGGGAAAGCCCTCTGGCTTCTCCAGCATTACTCTGAGCTAACATTGGAGCCTTCAGCCCCAACCACAGCTCTCACACATAAGGGGAACCAAGACATTCAGCCACATGAACCCAAATCCCTCATCCATCATGGCTTTCTATTCAACATTGCTGCTTCTGGTGATCACACAAACACTGCAAGACCCTCTACCCTTTGTTCTGTCCAAGTACAGCCCACTTTCAGAAAAAAAAAAAAAAAGAAAAAAAAAAAAAAGAAAAAGAAAAAAATATATGCTTTTGGAAACATGAGCTGAATCTGGCTCTCTTTTATGGAAAACAACACATTATTTCAATGCCTCTGGCTCTGCGTGTATCAAGCTCATCTAATGTTTTGATCACAAATAAATATCTGCCTTCGTTTTTAACTCATTTGTGCTGACTACTCCCCATAGCCATCTGCAGCACAATGCAGTGTGAAGGTGTCCATGTGAATAGGAAATCTTAACTTTTACTTTTATAGGTCTCAGTGAATATTGCAGGCTCTTAGTTCAGACCAAAATGACATTTGCGACGGACAAAAACACGATGCACCAGTATAGGTCTGCTACAGTGACAGAGTAGAAAGCCTCTGGATACTCACTTAAGATGTCTACCTGGGTGAAAATAAGCAGGAATTACTTGGATAATTCAGATCAAATGCTGAAAAAAAAAAAAAAAAAAGCAGAGATTATTTACACAGCGAAGAAAAACTTTGGCTCATACAATACTTTAAAGAAATTTTCCTCATACCATAGTCACAGGTTTGCAATAGACAGTAATTATTCCAATCTTTAATACAGACTTTATTCCCCCTCCTTCTTCTCCTCCCGCAGAGAAAAAAAAAATATAGGTAGTAATTTTCTTTCATTGGCCAACACACGGCTGTGTGTGAAGAATACTCTCTGGATATCCAGCACGATGTAGGCTTTGATGGATGGAAATAAAAGATCATTCTCTGCAAGCTGGAGCTGAAATGTTAGCCTTTGAGAGCAAAGGTTATTTTATCAGGAAATAAATCAGAGCCCTCTTTCATTACTGTTTTTTTCCGAGCTCATCTCAGTGATGACTAGGGTGTGTGTTCAGACCACAGGAATCTGTAGAACCACCCAGTCGCTTCATCAGTCCTAGAAGACGACAGGGCTCAGAGTCAAAGCAGCACCATCCTGGATTTTTTTTTTTTTTTTCTCCTTCGGTCTTATTCCTGTTTGTTTGTTTGGATGTTCTCATTTATAGGCTGGTGGTTACAGTTCATTTTGTGGATCCTGAGCCAAGAAGTGCTGGGTTTTGCTCCCAGCAGCTGGTCCCCTGTGCCGCTGCACCACGAGATGCCATCCTGGAGCTCTTCCTGATGGGTCCCCAGGGAGCCACTGGCCCCCAGGCATCCGAGGCCCTTTCTGCAGATTAATATTCACGGCTCTCCAGTGCTTGTCTTCAAAGGAGAGGCTCTGCCCTATTGTCTGACACAGCTTCTCCCCTTGGCAGGCAGCTCGCTCATGTGTGACACAGAGATAGCGTGCAGGCCACAGAGGTGGCTGCCCCACCAGCAGTAGGCCCTGGGGACATGGCTTTGGAGCCTACAGACCCCCACAGAAGGAGAAGACATGCTTTAGGCCTTTCCTCCTCATGGGAGGAGGAAGGACACCAGTGGGAGAGGAAATGGGAAAGAGGGCACAGCAGGGAGACATCGCTCCCTGTCTGTGGGCCTAAAGCTGGGGAAAGTGAGGGTCCAAAGGCAGCAGCAAGTGAGGAGAGGAAATGGGAAGAATATGGGGAGGAACACATTGATGGCAGAGGTGCCACCACGACCAGACAGCTCCTACACTGACATCTTAGAAGGTGGTAGGACATTGGCACAAGCACACTCTGGCAGCCAGCAGGACAAAACAGTCCAGGGGTGGCCTTGGAGGGATAGGATCTGGGTACGTGAGCAAGCAAGGAGGGTAAATAAAGGGCTTGGCCAGGGAGCCAGGCCCATGAAGCTTCCACAGCCCGTGGCCTGTAGCGCTTTCCTACCTCAAAACCTGAAATAAACTTGGACACCACACCTTCAAGAAAAGATACAACTATTTATAAACATTCCAGCTATGCCTTTGATGCTATTTCAAAACCCTAAGATATAATTTAGTTTAAAAAAAAAAAAAAAAAAAAAAAAAAAAAAAAAAAGTATGAGAGAAGAGGGGAAAAAAAGAGTTTAAAAACAGCAATAAAGTCCTACCATCACATTTCACTGCTGACCTACAGGTCTCACTCAGCCCCAGTTTCTCAGCAATCAGATTTTTTAATTCACTGATTTATCACTGATTTTTTATACAATTAAATGTGTATTTTTTTTCAGATATAAATTTTACACTTATCAGCTCTTAAACATGCATCCCCCTTGCCCTTTTGGGAAAGAGAATAGATATCACCATTTTACACATGGCAAAACTAAAGCATCAACACCCTAGATGACATGTCAAGTCTGCCAAGGCAAGCCAATGTCAGAGATAAGACAAGAGCACATGACTGCTTCATTTTCAGCTCTGATGCTAAATGTCAAGCTTTTCTTTTTAATCTATTTTACTGCAACCTGGCAATGATTGTAAGTCTGACTGGAGAAATAAGATCTTCAAATTGAATGTCTCTCGGTGAGCTCTCCGAGAGACTCCTACATTTATCTCACACTAATATCCTGCCAGAGATGGAGCTTTTGCCTGATCTTGACAAGACTGTAGATTAAATAATGTCTTAATTATTAGATATATCTATATCTTTTTGTAGGTCTCCTTGTTACATCACAAAGGTCACAAAGGAGCTGCAACATCCAAGATTTAGAAGTGCCATTGATCGAGATCCATGCAATGATATTAGCCACCAAAGAAGGCTCCTTTGGATGAGCTATGAAGAATTTGTGTGGGTGCAAATGGGTCATCACATTAGGACCTCTTCTGTTTACCCGTATTTTGCACAGCTTGTAGACATTCTGTTTGGTGAAGTCCTCTGACTACCTCCTTATACACAAATACACATAGGAACTCATTAGCACCCTCCCTGTCATAAGCAATACTCGGTATTTGAAAGCTCTCTGAAATGACACAGTGCAGCTATCCAAATGTCATTAAAGAAAGGATAGCAACAACTTTGAGACTCACTGGCTTAAAAGTTACAGAAGATGGATGCACATGCTCTGAGTACTCCCATCTGTCCTGAAAACTCTCTGATTACATTTCTCTGGTGCAGCAAACAACCTGTTTGGGACTGATCTTCCCCAGCCTCTTTAGTTGAGGTGAGAGGAGAATCTGACCCAGCATGTCATTGTCCTGAGGAAACACATCAGATCTGGTACGTTTTAGAAGATGGCATTTTAACCACAGCTTTGACCTTTTCTGGTCCTGGCCTTGTGCCTGCTATATCAATCACATGCTATGAGAACAGCAGCTGGGTTTATCGCAGCATACATTTTCCTCTATCTAATTACAGTCCTGCAGCCTAAATTATCTGCACAGCTTTATTTGAAGTTTATAATGCATGCTTTTGAGCATCCCTTAAATTCCCGCCGGTCTTGGAAACTTTCCTTTGATTGCTCTGGAAGGCTTCTGGAGCACCCATGATACTGAGCAGGAAACAACAAAATCAGCATCCTCAGTGAAGTGTAAGAGACAGAGACTAATATGCCAAAACTCAGCAGTTGCATCTATGTGATGCATATTACATTATGTTACATTTATACCCATTCACTCCAGACATACAGTCTCAATTATTCTTTTCCTTTAAGGCCTGTATACTGCACTGCTTATACAAAATATAATCTTCCAGGCATCAGAGCCCTGGGAAATGCAGATGTGGCTCCACAGCTTCATGGAGGGTTCCCCATCCATCCCATGCTCCTGCATGGGGCTGCCTCCATACCTGCTAAGTTTAACATTTATGATAGACTGAGTGCATGTGTAACTGTGGGATGGAGGGGTGGGAAGAGACACCAAAATACACTGTGAGCAGACATCTCTTAAACACCATTTTCAAAATGCCTCAAGGATTATTCACCTCATTTTAAATACACACTGTATTTTAGACCTGCTTAAATATATCTTTCACTGAGGACTGGACAAGTTCCAACAAAGTCATCCGTGTAGTTGAGGTAAATGATACGCAATTTATGACTGTCTGTTATTTTATTAAATAAGGAGGAAAAAAAAAAAAAAAGAAAAAAAAACTGTCATTGACAGAAAAAAAAAAAAAATCTTCCCAGAAGAAAACACGTATTTACTTAATATTATGGCTGCAATACAAGTAAAGAGAAGCCAAGAGATTCAAAGTGAAGGCTACCCTTTATGCTTTTGCCCCAGCAGCTATATGAGGTAAGAGCCAAGTGCCAGCCATAACTTGCATTTCTTGTCCAGTGCTGGTTAATGTACCAATTTGTTCATTATGGAAACAGGCTTCCTCAGTTCAGCCAAACCCTTTCCTGCTTTGGCAGTGCCCACAATAAGCACCCAGCAGTATCCTTTTCCTGATTCTTTTATCTATCACCCTTTTTAAGCATATTCCTGCAGATTTGGACAACTCTGGGCACCAGTTCCATCCCCTGACATCTCTGGACTCAGGTACCTGGGCTTAGCGATCCTCTCAGTGCACAGTCCTGGCCCTACAGACACTAATGTGAAGCCCTACCCTGTCCTGAACCAGTTAAGGGCTTTCCTGGCCATTTTACACAGGGCCCAGCAGGAATGAGAGCAATATATGGTCATACTGGTGTCAGCAGAATGGTATTTTTCCTGTTTTCTCTGATTTCTCTCTTACCCCATAGCCCACATGAAGCTCAGCATTTCACAGGTCCTGCTCAACCTGAACACTCGACACTGCAGCAGCTTTCAAGCCCCTATCCACAAACTCAACTATTATTTATCATAATCCTTGATAGTATGTGATATTTCATGAAATTAACACCTGGACAATGGACCAGGACCCTGCTGTGCTAGGTGTCATACAACCTCAGAAATGGTGGATGATTCCTACTCTGACAAGCATACTGGGAGGAAAGGCTGACCCTGCAGCTGCAAATGAACATCACTCATTGCCCTCAACCAGTATCACCACGTACGAGCAAATATTTCCCGATATATTTTCCAGAGCCCTGTCCAGGGAATTTGTTCTCACAGCAGCACAAGGGGAGGTGAGAAGGGTATGTGCAGGGGGTGAGAGGAGGTGCCCCTGTTAAGGGTTTGTGGGAGTAATGGCTTGCACTTGAATTCAGTGCATGCTGGCTGACAGGCAAGAGGATTAAAGGGTTGCATACCAAGTGGAATTAAGAAGTGCTAGTTTTCCTAGCTCCTATAATTTGTAAAGAACGGAAAGAAAAAAAAAAAAATCTCATGGAATTAATCTATTTCTTATGCTCATTCCAGCTGTGTTTAATTTACCCTCTGCTATTTCTCCCCTCTGATCGAGGAATGCTGTATCCTTACATTCATATTTCCCCTCAAAATCCCCGCGTTGAGCAGAGCTTTTCTTAATTGCTTTAATATGCTGTGTTCTGGGACAGGAGAAGCTGATCCGGAGCGACAAGGGCTGCCTCTGCCCTGCTCCCTGGCCAGCACCAGGCTCCTTGCCCTCTCCCCTCACCGTCCCGCTCGACCTAGTGCTGCACGTGCGGAGAAGAAGCGATGCCCAACGCTTGACACGGCCACACCAAGCAGCCTGCAGCAAAGCCAGAATACTCCCCTCCGCCTGACTTGCTTTTGCTCATGGATTAAAAGGCAAGCGAGAGGCCTCCGGGCAGCCCACCACTGATGTAGCAACCTACATGCCAGATGGACCAAGCCTGGAAGAGCAGAGATTGGGGCAATGCTGAGCCAGAGAGGCAAGGGAATTGCGAAAGAGAAAAGCCAGGGAAGAGTTGTTTTTTTCATGTGTGTGTGTGTGTGTGTGTGTGTTCACCATGATGCAGCTTGCAGTGGGTTTCTGGCTGGAGCCCCTCGGGTAAGCTGGGCTTTGCACCCTGCATGGCCTTGTACGTGTCCCAAGGGCTGCCAAAGAAGCATCAGTAGCAGCCTGAGCACTGGCCGCTAGCACTGATGTCACAGGGAGACCTCCCTGCAGACCAAACAAGGCTCTGCCACCATTAGGTAGTGCTAGGTGGAGAAATGGTGCTTGTATCCCAGCCCAGAAGAAGGGCAAGGACAAATCCTCCACTGCTTCCATCAGCCAGCCGCCTACCAACCCATCCTGCAGACGGGGCATTGCAAGGCCACTGTTCCCAAGAGCCACCATGTGCTGACACCCATGGTTTGATTTTTTTCTCATTGGCCAAACATCTGTCTGTGTAACAGGATCCTGTACCTCGTCTGATGTGTTATTCCCTCCAGCAGGATGGGGTGTCCATGCAGGGGGCACAGACCTCACCTAAGGACAAGCCACCAAGGGGTGATGTATCTGTCCCTCTCCATAATGACCAGGCTAAACATAACACAGCACTTTGCCAAAATAATCACTCCCACTGTAGCCACGCTCTCACACTCTGTGCAAGTCATTAGGCCTAACTTACGTGGCAGAACTGCGCAGGAAAATGGGAATTGTGTAGCAATTTATGGGGCTAGGATGAATACTCTGGCCAACAACTTCCTCCTCAGGAAGCTTCCCTGCAGATATTTCTCCCTCTGCCCCAATTCTGTCCCTGCCTATGCTCCTTTCCCTGCTCAGCCTTACTCGTGTGCCTCTTTCCTGGAGTCTGCAGAGAGAGCCCCTCTGCAGGCTTCGGGGTATATTGATCCCACATTTGGGAGCAGCTCCAGGGAAGCTTGGGGCACAACGTGTGTCAGGACTCTCATTTATTTTTTTCCCTAGTTTCCCATTCTGGCCTATTCCAGAGAAAGCCGAACAACTGTAAATAGACCAAACTCTTGGAAGGGAAGAAAAATAAAGAAGAAAGGCAGGCGAGTGAGATGATGACGTGAAGTTATGCGGCACAACCGGGAAGCTGACAAAGAGGTAAATTATGTGGCCTGCTGCAGGGACTGCTCAGAGAAGCGTGCACACAGCACCCTGCCTTCAGCTTTGAGATGGCCAGCATGGAGGAGACCTGTTGTCTGCAGCGAGCTGGACTGTCTCCAGGATGCCAGGGGACACCGGCACCACCGTGCCCACTAACAGGCCGACCTGGGGTTTCCTCCTCTTGCAGCCACAGGTATGCTTCACCACCGTCTGGCTGGCTGCTGCTATTTATGCCACAATTTTCTAAAAATGTGCCTCGGCCTAGAAGCACAGACTGCTGCCAACCTCCTTCTTTAATAAAAGTAACAACAGCAAGGTATTGAAAATCACAAGGCATTTAGAAATATACAGACTCCTTTATGGGTGAAATAATCTAATAGACAAGCTGTTGTTAATTTACAGCCTCAATTTTCAGACACACTTCTTGAGTCAAAAGTACTTCCTGCTCCATAATTCCTACAGGGACACAGGTGGCCCAAATTGCAGTATACATCTACTGTACATTAAAATGTATTTCGGACTTAGCTTAAACATTTCTGAAATCTCAAGTTTATGTCTAGACTATTTTAATCAGCTAAATGTCATAATAAGCCATATGTTGGGCTTGATAGGTTACATATACCAGCCCCGCTCATAAAGTATCAAAAGGTGTTTTTAAAAAGGAGTCTGTGTTTGTTTTACCAGGAAAATGGTGCTTTTAGTCAGTCGTATCAAACCTACTGGCAAAGTGCACAGGCTCTGACGTAACTACTGGGAACGAGGGAGCCGGCGTGGCCGTGGCGCGGGGGAACAGAGATGGCTCAGTGCGTGCCACCACTCTGCTGGCCAGGAGCCGCTTTCCACCACCCTCCAACAGCGTTTCCTGGGCTGAAGCAGATGGCTGATGGCCGTGCAAGAGCAGAGGACACTGGCAGGTTCCTGAGCACCCTTCACAGCAGCCCTTCACGGTGCAGGAGAAGGTTTGCTGGGAGAGAGCAGCGCTGACACAGTCTCCCTCACACCAAGAGGGCTTTTGCCCAGAGAGCTCTGCCACCACCAAATTAAATTAAGTTAATTAAGCATAGCAGTGCGAAATCTGTCATGCCTTTTCTGGTAGAAAATAGCAAAAATCAAAAGTCTCCCGAGCATTGTTAAGGCACAAGCCGAAACGCCCAGCCTGGGAAGCGCCCCGTGACCCAGGGACGCCTCATGCCAGGAGGACGGTTCCCCACCTCGTCGGCTGAAAGGGATCCTCTGTTTGCTCCAAGCCACGGAGGGCCTATGGCACACAGACACGTAGCCTGGACTGCCTCCAGCAGCGAGCAGGGATATACATGCACATGAATTCATCACACTGTCGTATGAGATTATTTCCTTATGCAGAGCTGGCTCCCTTCTGGACGCAGAAATTCCCTCTGCTTCCAGCCACTGCCACCAGGAGGTCTAGCAGCCCCTACTCGGGCACCCTGGCCACCAGAAATACTTGGCAGCTGTGGCCTGCATCCTTCTCATCCCATCCCCTGGACAGTCTCAGCTCAGAGCACTTCTTACCTGAAAAACCACATGTGGCCCCAGAAGAAATACGTGCGCCTGGTCCAGTGTAGGAAGTCCCAGGAGTTTTACGGTCAGGCACTTACACTTGGAAGCTCCCCAGAGACTCAAGGTACATATAGCAGAGCTTAAAGAGTGTTTTAATTATAGACTTTTCCTTAGGAAAAACAGTCCACACAGTGCACAGGGATCCCCAGGGGCAACACTTGAACTATGACTAAAAGTAGGGTATCCTTTTGGTCACCGTATCGTAACTCCGTGGGTTGAGCGATTTGAGGTTCCAGTCAGAGTAACCCACAAGCTATACTTCAACCCCCACACACAGCCCCCAATTCTTGGGCTCCTGGGTAATTTCACCAGTCCCTTTCCAAACGTTTTTATTCTTCCTCCTTTTAACAAGCCTCAAGGGCAGAGGGTGAGAGAGAAGCTGTCGGGCTCACACTCTGCAAATAAAGCATACTGCCTCTGCAGAGTACGAAATACAGTCCAGCGAGGTGAAACCATGAAGCAGCACAGCCTGCCCATGGTATCAGGTAAGAATACTGGCTTTTTTAAAAACATATTTTCCTGTCAGTGTCTCCACCACAAAACATAAATCCTTACGTGATCCTTTTTTTTCAGGATCCCCCTGTTTGCCAGCAGTAAACATCTGAGAGCTGTTTTTATTTCCAAAGCAGTTTATTGCTGTGCAAATACCATAATTTTCAGTTTCTACAAACAAAGAGAGATCCTCATCCACCCAGTTCGTTACTATACTTGCTGGGCAGAGGGATGTAGTAAAAGTCATGATTCCCCTCTATTTCCAAAGTGGAATTCCAGTTTTTAACTCTTTCCCTGCCTACGCAGGCTTAGGGTTATTCTCCCTAACCCTGACTAGTCTATTTGAACTCCAGTCTGAAAATCCATCCTGTGTTCCCTTTCTCATGTTTACCATCTGCAGACACCAGGGGAAGCAACAGCTAGACAGTTACTGCCCTACATCATCAATCCACAGAAATTGGTATGTCTTCATTGAAGGTGCCATGCTGAAGACATGAATTATCCGCGTTTATGGCCCTAAGCCCAAAACAACAATCAGTCCACTTTCAGGAGCCAAAAATGGCTATTTCACTTTCTTAGTTCCCAATTTCATGTGCATAGATCCAAGACTCTGTATTGCTGCAGTGTAGGTTGGCCCAGCATCTCCCAGTCTGTCTGTATATGCCTGGCCTTGAGGAGCAAGCTCATCACCCCCAGCAAGTGTCCTAATGGTGTGTACCACAGCAGGAAGGGGCAAATCCAGATGGATTTAGATGGCTTCCCAAGGAGTTATTGGTAAAGATGGATCAGCTCCTGTAATGCAAGCAAATATCATAATTCCACAATTCCAGATTACTTTGATTCCTAGTCTGGTTGACTGGGTACCAAGAAAGAAGAGCATGAGGCAACTAGGAATAAGTTGGGAAGAGGAAACTATCAAAGGAATTGATTTTCTCAAACACGTGGTTCTTCTGGTCTGGGGACTTCTCTGTAGAAGCAAACAGTGATGTCAGAACAAGGGTAAGGAAAGGGGTAGGGAACAAAATGCCATAATTTCATCAATAAATACAGGCCAAATTTTGTTGCTATATCAGTGTATATACTTAGTGGTGCCACCTCAGTCACTATGATTATGGGTGAGTTTTCAGTCCCTTCTACTTGCTAATGCTTTTCTTGCCTAAAGAGTTCACAGTGGCACAGAGGCGAAGGTTGGTCCAGGAGGGATAAAACCCACTTAATTAAGGCTTCTCAAGTGCTTAACATAACAGTCTGCCAAAGCTCCTTATATATTAATTATGGAAATGAAGTGCGTAAGAGACCTCTGGGGGTGAATCCTGGCTATATCCATAACAGGGACCTAGCAAGTTTCCAGGTCCCAGGTCCAGATGTGTATCTCAGCCACAATATTTTCTTTCTTCTGAAGGGAAATCTGGGTGTGGAGGCTGGGAACAGCAGTACCCCATCTCATCTAGCTGGAGGGAAAATCAGAGCTGTGAGGTACCTGCTCTACCTGCCTAAATGAAGCTCTATGGGGAAACCAGACACTTGTTTAGGGAAACCCAGATCCATTTAGCTATACATCCATCTTTCCTGTCACATAGATGTACCACTTTGCTTCCAGATGAAGGGATTTGAGTGCAAATGGTACCTTGAAGATCAAACTTGGAGTTCAGTCTTGCACCTGAACAGACAAAGGACACTTCTCAATGCAAACCTACAGTTATACTGAGACATTTTCTCCTAACCATTTTAATGCACTTTCTTGACAGAAAATATTTTAATAAACAGATACATTTCTTTTATCATTGAAATAACCTACATGTTGTGCTTGTTGGTTGGTTTGTTGTGGTTTTGTGCTTTTGGGTTGTTTTTGTTCCTTGTGCAAAGTATTCTCATTTTTAATTTATTTGTCATAACAAGCTTTTTTCTAAAAGTAGCTCTGCTTTCATTTTTTGAGGGTCTTTTGAGATTTCCTTTTTTAAACTTCCATCTAAGATGATATTTTTAACAAGCAGCAATTGTAAAACACAATACCTGATAGCTTCCCAGACAGATGGATCACAAGAGAATGTAATTGGAGGTGGGTAGGAAATTACACTCCTACCATTCACAGATGCCTCTGTTCCTTAGACAGAGACATGTCTTCTGATCTTTGAGAGCTCTTTAATCTAACAAGCACACGGGGAAGAAAATATCCTGCTTATTTCGACATTGAATGTTTTTGACTATGACTCTGTCAATCAGCACAACCCATTTCAATTAGGTTTTACATAGTGGATTTTGACAAATCACCGTCTGTTAGAACAAAGTTGCTATTGGAACACGTTGCTAAATGGTGTGATGCATTTTCCATTATTTATCCGGTCCTGACTCAAAGTCTCTATCTGTCTAAAATATGTGCTGCAGTTTCACCATAAATTGTTACGTTGGGAGCAGTTTTCATAGTACAAAATCTATGGCTTGTGCAATACTAGTCAAAACAGGAGTAAATATTGCAGGAAAAAAGCTTCAGCCCTCCCTGCTCTGAAGCAACTTGGGACCACAAGCAGCAACCATTTTGTGGTAAGTTTTATGTTCCTAAGTATCAAGAAAAGACACAAGGCTGCTGCATCATTCAGGCATTTCTGGACATGCTGAAGCCATGGCTGACCTGGGGGTAATCTCTACAGTTTCTGGACAATTTCTTGTTCCAGAAACAACCTGTTCAGCCACATGATGAAAAACAAGGCTCACCCCCACCTGCGCTAAAGAGCACTGGGGGGCCCCAGAGCCCCTGTCAGAGACAGGAGCCCCCACACCAGCCTCCTCGGCCTGCCCCAGGAGAGCACCAGCCCCACAAGTCGGGTGAGACCCAGCCCCTTGGGGGACCCCCTGGGGTCCTGCTGTGGGAGATGAGGCTTATTATGGGATGCCAAGAAAGAGGATCCTAGGATTGCACACAGTACTTATTATGGGATGCTTAGGGAAGGAATCAAAGGCTGGGAAAGGATTTGTGGAGAGCAGGCGTTCAGTCTTGCTGGGAGACACGGAGCAGCAGCAACCTCCCCTCTACAGGGCTACCGGTTTTGGCAACTTCTAGCATAAGCTTTGTGGATATTTCCAGGCAAAGTTTGAAATTAAGCATCCATTAGTCTTAAATGAATTGTCAAATGTCAAACTGAAATAAAACATGAGCTGCAGTGAGCATTAGCATAGGAAACAGGGGAAAGTAAATAACAATACCAGATCCTCTCTGTAAAGCCACACGACCTCCGCTTCCAGCTCAGCCTTGAGCTCTCCTAGCAGCGACAAAGATAGCCATGGTATGGAAAACGATGGAGGGAAAGCCAAAAAGCAGGGGAGGGGACATCCTGGGAGGTCTGACGGCTGTCAGGGCAGAGGACAATTAGATCGATGTAAGGCATATTTGTAAAATATGTCCCGGCCGAGCAGACCAGCCTTACGAGGACCTGGCGCCCTCCCAAGCCGCTGACACCCGCTGACCCAGAACAGAGGCGATCAGGGAGCTCGGCACGGGTCGGGTCGGATGGCAGCGCTCCTCCCGACGGCCCTCGTCACCAGCACCAAGCCTGTCCAAGAAGCAGCATTTATAAAAACGCCGCTCACAAAATTAGAAGAAAAGGGGGAGGAGGAGGAGGAGGATTGACAACGTCAGTGTAACAACAGACAGCACTGCCAGCCCCGCTCAGGAGCATTCTGCGTTTGTCAGGTTGGTTGGCTTGTTTGTCTTCGTAATAATACCCTGTGGGTTTCTCCTTCTTCACCTTTTGGATCTCAAGCCTTGAAGTTTTTCTTTCAGGCTTTTCTTCAACAAACACTAAGTGATGCTTAGAAAATTACTCTCTTTGATACAAACTGAAACCTGAGATTTTTCTGTGCTCACAGGAAATGACACTTAAAGAAAATAATCAGCAGGCACCAAGAGCCACAAAAGAAAATCATTGCACCACCACTTTCCACACTGTTAAGGTCAATATAGGAGAGAGAGTTCACATTTCACATAGGGCAGGTACATATGTTCCTCCTCATCATCTTCTCCTTTGGCCAAAGAATACCCTAATTGCTCATCTGTGAGGGCATATCTAGTTTTCCTTAGCTATGGGACAGGTAAGGTGTGAAGAGAGCAAAGAGGCTGAATGTCTGCAGCAGCTCGGCTGCAAGTGGTGTACTTGGCAGGGCAGAAGGTATTGCTGCTCCTCAACTAGATTTGCTGTTGCTATAACCAGGAATGGGCTGTGAAGTGCCTAAGGCAAAATAGCAGGATCCCTCTATTTTAAGGAATGTGTGTGTACACTGAGTATATAAACCAGATCTGACATCCAACGCGGCAGACAAAATTAAAAGAAAATGAAAAGAATGCTATTTATGACTGAAAAAAATCACTTTAAGATTAGGAACAAGCAAAAGAGAGACAGAGAACTCTATAATCCTGTTGCCTTGTCTCTTCCAGTGTTTTGCAACAGCAACAAAAACAGCCACGACAACAGTGCTTAAAATGCAGCACATGCCCCAAATGTTTTTACAGTGGCTGTTCACAGGCAGGGTTAAGCTTTACTGCAGAGTAGCCAGATTTATCACTTCAGCCTGTTACCCACAAAACAAGCTGTATTTACCCAGAAGATCAAGCGCTGTAGCCTATCAGTCACTTCTGAAAAAAAAATGGCCTGAGCAAACAGGTTGAAAGCCCAGCTGCTAAACATCACCTGCTCACTAATTACCCTTTTCACACACAGTAATTGATTTACCTTGTCATTACCATATCATTACCCACCTTTCCTAGGCTCCTTGCACCCCTTGTTTCTCTGTGGACAGCCCCAGATGGAGGTGGAGGACCAAGAAACCACAGCTGCTTGAGACCACCAGGGCTCAGCTTGAAGCCACCCCATGGGGTGGGTGACTCCTCACTGAGCTGTGTATTAGCACAGTGCGGGCTGGTGACCACCAAGAAACACCCACTGAGCCTCGATAATTTGACACAACAGAAATAGGTGTCCCCAAGAAGGACCCCAGCTGATTAGCACATGAGGCAGCAGCACACAACTCTCTTCCTCAGGACAAGGTCCCACAGGGGTGGTAGCCAGCCTCCTGTGGGATTTTAATCTCACCAAGGACCTCGTGTTTGTTGTGAAAAAGCGAGCTCAGTAAACCAAAACCACCCCAAGCTGGTCTTAAAGCTCCTCTGCAACTTTATTTCTATGTTCAGATAGGTTGAGAAGTGAGCATCCATCTTCCAATTTCCCATCTTCAGCCATTTTGAAGCTGACCCTTATTAATTTTTTAAAAGTAAAAAAAAAAAAAAAAAAATCCTCCATTTAAAATACAAAGATCATTACAGATACTGGGAAGTCTCTAACATTTGACCTGAAATGCACACATTACATTAAACTCTTGGATGTAATGCTTGAATTAATATAGATCATTGCAAAGAAATAATTGCTAAATTTAAGCCTATAAGAAGAAACTATTGAGTGAAGCTGGATAATTGCAAAACAAGGCATGTAAGACTAGATAGGAACACAGATTCTACTTCAGTCACTTATCAGTATCAAAGTACTCGAGACAGGCGATTGTTTCAGTGAATATAAGTAACAGCACATAAATCCTTCATCTGTAATGCCTCCAGTGCAGCCCATGTGAGCTAATAAAAGTCATCCAGCCAGCACTGCTCCGTGGGGCCCATGGGCAACAGGCAATCCATAAGACACCAGAAGGTGGTCCGTGAACTGATTGCAGAAAAATAATTAAGAAACTAAACCAAAACACACACACACCAACCCACGCAGTTGGCAGGCACTTGTGTCAGCGCCTGCCCACAGGCACAGCTCGCTCCCTGGCTGCTTATGCTCAGATCAAAAAGGCTTGTTGGTCCTTTGATTTTGAAAGATTGAGAAACACTCATTTAGCTTCTGTGAGAGAGGGCAGAGCTGTCACTTCAGCTCCCAAAGCCTGCATCTTCTTGACTACACGCCACTTCCTCCCCACTGTCCATCCCTCACGCAGAAGCTACCAGCAGGGATCTCCCTGGCTGGCAGCAGAAAAAAGGTTCAGGCTAAAAAATCTGCATCTTGAGTCAAACTTCCTAAAAAAAACTCTTCCCCACCCTTCTCCCAAATCCTTTAGTGGGCAGCATCAGTAGGGTTCAGGACCAGACCCCACTGAGCTGAGCAGCCCGACGGGCAGTGTTACTGCTCCAGCAGTGCTGCTGCAGCATTCATGTCCCTCAGCATCATCCCAATCCCTGTCCCCTGCCTGGGAGCAGGGTGAGAAATGCCCTGGCTTCCCTGGGGCAACAGAGTTAATAGCTGGGAGACTGAAGCCAGGGGCACAAGTCTTGTCCAGTAGTTAACTACGAGGTGAAAGGATCCCATTATGTACAAATTTGGCACGCTGACATCACCAAATGAAAACAAATATGCAGAAATTATAACATGTATTTTTATAAATATTACAAACCCCAAGGGTTTTCCAGGGAACAATTACCGTGACCTACTGCAAGTTACTGGGCACGCATGTTTAGCTGATTGATAGATTTTATTAGTAAAGTAGATTTTTCTGTTTCAAGATCTGTTCCAGTCTGCAATTAGGGATGTGAGAATGTTGTTTCTTCCTGATAAAGAAGCCATCTTGCATATAAGAACAATGCAGGTCAGGGTAGTCGTTTTTAAAATAACCCTTTATTTGAAGAGATGTGCTTTTTTCCCCGATGCTTGTGTCCAGAACTAGGACCAGCAAGCTCCCTGTTTCTCCTTGTTTGGGGATAACATCAAAAATTGCCTGAAAGTTTTTCCTAAGAGCCAAGAAAGTCAGCCAGTAATCATGTGGGGGCTGTGTGGCCAAAGGTACATAAACTGACTGCACATGGGACCCACAGTAGATCAGGTTGCATTGGGCGGAATGAAATAAAAAAATCCCAGAAGTCTAGTTTCTTTGGAAACATACCAAAACTGTCTCGCTATACCAACCTGGCACATCATATGTAAGAAAGTGACTATTTCCTAGTACAGTATATGGGGTGTTTTATAGAAGTCAAAAAATCAGAATGGCCTTAGTTTGACATCGTAAACACAATATACTGTAATGTCATTGAGAGACTACTTGTTAACCTACTTGTCCCGAGATTAAATGTTGAAATTGAGCATACAGACCTACCTACAGTTTCCCTCTGAGCATAGACACACCAGAACAATCTCATTGCCATACAGCTTGGAAATAATTACAATAGCTACGTAATAGTAGAAACCACTTCTGTTTAATTCACCAATATTATTTACATCTGCCCAGAGACTTTGCAGCGCTGGAAAGCAGCTCTGTGAGAATGGCACCTTCCTATCCAGCAGATCTTCCCCCTGGTCTGCCTCTCCTGCTTGCTCTGAAAGTCCTCCCCTCCCTGCAGAGCTGCACCCCCAGCTCGGTGGGTGCTCCCCCAAGGGCTCTGGGTCAGGACCCCACCACAACTGGTGTAGGGCAACCAGGGCTGCAACGGGGCTGCTCGGCAGCTTGGGTAGCATCAGGTGTGCAAAGCCAAGATCAGTATTTTTATTTTTTCTTTCTCAAGACCAAGACTGCAATGACAAGTCTGTAGGTGAAAGAGTTACAGAGGATTAACAGATGTCTCTTCCACTCAGCTGATTTTGTTTTAGCTTTTGGTGAGAATGAACTGAAACGATCTGCTGCACGTGAGGTGCAGTTGTGGGCTTGGTGATGGGGCAGGAGTGGGAGAGCTGTCACTGAAGCCCACAAGGCAAAGTCAAACGGCAACTGTTACTACATTCTTAATCTATTAATATGTTTATTAACACAAATCTAATCTAATGCAAGATTAGATTATCTTTTCTGACAAGCTGCATCACGTATCAGAGCTGGAGCATCATTCTTGCTAAACTAGATATATCGCCTACAATGTAATTTATAGATAACCAACAGCCTGGGGGCAGGGATTACAACACTCTCAGGAATAGGAAACAGTGATAATTAAAAGGTGTTGTGGACAAAAAAAAATAAAAATAATATGATTTTATGCTAATCAAGGTTGTTGCATTTTTTTTAAGTAAACTGGTATTTGTTAAGTTTATTTTCTCATAGATTATCTTGTAAACTTCCCTCACCCTCCCTCCTCCCCCCCCAAAAAAAAAAAAATTATAGTTTCACCACCTCGTGCAAAATGCCTAGCCTTTCACAGCTATGAAATGTCAGACAAAGGAATGGCAGGCTACACCTGATAACAGCAGCTCCAGCACTAAGAAAGCCAGGCAACCAGCTGACTTTTTAAGCAGCACAGGACCTGGACCCAGAAATTTCTGCCCACAGCTCCTTTTATGCCTTGCTTTCTAAATAAGTTTCTGTGGCTGCATCCAAGCGATGGCAAATCCATCATGCCCGCAGGAGAGCTGCTCCCGCAGTCAGTGGCTAATAGATGAAGTGGCCTTACTTGCAGAAGCGATTCAGGCAGCGAGGAGTCTCAACTCTACTTACAACATTCGCTCCTAAAGTCTGAAGGTGTTTCCAAAAATGTGTCAGACATGAAGATTTAATTTTTCTATTTTTTTTTTGCCTTGTATGGCTATTAACATGTAGCAATTAGCTCGGCCGCATTCTCGTTGCTGCTGACTATCCACAGTGAGTGTGATCGGGTCCAGCAGCTTGCTCTCGCTGCTGCATTCCTCAGCTGGACCAGATGTCAGCCCCTTCGTTTCAGAAGGGCTGAAAGCTGATTCCAAGAGAAAGTCCCCAGCCTTTTTTAACCTCTCCACGCCTGTCTTGCTACTTTTTTGTTGCTTTCTTTTTCCTTCTCTTGTCATGAAAGGACAGCGCTGATGAGCCTAACCCAGCACAAGGGTATCCAAGTTATCTGCTTGCCATTAGGTATCCAGTGAGCAGCACTGAATTATTTATTCCAGCTTTCTAGGCAGGTGTGTGGCAAATTTCCATAGAGCTTTAATGGGAATCAGATTGCCAGCTTCAAACCCAAATTCTTCATCTGCACCACAGCATGACTGTGAAGTGTTGCTGAGCAAGGGCGGGGTGAGCAGCTATGTAGAAACAGACCGCGCGGTCACAGCTGGAAGAAGTATGTGGGTCTCACTTAATAAAACTCGATAGAAAATATTTGTAGCTATTCAAAAACATTGAGAAAGCCGGCAACGTGATACACTCCATGTAAGCAACATGAAGCTCTCCCCAGGACGGGTGCACGCTGCACTTTGAAGGCTGATTATCAGTGGAGACTTGGATTTCAGGGCAGGTATCAGCACACATGCACAACACCTGCTGGTGGCACACAGCTGAGGGTGGCAACGCTCAGCAAGGACACTCCTTGTGTGCAGGGTCACACATTTCCAAGTACAAATTCAGAGTAATACACATGGATGAAGATATGGACTTGTCTATACATAACAGTGGAGCTCAGGGTACAAACATCTCATCCAAAAGTAGGTGCTGACATTGGTCCCCCAACCACCACACATTCTCTGAGCTGCCCAGATGATTGTGTCCAGTACAGGCAGCAGGAGCCAGTTCAGATGAATGTCACCATGGGCCAGTGATCCACCAGAGCCCTTTGCAGGTGGTGGAAGCTTGTGTGACCCCATCAAAAGGCTTGCTGTGGACAGCAACCAGCAAGCTGGGTGCCACGGAAGCCACAACCTCGGTGGCACCAGCTTTGCAGGATCTGGTCTAGGAGTGGGTGGTGGCTCCTGGCAGCACTTCCCCACCGGATGAATTCCTAATGTTGGGCCAGGTGGGATCAACGTTCAGCAAAGTTTCACAAGGAGCTATGGGATACACTCTCCATGGAGCACAGTACACACCTAAAATCCTGGAAAAAAAATAATTGCACAGAGAAACAATAATTGCACAGAGAAACAATAGAATGCCTATATTTATTCCTTGCCAATGTGAAACATGACTCAAAGCCAGATATTTAAAAAAAAAAAAAAAAAAAAAAAGAAAGCCTGATTTCTACCACCACAACAACTTTGTGCTGATTTGGTCAAAAAGAAAAAGCCCTTGCAAACAACATAAAAACTGCACAGCTCTGGAGCAACAAAGCAGATGAGCACAGAAGAACAGAAAGTAGGTACAAACCACAGTGTCTGAATTTGTTTCTTTTAATAGATAAATATCTGTGATTATCACAAAAGGGGTAGAGCCAGCAGTTTCACTGAAGGGTCCTCAACTGAAGGGCCCTCACTCTCTCCCTAGGCCTGCACAAATTGAATGACTGCAAGGACGGCTTCTCTGCTCGCCGTGCCAGCAGGGCACCAGGGGATGGTTAAGAAATGATGGTCTCAATTAGGGATGGGGAAAGGGAACGCTGTGCCTGGATGCTGCCTGTGTTTGAGATGCTGAAGCTTGAGCAAGTGCCAGCGGTAGGCATACCTTTATCAGAGCAGAGCAGACAAATACCTTCAGTACACCCCAAATCTCAAAGCTGTCTCCAATAACCAAGCCTCAAAACAATTAAAAACACATCTAAGGTCACTGTGATGTGTTCAGCTGCCCAGGGTACCATGCACCCTCAGGTGAAACAGGTACTTGTGGGCACCCTGAATCTTAATTATCCACTTAAATGATCAAGGGAACAAAATGGAAGTGGAAGGAACAGGGGGAAGAAGTTCCAGTTTGGTTATAATTTCATCGTACAATGTGGAGCTCGATAGCTGCTGCTGCCTCGTCTGGATCCATCTCCAAATGAGGTGTTTCAAACTGTGCTAAATACCTTTGTGAATTAACTCCATGAGTTACATATTGAAAATCGAATGTGAAAGTGAAGTGGAAGCTGTGCAATGCTGTTAAAGTTTACCGAGAGACTTGGACATGCAAACAGAAGAGGCAATCACTGGATAGCACAGGATAGTGCAGGGAGATACAATGAAAATGGGGCTTTGGTAAAGGGGTTGGGCTCTGTTTTGCAGACCTAACTTGTAGGGACACACTCTGATTCTCCAGAATAAGGTGTCTGTGAACTAAATACCTACAACCTGGGGAAAAAAAAAAAAAAATCTATTCTACCAATTTCATCTCCATTTAGTATTACCTCTGCTCAGATCTCTACTCTCTCTTCCCAGCTCACTAACACTGGCCAACCACTTGCAGCAGCTTGCTCATCATTGCCTCCAGTCTGCTCACATTTGTGATTTTCTACCTAATTTCAGCTTCCTCCATGCAACACTCTTCCCAACACAATAAGAAGAAAGTCCACACTTGCATCTTCCTCACATCTTGCATCTTTCACATCTTCCTCATATACGGGCATTTCTTGAAGCCAGCAATAATTTGCCAGGGTGGGAATTAAACTCTGCACCTCTCATCCTCCCATTTCCTCTCACCTACCAGAGGGTTTCTTAAATGCCCCACCCTTTGCTTCTCCATTTAGCTAGCATCTTCCCACCTGTGTGTTTGAAGCAGCCTGCCTGCAGGATGGCCTCTTCACCCCCACCTCTGCTGCCCCAGACACACCGCCCTGGCCGAAGCACAGGCACTCACTTCCCCGTCCTCCCTGCAGCCTCAGCACTCACTGCTGAGAGCACGACAGTCATGAAAATCCCACTGCCTAAAGCAGATTTTTTATTTTTCCTTTAACACTTCCATGTCAGAAAAGACCAATACTCCAATACACTCAAATGACCATTAACCTTGATACATCCCCCCTCCTCCCCCCCACTTACAATGTTCAGACTTCATTTAATTTCTTTTGCAACCAAGGTTTTTGGGTCAAATTGTAACAGGCACAAAGCTTACTAACACCTGTACAAAGTTCTGGCTTGGAGATGGGAAATCTTTCCATGAACAGTACAAACAAAATCATTGCTGCTGCAAAAATAAAGTTCAAAACAAAAGTTTTTAGAATAAAACTCTTTTTTTTTTTTTTTTTTTTTTTTTGTCATCCTTTTATTTGTGATATCCTAAAAACACCCAGCTGTTCTTGTATATAGCACCAATGGGATTCAGGGCAGAGAAGGCCACAAGAAGATGACCAAGGGCTCCATCTTCACAAGACTTAAGCCTAGTTTTGACACTCAGGAAACATCTCCCCTCTTCAGTTCTGCCAGCCTGAGCCCTCTTCTGGCTTTCCCACTGTCACTTTTCCCCTTCTGTTACTTCAGAGCCTTTTCCCATCCTACTACATGCCATGGCAGCTCACTCCTTGATGCACCCCTGCACCTTCTCCAGCTCCAGCCCAGCTGCTGCCGAACCCAGCGCCACTGCCCATGGGAAAGCACCAAGTACAGCCACGTCCCCAAAAGCTGTGATAAATATTGTTGAGAAACAGCATAGCCTAGCAGCAACCTCCAGCACTCATAATCTCTCCGCATCGTGCTCCCAGTAACTCTCTGGAGATGGCTCCTGGTTGTTTTGACGTGCTGCACAATAGAGGTGGGGAAAAGTATGAGCGGTCATCTCAGGGCACAGCACAGAAGAGGCAGTTATAGTCTTGAGACGCGGAGGCTTTATTCAAAGGGACAAATAAAGTCATGAATTAAGGTATCCTGGTGGCAAAGGGGCTATTACACGTGAAATAAACAACTTTAATGAGGTTGTAACCCTAGATTTATGGTCTCATCTCCATACACAGGATTTCAGGTGCAGAACTCCATTAGCACTAATGGGATGTGCACAATTAAAGCCCCCCACAACAAGATGAGAATGCTGCTATTAAAACCAGCGATGAGCAAGCTCCAGAGAGGTTCTCCCATTTAGCTCAGCAGAGCGCTCCAGAACGGAGAGGCTCATTTGTAGCAGGCCTGACTGTTTTGCAGGGTGGGCATTTCTGAGCTGTGAATCCTCTGTGTGACAGACACAAGCATGTGGATACCCTGTCTGATTTGGGTCAGATGTTACCCCTGTCCACCCACATTTGCTGGGACGTCAGCTCTCCTCTGCTGGGACTGTGCTCTGGCTTTCCACAGTTAGCAAAACCCTTGAATCCAGTCTCTAGGCTTAGATGGGGACAAAAAAGTGTCTAGTGCATACAAAATACAAAACAATGCACCTCAATATTTTAAATCCATAAATGTCTCCCCTCTGCTTAAGGGTACCACATATATTACTATGCCAGAGTGGCATTATGCTGGCTGAGACCCTGGGATGCAACTTGCTTACCCTCTATTTCACCAGGCAACGATCACCAGTTGAAAAGGGCAGCAGCTTACATTATCATGTTTTTTAGCAAGCAGCGCAGACAATATCCCTGAAATGGCTTTCTTGCCAGGGAATGGTAAAAGCTGTTTAAATCTGAATAACACTACGGCATATATGAGAGTGATGGAATAAGGTGCAGAGGCCGCAAGCAGAACTACAATGATAAAACATTAAATACTAATATGACTTTAGATGTGATATTATGCTCTCCCAAGAGTTGTAATTTTTCAGATATATGAAGCATTCAGAAAAATGGAATTGAACCCTTCATCACACAGTTTTTTTTTCCTACAATATTAAAAATGTAATTTTACCACAAGCCATGGGGACTCCTGTATTCTTAATACACTTAAAGATTTTTACAAGCTAATGTTAATACTGACTGAAGTGCCATATACATCCTCATTCTCACTTAGAATTAGTCTGAAAGTTGTTCACTTTAATTTTGCACTGTAGTGTTCGTATTCTTGTATTGTTCACACTCACCAATTTCAGCAGTGCGAAATTCTGACATCATTCCTGAAAAGTCGGCGTTCACACAGAATCCAGCAGAGTTTTACCATCAGCTTTAGTGGCAATAGGCTTAAGCCCAGAAGTCTTAAATCTGATAGACATTAAAGATGGAGAAAATTTACTGGTTAATCTAATTTAGCCAGCACAAGAACATTCTCTACAAGGCCAAGGTTATTAATGGCAGCACAAGTAGCCGCATTTATGCGGAGGCTACTTAACATTTTCCATTGTAATACTCTGCTTCAGGATAACTTTGAACAATTCAGGCTAAGCATTCCTGATGTTAGCTGTCTGACTAATGGGATCTTTTTTGGGAAGCTTTTGCTCAAGGGATTCAGCTATTTCCAAGACTGAGGTTACAAGAAAAACTGAAGTTACAGAAGAAGGAAAAAAAAAAAAAAAAAAAAAAAAAAAACAAACAACAGTTTCACATGAAAAGCTCTGGTGCTTCCATGAAGTACAACAAGAGTTTCGGTAATCACTCTGCTGAAAATTCAAGCGATGACTGAGGTGTAAGGCTGAAAAAGCACAGGGCACGGCTGAAAATAAAGTGATGTGCTAATTGGAGAATGAAGAGACAAAAGAAATTAAAAGCAGGTGCTAGGAAGAAATTAGGCAGCATGACCTTGCATGGCTGGTACAGTTGCAAAGCTAGGGGTGTCCACGCCTACACGTGTTGGCCTCAGCACCACTTTGCTGCTCAGCAAGTAACAAAGAAACCTTTAACACCTCCTCGCTGTCCAGTCCATACGGCATTGTGCTGATGCTTTAGGCTCTTCAGCTCTAAGAGTGGATAACTGCACACCCAGGACAGCCTCGAAACAGCCAGCATGGCAGGCTACATGGCTTTGTACAACAAATTCTGCTTTGCTAAACTTTGGAAATGTGAGTCCTCAAGAGAGAGGAAAAATTTGAATTGTCAGTACAATCTGCATCCAGTTACTCAGCATACAACCTTTTAATGGCATAATCATGTATTATTTTCTCCATAGGATGTGATAATCAGGCAATTACACTTAAATTCACCAAATGATATCAAGGACCTGCTGAGCATGGACTGGATCGAGCACATTAAGCACTTCAAGTGAATATGACAGACATGGCATCAATCTTAAGGAGCTTACACTCTCAAAATACAAAAGAGCAAGAATCAGTTCTCACTGCACTGCAGGCCTGAAGAAGCACAGGGCCTGGAGGGCCTGCTCGGGTCATTAACCCAGAACTGTTGGATCCCGGCTCAGACACAGGGTTCCCCGCTAGGCTCATGCCTCCATTGTCAGGCAGGTGCAAGTTATGAAGCAGCCCGGATGTTTTGCATCAGGAAGAGCTGCTATTTACATAAATTATTCACCTGTTTCTACCAACACCGTAACTTATGATGCTCCAGTAACTAGCAAAAACTTCACAGCCAGTGTCCGGGAGGCAGGCGGAGATGGTGATGAGGAAGGCTTGTGGCTGGTAGGCCACGAGACAGGGACAAGCTTCTCTCCAGGAGTGGTGGTTTCCTCCATCGGGACTGCTCAGTCCATGGCACAAGTCCTCTTTTGCCCCCTGTGATGAGGGAAGCCCTCCTACTTTGGGTCAGAGAAAAGCAGATTCGGTTGTCCAAGCACAGACAGCAGCAGCTGCACATGGAGTGGATGAAAAATTTCAGATAAATGCCCGACTACTACCACTTCAGTAATTTATTTTTAAAATAACATAAATATACAAAAGAGGTTTCTTCTAACAGTGTTGTGATTAAGAAACATTCACACCAAGAAATGCTATGGGATGTACGTACATAATTTGTAGATGGCCACAATCCAGCCATTTCCTGAGTGTGTTACTGGTTTAGTGCCTGATCCAGAAGCCCCTTTTCTCCTTGATGATCCCCTGACTTCCCTTGCACAGACACATGAAGTTAAAATGTCTAAGGATCCTTCCCACAAAGAAAATTTTCCTTTCAGAGTGAGGATTCATTAAAGGCTTACGGAAACCAATTAGCGACTGAGAGAGCCTTTCCCTTGCAAGTAGCTGCTTGCACTGCAGTCTGTTATCCAGCCCCTGATGGATGCTGGTGGTGTGAGTGACCCCAGGTCCCCTGGCAGGCTTCCTCTGCTTTGCCCACCTCACACGTCCACCACGATATGAGTAGCTGCTGCTATCAGCGCAAGTAAAGGCTTACGCTGAGCTTTTCCGGAGAAATCATTCACATACAGTTATGCTGTCTCAACTCCACTCTGACAACTTGTGAACTCATTGGCCAAATTCAGCGGAATCTGGACTCACACACGCTCAAGAGAGGGAGAAGCAGCAGCTCCTGGAGTGAGCTGCAGATAGTGTGGCGGTCGTGTGTGGGAGTCATTGTGAACAGCTTTTTGTGGTCGAACTAGGAAGACCAAAAAGCCACAAGAAACCAAGTCCATGAATGCTTGTTCTCATATATATAACTGCAGAAAGTGCTCTTCTATGAACAGCAAGCTTTTTTTTTTTTTTGATTGAAAGCCTAATAGCACTAGAAACCTAGATAGTCTTAGAACATGACATCAGGAGTCATGTTTAAAATTATTAAATCAAATAAGACCTTGTAGTCCGTATCAACAAGTTGTTAACATTTGTGGACCTCGTAATTGCTAATCCTTTTGGAAACGAGATTTTTCACAGCTAGTAACACTGGATGTGCCTGACTACAGTGTTAAATGTCATAGCGATTAATATGACTGTGCTTTTTGCCTAAGGTAAACTAAAATAATCCATATGGAAGTGACACAGTTAGTCAAAAGCAGAAAGTGCTCAAGTGTTACAATCTGGCGTAGTACAGGCTAGCCTTGATCATCATATTGTTTACTTCTTGTCCTAAAATATATAAATTGGTCATTATTATTTAGACTATTTTCGGGCATGTTTTTCAGCACAGCTTGAAACAGGCAAGAATATTGCCACTGCTACATTCCAGTTACATATTTTCCTGCCTTATCTGCAATCTGCAAGCTAAAAACAAAATTGACTAACATTAAAAGCCAAGTGAAAGATTTGAGAAAAACATCAAAAAAATTGTGACAGACATCCTTCAGTGACTTGCTTTCAAATGTCAGGATACGAAAGCACGCAAACACCAGCTGGGGTATGAGACCCCCAAAATCGTTCCATCAGGTTTCAGCTTTCTGACCTGTTGGGTATGACTCTCACTCCATCAGTTTTATTGAAATAGACATTAAAATAGAAATCATACATTGCATTGCTCAAATCGAGACAAAAAGAAATTGGAAGCTTGATGTATCTCTTCTGTATTTAAGGAACACCGCCCTCAATAATGGTAACAGATTAATAGATTGATCATTTAAAACGGAATGGAGATCCTCATTGCACGCGCTCTTTTCATCTTATAAAGCTTTTGAGGTCTTTAGCTATTTCTGCTGGATAAATGCATTGCTACCCTTCCTTGTTTATTTTACTGACACTCTAATGCCTTTTAATATCATTGTAAAATGGATCTGGCTATTTTTCCCACATATAAATGTTCTCTTTAATTGAAATAAGACATTAAGTTTTCTCTCACTAAGTGCCTTTTGCCAAAGCTGTTTTTAAAGACATCTTCTACAGCTCTGCACAATTTGCTACTGCTCAGCATATGATGAGTTGTGTCAACAGCAATCTGTTCTGTCAATTAAAAGATTAAAAAAAAAAAAAAAAATCAGGCCCAACTTTGTATAAACTGCCTTTCAGTTGTAAAGCTGGTATGAGAATCACTCACTGGGGACAAGTCCCAGCTGGCAATGCCACCATCTTCTGAGCAGTGCCAATACGTTTAGCCCGCTAACACCTGAAGACTACAGTCATGAGAAAGCTGAACTCAGGAGCATATCTGAAACCTGAGCATGAAAACTTCCAAATTTCCACTGTGATTTTGATATGCTGCTCAAAAAACAAACAAACAAACAAACAAAAAAAGTATCTCCCCAGTTGCAGACAAAGCTTTCCAGAAGAACTCGTGCAAAAAGCAGCCATCAGTGGATTTAGAGCAGCATGCTCTTTTTACTTAAAAATCAACAAGCTGTGAGCAAAATCTAAAGAAAATTAAAAGCAAGTATAAAAGCTAAGGGAAGAAAATGCACAGGCATGGAAAATCACAAGGGATGGTATATCTTTCACCCCAGGGCTGGCAAACTGGCTGAGAAGCAGTTCTGCAGAGAGCAATTCAATTTCTCTCACTGCACACATTGCACATATTTACGCTGGTGATATTATTTGCATCAGTGGCTCCTAATGACTTCTTAACAGAGCACCAAGAGTTTTCTCAGTCCTTTGACTATCAAGTGAGAACCATTATAAAGCCTCTTGCTACTTAAAGATGTTTCGGCTTGTCATTGGTGATTTGTCATAGCAAAGTCATCAGAAGGCAAAAAAATCAGGCAAGAATCACTGAGATTAATGAATGACTCCAGGCTCAGGAATTCACACAGCAAAAGAAGCAAAAACAGAAAGATATCAGATGTTGTTTATACGTGTATTGGTCGCCGCTGCCAACCCCATCCAACATCTTTGCTCATACAAAATGGGACATCTGCAGCATCCAGTCCTCCTCCACTGCGCACTCCGTGCAGATGCAAACATCCCACAAACGCTACCTGTCCTTACCTGGTAGTACCTTATAGTAACTCTGTTCAGCTCTGCACAGAAGTCCTGATTTCAACAGGATGCAGAAATGGAGAAATTCAGGTTCTAAAACATTTAGCCATTTGGAAGAATATTGTGTGGAGGTAAGAAGAAAATGGACATGATAATGTGCATAGAATAATTGGGGAAGCCATGGTTTCCTCCGTGGGAGCAGCCTGCTGCAGAATAGTTACAACTCAGATGGAAGTTGCTCCAAAAGGAGTGTGGAATAACTTGGGAGTGTGGAATACTGCTTCGTAACTTGATGTAGGGATAACAGCATGCCAACTACGTTTGGATTACAGAAAAGTTCTTCCCCATTTGGTTTAATTTTCCTTAAATATTAATGTTAGGGATTAGTCACTGATAACAACTGTGGAATTAACTAAGGAATCGCATGTATTTTCTTAGTTTACCAAAGGATGGTCCGAAGTGCAACATCCTTTCCTACTGCCTGTCCTGAAGATAATTTCAGAGCTGTCAACATAATCAGACATTTCAGAACATAAGAAAGACTCAGTGATTATCCTGCTCCACTCTGTGCTTATGTCAGAGCAGGAGCACACAGTCCATTATGAGAGTCCTCAGAGAGGGTGTTACCTCTAACTACAGGAACTTTCTATTTATGCAATACCAAACTGCACCCACCCTACCTTACACCAGCAAAACCTTGGGGCCTAGGAGCACACCCCGTTAGCAGGCAGTCCCAGCGATGTGACCAAGCTAGAGCTGCCACTTTGGGCGAAGGCACTCCCCACAGGCTCAGTTATGCACAATTAGTGCATTTTAACAGCAGCAGTGGGACAGAGGCAGTGAATGTCACAGTAAATTGGGAGAAGAACCCAAATATCAGCCAACCAGAATAAAGATGGCACATTTTGTTCTCCACGTGCATATGCAGTACCTGAAGATGGGTGACGGAGATAGGACCTCCATGCAGAGGCCTTGCTGGCCAAAAAAATGACAGGTTCACTGATGGAAAAAAAGTCAGTGCTGACAGTAAACAACTCTGTTACTGTCTCTGTGGAACTACCATGTGCAACACAGAGCAGTTCTCCTATGCAGCTCCTCTCTATGTGACTCTATGTTCATAGGTTTCGATGCACATGTGAGCTACTTTATGCAACAGCAAAAAGATTTTGTACTGCAGCTCACTACAGATATTAGAATTCACTGTCTTTTCATTATTAATGTGGAGAAGTATAGGCAAAGAGAGCAGAGCAGGTACTCTGAAAAGAAAGCAGGTGGGTTTGTGTTTTTGTTTTTTTTAAAGCCTAAACTCTGTATGACTGCTCAAGAAAAAGAAGTTTTAACTTCTTTAAAGGTGAATTATAAAGATTTTAATGTCACTGCATATTTATTAGTATAAAGAAAAGCCTTCCACAGCCAAGGATGTGGAAAAATTGTGCTGTGATAATTAGAAATGGGAAGGACATGTCTTACAGAGAATGAGCTGCCAAGCTCACATTAGGTAGAGAGTGTGTAAGAGCCAAGTTCCAGGAATCCAGAGATTGTGGGGAAACCTGACACAGCCCCCTTTAATTCTTAACACCCACAACATTTGTAGACTGACAGCTTCAATTGACTCCACCTCCCTGGCTCAGGTAGACTTTCCCTATTATTTTTTTCACCATGACAAATGACCCAAGTATGATTTGGAAGTCAAATCACCTCCAGAAATCTACTTTTGCTTTACCTGCCTTTGTATCTCATTTCCCTACCTGACTCAAATCCCTACCTTGAGAAGCCACAGATCTCTACTTAGGTCTTCCATATTTCTTTGTAAGCTATAACTGACATCAAGCACACTCAGTTAAGCTGTATTAAACTCACTCATCTTGTTAACCCCCAACACAGCAAATTACTGCACTCACATTTACATCCACAATTAAAGACCTGACTCAAACACATACTTTGTTTTTAACCTATTCCAAGTATTTATTTTGCTAACACCTTTTTGTGTGGACCTAGTATGTATGTTAGTGCTGCTTCCTTCTATAGACAGTCACTACAAAGCCAGTCCTTTTTTATTCCCAGTTATCTAGAAGATAGTTTACTTCTATCTCAAATGTCCCATCTTATTCTAATTGTTCCTACTTCTCTTCCCTAGTATTTTTTTTGGTCCTTCATAAAACTAGAAAATTAACACTGTTTGAATATTATTTGTATAGGAAACAAAACAATCACTTGGCACTGCAGCAGGACACTTAATAAATCTTTGTTTTCAGATAAGTTTACTGTGTGAAAGTCAACACAAGGGTGACCAAAGTTTCCAAGTCAAAAAAAAAAAATGAGACTGGAAATTTGCCAGATATGTGAGGGCTGAAAAAAATTTGCATACATATTTACATAAATACCACAATCACTATAGTTAAGACTGACAAAAACAAGGTCCTACTCTAACCCCCAGTTTTCACACATTTCTGACTTTCCAAAACATTCACCTTGGAGGCTGAAATTTTCCATACTGGGTTTGTATTTAGAGGACGTTATTCATTAACAAAAAAAAAAAAAAATCCTTCAGCCATTTTAGGCTCTCAGAACTCATCACATTGTGACATGTAAGAACTTTTTTTTTTTTTTTTTAAAACGACAGTAACATGAGCAATTTGCCACATATTAAACCCTTTAATCAATGTTCTTAAAAAGTAAAGTAGCTTGAGTTCAGGAATAAATACACGTGCAAAGGATCAAGTTAATGCAGAGCGGTGTAAATGGACACAATACCTACACTAGCTACTCCAGGTTAGCTAGTTCTACAAATTTGATCACGAAGACATCACTAGCATATCACTGGACTACAGTCCAGTTGGTGGTGACAGTGGAAGTGGGAACACAGCCTAGTGTGATATGGTGGGGATCAATCTCCAGGGAATACTAATTTCATATGCTGCAACCGTGAAGCCTATGAAATACTTGCAACATGGAAGATCCAATGTGCCAGACTGTCCAAACAGATTAAAATAAAAACAAGCAACCGTTCCAAGTGACTGGCTTATTATGGCTGTAAGTTCTCACTCAAAACTGGGAAAATGTAAATTTCTTCTGTGAAGTCAGCTATACTGAACATTTGTAATAACTTATTTTTATGTAAGATTCCAAGTTAAACCTGTATTATTTGCTATGACTAAACACAAATAACCGCCAAGCACTTAGCAAACCTGAGTGACCACAGAACATTCCAGCCCAATATGGCCAACAAATAAGGAAATACTAAAATATCATTAAAATTTGCCTTTTATTTTTCTTACAGGAGAGTTCTGCACAAACCAACATGACTGTTTTACAAGACTTTTTTTCCCAATATACCAAATTTTCAAAAGGATTATTAACAGTATAAAACTGTAAATAACTTTTTCTGTTGAGGCTCATAGCAAAGTGTCTTCAGTTGTTGTAATCTTGGAGAGCCTGAGCCATGAAAAGCTTGCCCAAGTTCTGTGCATTGAACTCCTTAATATTCTGACAGTAGGTATTAATTTGACCTGTCAAGATGAAAGAAGAAAAAAACTTTTTCAGTTGTGAAATTCAGGAAAGACATCCTAGAACATGATTTTTAAAATGCCCCCCCCACCCCCACCCCCCCCAAAAAAAAAAAAAAATCAGTAAACCATATAGGATTTACAAAGCTAAACAACCAAAAAAAGATCAACTACTCTACACTTAAGAATTCACATTTTCAAAATTCCCAAATAAGTTTGGGAAAAGTAATAAACTAAATTAGCAAACTAGGTAAACTTGTACCCTTCTCCCCCCCAATTTTCCTACAATTTTGTTATTTACAATTTCTGAAAAGACATATGACAGTAAAATGTACAAACATTTTTTGTGGCTGTATTAGAAGCTTAATCACATTAACCAACTGTTCAACTTAGTTGCTCTATAAGTACTATAAAGCTGATTTTCAGTTTTGTTCCTATGCATCTGCTGCCCTATTAAAATACTATAACAAATATTTTCCACTAGCAGATTGAAAGCTGTAGTACTCCTGTTTGGCATTTTGCTAGCCTTTTTTTTTTCCACCTAATATTTCCCTTTATTAGCTATTTCAAAAATCATCAGGGTATGGAGACTTGTCAGTGCTGTACAAATCAAATGCACCCATCAAAACATTTTTATACAAGAACTGCTACAAGTTATTTCCCTTGTTAGCTAGGAATAGCAAAACATGAAGCCAGTTTAATCAAAATTAAGACTCTTTAGAAGGCCAATAAACTCTCAATCTAATGCTCTTTTTAAAAAGTTTTTTTAATGCCTCAGAGACAAAAGAGCTAAGTTTCATTCTTTATCCACAAACTTTACTTCATCTGAATTGAAGTGAATCCTTCAATTCTTCCCCTGACTACAGTAAAAGAATAAATGAAGCTTTGGCTGAAAACTTTTTTTTTCCTTGAAGTATAATAGTTTTTAATTCCTTCTCTTCTAGGAGATGATTCATCTGAAGCATATCAACACTACCATAACACACGTGTAAGACACGTGTGCACACAAACCTGTTTTGTATATTCTAAGCTATGCCAAAGCCAAGTGTGTAAATACGTTACTGCTGCTAGGATTCATTCACTGTTAAAAACTATCAAGACAATAGTTTTCTGAAAGACTCTGGATAGAATCATAAATCAAGAACATTACTTCTTTTAAAAGCAGCACTTATTAGCAGTGTGAAAAAAATATCAATACTAATCTAATTATTATTTTTTTAATGTCAAATTACTTACTCTTTCAATACTCTGAACTACCAGGACTTCTATTTAATTTTCTCTCAGTGCAAACCAATGGTGATAACTATCTGATCTAAAATGCCTCCTGTAGTTTAAAGAAAGAAAATTGAATTCTCATGACATTTTCCAAACTTAAATTACTTAGCAGGACATCTAAGTTTTCTGCTCTCTGTTGCCATTGTGAAATCCCAGCTACTTTTGCTTTTGTAGATGGTAAGGGGCAAACAACAAGTTTTGGAACAAACCGTGGCTACACAATGCAACACACCAGAAAACTGAAGGAATATGGGGGTAAGACAACCAAAAATACTGCTGCTTTGTTCCCGTTTACATCTTCCTTCACCTCGAGGTCTGTAGAGATGGGGGATTGTTTCCCTAGAACTCTGTCCATAAAGATTAAAGAAATGAGCTCAATTCTATGGGAAATTAAAAATACAAATTCTCAGCTTTTGCAACAGCCAGTTCAACACCTAGGGATGTCCGCGGTAACTTAGGGCTGCAGAAAACGAGGCAGAGAACTGCTCTGACTCAATAGTTCCAGCCCAAACAGCTTATTCCTGCCTCCCATCTGTACAGCCCCATAGCTTCTGGAGTTGAGGGAGGAGCTGGGCTGAATGCAGAGAGCAGCTTGACTGCAGCATTCACTACACCCATTTGCACAGAAAGCCACGCTCCGTAGGACATTTCTCTAGCTCTGCTTTCAAATCCCACTTCACCTTCTCAGAACAGAGCCAGGAAAAGGCTCCTGCTGTTGCTCCTGCCCTTTCCCAGCAACCTGTGAAGCACATATGGCCAAGCAGGACCTAGCTACAATGTCTGAGTAAGAAATAAAAGGAGTAAGGCTCCATACATCAAGTTTAGAGCTTTACACAGCCATTCTGCTTAAACACAGTGGTCCACTTTTATAAAAACACTTATGTTCTTATCGGTACCTGTAACATGCCTCAGCTACTTCCCTAGATGGTTTAAAATTGTTCTGTGTGGAAGCTCACTTTCTAACAGAGGCAAGGACTTCCTACTAGCAATAAAGTTATTATTCTTAGCTACCTTTCTTTTTGTGAATATTTCGGGCACCAGGACTATCGATCAGTTTATTGAAACCACTGCCTTTGACCAAATGAAATAGCATTTGGAATGCAATCAATGCCAAATTACCACACCATAATGTCAAAGGTAATGAACAATTAAGATGACTTCTAGGGTAACAACTGCATTTTCCCCCAAGATAACATTCATATACAAAAAGATGATTCAAAGAGCCTGCTGGGACATTACCTGCAATAAGGAGCGATTCCATTCTTGCAGGGGGCTGTGGTGGTTTAAAAAGTTTATTGATGTCCTCTTCAGGAAGAGGGGCTTCCCCTCGACTTTGACGCTGCATGTTTTCTTGCTGACGTCTCTGCTGGTACTGAAAATAAAGCAACAGAAACAGAATGCAACAGGACTTCCAAAGCACTGATAAGTATTTATTTTCAGATGCTTTTTGCCCAACTAGCAAGTGTGTTTTCAAAACTGCATTTATCCATACAGGGTAAAGAGTCAAGTGAACTGCAAATACCCCCTTATTTCAGAAACAAAATGACAAAGTGAAAAAGCAGCCCAAGCTCTAAAAGGTAACCCCAAATGCAATTCAGTTTATTTCAACTCATTTGTAACATGTTTTTGATTTGTTTTGTATTTTTTAAATGCCTCCCTTTAAATACCACCCTCAAGTCAGCACCTTTAAGAAGTGAGGTGCTAGAAAATTATGCAGTGCTGAAGTGGTATGGATTGCTTTTTTTTAAATGCTTTTTGTAGATGTAAATACTGTATCTAACGGAAAGATTTCAGCATAGTAGATAAAACCTCCCCAAGCAAAAAAAAAAAAAAAAAAAAAAAAAAAAAAAAAAAAAAAACACTAGGTTAGAATATGAAGATATAAGAAGCCATTACCTCAAATAGTTATATAAAGATAGAAATTCCCAGTTTTATGCAAGTTAAAGGTCAAAACAATATTGATGTGAAAGGGGAAGAGAACTTGATTAAACAAGGTATTTAAAGCCAAAAAATATCAACTCTAAACTAAGAACAAATTCATGGCTGTAACAAAGTAAAATGGCTCATTTTTCCATTTGAGTTATTTAGATGTTCTGCCATTTCCATGTCATTTCTTTGTAGGTTACCACAGGATATACTAAAGGAGCAGTTTTTAGAAATTAACCTGCTATTAAAAAATACTGAGATTTGTTTTCAGCACTTCCCTTTTCCATGTAGATTATTCAAACAGATTTTATGGCAGCTGATCATTTTTTAAGCTATTAGATAAACATTTATTCTTGCAGAAGAACATACATTCAAAAACACGTATGTGAGATTTTGTACTGAATGTCAGAGCCAGGAATTAAAGTTGTAAGCTTTGTCCACCAGAGTCCTCATACTCAACACAGAAAAAAAAAATCCTTAAAATAAACAAACCAAATTGTACAGGGTGTTTTCTCTCACTTAAATGTATCTGTGCACAAGAGTTTTGAGAACAGTTCATACTTGGTGGCATACTGAAATGAAGTAATTTTTTTTCCAGTAGTAGTGACAAATACATGTTTTTGGACATTGTTAAAAATAAAATCTTAAATGCCCATATTTGTATGTGAATTTCATGCAGCCTCTTCTTTCTTTGCATTACCCCATTCACTTCTCAGCAGTCTGCCTATTATTCTCTATTGAAATGGCTTGTTCTTAATCACAATTGCTCCGTTTTAAAAATGAAGTTAAGACCACTAACTATGCTGCAATGAGCCACTACTAAAGCAGTTATAGTTAGTAAAGCAACAAACTGGGACACCATGGAACCTACTTGGGTCTGCTTTTCCAAATAAATAGAACCTCTTGTTATTCACAAAGCCTTTGAAGTGTATGCCATCTTTCTACTCAAATTAGGCAGCAAAGGAAAATAAATCTTCTGAAGATAACATACAGGAAGCTTCTATGTCCTCAGGAATCACGATGCCAGGACAGACCACTGATCAAGCACTGCCTCCTTAAAATACTCCCTATTCAAGTTATATCTAAGTGAAAAAAGCCAATTTTGATTTTAAAGTAGTCAGTGATGAAGCATTTCACATGAACCATAGGTACTCTAATACTTTCTACAGCAATACCTGCAATATTTTATCTGCAAACTGGCCTGTCCCAGTTTCAGTTGGCCAATATTGAATCTTGTCATATCTCTGTCTGTTAGACTAAAGAGTTCAAATTTATTTTTCACATAGGTACTTCTTGAGTAAGCAGGTCACTTCGTAACTTCACTTATCACATGAAGCAAATTGCATTCATTAAGATCTGCTTTCAAGGCTTTTAAATCATTCCCATAGAGCTTTTTGCCAATTTACCAGCCTTCTTCTATAATTAGACACAGTATTGCTTTATCAAATGCAGCAACAGCAATTAAAGTCTCAAAATCACAGTATGGTTGAAAGCTGGAAGAGACCTCAGGAGGTTATCTGGTCCAACCCTGCTGTTCAAGCAGGGCCACCTAGAACAGATCTCCACACTCAGTATTCCCTAATCAGATTCTTTTGGGTTTTAAACAGCTCTTTTGGCATTAGGAATTAAAAGCCAACATCACCTGATCAGTATCACCGTCTACTGATACAAACACAACTGAAATGTCATTGCTGATAAGAGGACAGTCCGCTGTCTTTTCCGTCTGGGCTGTTTCTTTACTCCCAAATGCATGACTGTACGTGATGGTATTAAAACACAGAGTTTGCTTTAGAACACTTCACTTGAGATGAAAGAACAGGAAGTACACTTACTAATCCACTAATCCTCATGTCCACAGCACATTTATCAACGATTTTGTTTATCATACATCACTAACAAACAAGTAAAATAGCAAAGACAAACCAATCCACACCACGTGTCAACAGAACTGAATCCATTTCATGATTCCCCACTGGCTCTAACATTTTATAACTGCATTTAATGGACATGTTTCTTTAAGAATTTTATCTTGCGTAGATCCAGACCCAAACCCATCTGTCTTGGATAATACCCATCGAAACGATCTTTCATGGAAAAAGTCCTTTCATTCAGGTTTTCCGTATTACCAACCTGGTGCTTTTGCTGCTGCTGCTTGCTTACATTCCTCAGGTAGGTGTTGTATTTAACAATGTCCTGGCTCATCTCATCCACTCTGTCCATCAGCAGCTGCAAACTCTTCCCAAGGTGATTACTAAAATACAAAAATCATTCCTGAAAAACTGAATTTATTAAAAAACACAAAGTATTGAAATTGAACATTCAAGTCACTTGACAAGCTTTTCTGCACTAATGGCAAAGTTTGCAATTTTTATTTATTTATTTTTGTTCCTTGTTATATTTATTCATATATATACACATGCGCATATATGATATCTTACCTGGTGTCTCCTCCTCTAGTGTCTTTGCCACATTGCAATTATAACATTTAAATGTTTTGGTCTTTGCAAGGAACCTCATAGTTATGAAAAGCCTTGCTTGAATTCACTGATATTACAGATCCAGGTTAAATGTTTAAAAGAAAACATCTGACACTTTTGTGGTGACATGCAACAATGAACGACGTTCCAGGAGATCTTTTATTTCAAGTTATTGTTAGGTTTTGTTTTTCTTTTCCCAATATTTCTGACCCGCAGCAGGGATAGTTAAATATTCTTCTGAGCTCTATCTCATTCACTAAATTATCAAACTACGCCTGTAAGTTCAGCAGACACCACTTGATTTTCGCTGTTGAGAGGGAGCGTTGCATCCAGCCCAGCCAACTCCACATTCCATACCATAGGCAACATGGAAGCAGCTAGGCTGGGCGCGTCCAGTTCCAGTTATGCGATCTACAGCCTTGGCCAGACAAATGCAGTCTGTTAAACAACTTTTATTGTAACCATTTTTAGCAATCGATTTGGTATTTTGCAGGAACTTAAAGGTATAGCTTCCAAGTCTAAGTTTTGGAACTTCTAAGGTTGGTGCCCATGGAGACAGTATTCACCCTAAATTGTGTTTACAGGGTAGTGCGGTAAAAAGAAGGATACTCACTGCACTGTATTGATCCCTCTGACCAGAACCTAGCTCGTTAGCTCCAGTCTAAGCCTTACCCAGTCCTCCTTGGCTGAAGACCAAGGGCTCAAACAGCTAAACTCCATTCTTCTCCTCCTCAACTGCAATCCGCTAGTATTCATGGAGTTTCTTTCAAATAAAAGCTGTTTGGTGCACTTTTGTCAGAATCCTATCATTCAGTTGTTGCTTTTCCTCATTATCTGAAATTCCTACAGCCTTTTACAATGCATTCCCACCAGCCTATGGACTGGGGAAATTAACTGGAAGAGCCAGTAGGAAATAGGGACATTATGTAAAAGGGAACCACACATGTGATACTACGCACATCCCTTTTCAAGTGCAAATTACTCACCAAGTCCACAAAACTGACAGCTGTAGACACTCGTAATGTACTGAAGCATGAGAGGATACCTGCTGAGAATATAGCTGAGGACACTTCATCTACAAGTACTGGAACAGCTATTTCACTTACCGAGCAGCCTGCTCACCCAACAAAAGGCTTTATCAGTAGTTTCCAAGTACAATTTATTTACAAGCCAGAGTTTTAAACCTCCAGTTGACTACAAGGGCAGATGGCGACAAGGACTTCAGCTACACGCAGCAGAAAGGCGCCACTATAATAATTATTTTTAAACTTAGAGTACTTTTTCCTTTCAGTTCAACATTTCAAGTATTATGATATTTAGAACCGTGGAATATTGCCATGGCCATGGGTGTGCATATTTTCAGGTTTTTATAGAGTTTATGTTATAGCGAGTTAGCGTAAGAACTGGATATTATCAGAAATGCCTATGTAGGTACACACAAATGGCCTTGTAGGGTATGTGGACATCAGGAATACGTAATTATTTTACAGATAGTGTCCGTATGAAATATAGCTGGTTACAAAGAATGATTTTATGTGAATCTCTCTGGGACCAGCTTAGCACAGCAGAATACTGAAACAGGGAGTTATTGTTAGACATTGCAGTAATATAGTGTTTGCTCTCATTGCCAGGGAAACAAAAAGCTAAAAACAGATAACTTAAACAGATGTGAACTGAGACATGAAGTGATAAGTATGCTCCAAATACAGGACAAGCTTTTTCCTCAGTTCTCATATGCTTGATACGATACCCTTTTTCATTCCATCTCTTAAAGAATATATAAAAGCAAATAGAAAGTAATTTGTAAAAATCTCTAGGTGCAATGTTTAGGTAAGTTTTATTTAGCAGAAGTTTATTCTGGTGAGATTTAGAAGGTTAAGTTGTGTTGCTCCAGCCCATAAAACTCACCATACACACAGAGCCCAAAAGCTCTTTTAGGCATCTCCTTACCTTCTGCACTCCTATAGAAAAATCTTAAAAAAAAAAAAAAAAAAAAAAAAAAAAAAAAAAAAAAACCCACTGCTCAGTACCTAAACATCTCCTACACTTTAATGCAATAAAAAAAAAAGTGCACATAACTGTTGCTCACGTAACCATAAAGACTTAACTTTCCTACAAGGCTCTGTGATAGTGAAAGGTAGACAACAGTTCTGCACGTGCATGTGACAAGTTGTTCCTGGTCACACAGAAACTGCATTTTCAATAGATGCAATTCAGTTAGCTGATTTCGTGAGTCAATGCCATCAAGATTAAATTTAGATTAGCAAGAAGTGACCAATAACACACCTGCAAAGCAAAACCAGCTGGTGCTGAGAAACCAATGTCCATGCTAGATGTGTTTCAGGTGGGATCACCTATCAAACTTGGTCACCTATCAAACTTCCAGAAATTACCATTTGATACTTATCTGTGTGGTTTGGATGGCATCATCAAAAATGAGGAAAAGGGGCACACACATACAAATTGTCAAAGGGAAGTCTTGTTCTTGTAGGGAAAACAGGCTAGAAAACACGGCCTGCAAAGTAATGGTTGGTGCTGTGCACTTCTGTAACAGCCTAATACTCAATAGGGTATTACCCTTCAACAAAAAGGGCCTTGACACACAGATTACTTCCAATTTCTTATTGAAGGATTATCAAAGATCAAATAATTCTGGGGGTGAGAAGCAAAAACCTGTGACTGTACTACCCTAATCCCTACGTAAGTCACAGTTCTTGTTATTCTGGTTGATGAGCACTGCATTTGGCAGTGTCATGGTCCAGCTTCCATGAGGAAGAAAACATCACCTACGTATTAACTGCACTCGTGTATCACTCACTGCATGAGTGCATCCTGTTAGGATACAGATCTGGCTAAAAGACCTGACTGTAAGCTCCCCTCTGCGTGCAGGAATGCTCGTACCACCAGAGCCTCCCTTTATGGATGCATTTTAAAGAGAGCAAAGGTGCGGTTTGCTCTTGCCAGCACAGCCAGTTTAAGAGGTTCCAGCATCAGCATCTTCCTGCCTCTCCCTCTCCCTTTGCCCAAGGATTACAGCACTCTCAGCTGTATGGATTCAGCTGTTTGCGTGGGCACACTTTAAACTGTTTCAGTGAAATAGTCTACTGTAAATGCAAAAACACCCTCTGTTGGGGTTTCAAAAAAAAAAAAAAAAAAAAAAAGAGAGAGAGAGAGAGAGAGAGAGACTGAGGGAAAGGCTGGAAGGGAAGAAGAGTGGGAGCCTGACTTTTTCCACCAGACTATTCCACAAAGCTATTTGTGCAGCCATACTCCAAAACAGATGAGGGAATAAAAATCTTTGAGGGTGGGAGGGTTGTAGAGATGAAATGGGGGTAGTGGGGAGGAATGATGCAAACAGCTGGGGGCTGGAACCTCAACTGGCTCCGCTTCTGTAGGATTCATAGCGTGGAGCTACACATGAAGCCCACATTTCCCTCAGCATCTTTAATCGAGAAAGGACTTCAGATGTACTTGCTGAAGGCCTGAAACATCCAAAACGCAGCCCTCAAGTCAAACACCAAAGCTTAAAAAATAGGCAGCAATTCCCATTGTTTTCAGCTTCCCATGTCCTGCTCATCATTTCAGCTTTCTCTACACACAGGGCCTGTGGGTCTCATAGTTTGCCTTTCTGGAGAAGCCCACCTACCTGCACTGGCCCAGGAGGGAGCAGAGGCACACAGCCCCAGGAATCAATAACCATGCTGATCCATGGACCTAATTTTAGACTATGGAAACACTGAATCTGGAGATATCCAAAAAAAGATGACCCTGCAAAACCACCCACAGTCACCCTAAAATAAAGTAGGTGAGCAGGTCCGTTTGTTCTGCTGGCACCCTGGCTAAAGATGATGAGAACAGGGAGCACCAAGAACACGCTGTATCTGCTACTCTCATTTTCCACTTTCCATCAGTCATGCTGAGGCTCCTCTCAGTCGCTGCTTTTCGGGAAAGGTGCCACCCTGCACAGCGTTTCTCCTCCTGGGAAGAGCTGCTTTGTGTGGATTAGAGAGGTACTGCTGGGCAAAGCACATCTTTTTGATTAAATATTTCTAAGGAACATTCCCACCCCACTGCTTAGCAGAAGAACTTGTTTACATCTCAGTGTTTCAGCCTGAATGCAACCTGCGCTCTTTTTAAGAGGATTTTGTTTGAATGAGATATGTAAGTCAGGAGTCTCAAGCTCCATTCCCTTTTCTACTCTGACTTTGATGTGTGCCTTTGGGCAACACATTTACCCTCTCTGTGGCAGCTTCCCCCATCTGCAAATTAGAGATTTTCATAATTATCTTAATAATCCGTTAAGCACACTGCAATTTCTGAATAAGCAGTACAATGTATAAAGGTTAATATCGCTTCTGAAAGCCAAAGTAACCCTCCTTATGTCACTTTTGCAAAAATACTACATCTGATGTTTGAGAAATCTATCTGCCAAGGAGATGTTACTGCAGTAAATGTTCAGCACATGTTTGCTTCTACTGACGCACACTATTAGAAAAATTGCTTGAGACAAATTGAGATATTATAGAACAACCCTATTATGAAGCTAGACCACAAAAAAGCTTTTTTTAATTTAAACTAGATCATCAATAGAATAGGGAAGAGATGGATGAGAATGGGAAAGTTGGTTGTAATTATTTCTCTGAAGATCTGGAACATTATCTGACAGGATTTTAATTCTTGAGTCTCTATCAAAAGACTGGCAGTACTCCAAGGTCTTCAAGACATTTTGGTCCTTAAGGGTAGCAGGAGGATAACAGTTTGAGCAAAAGGCCTTTACTTGCTATTACTTGCTGGCTGTATGCTATTCTGCCTCTAACTTCTCTCCCTAGAATATTCCAGTCAATTCACATTTCAGAAGAGAAACACAGATTTATGCTCAAAAAGTAAACTACTGAACTACTACTATACAATTATCACAAATGTACTTCAAAAGGAAAAAGATATTAAGGTGCAGTCAAAGTACCTCAAATAGGTACAGCTTCAAACTCAGACAAGGTGGGTGGCTGAACATGTGAGAATCGTGATGAAACAAACACTCCAGAGGAGAATAACCATGGGTAAATAATTTCATTGCCAAAACCATTGCTTCAGAAGATTATAAAAGGTTAAGGGATGCTCCCAAAGGACCAAAAATCCCACCCCAAACCCTAAAATAAAGTAGCCTTAAAGTTATTGCCAACTAAGTCTACAGTGGCAGTGAAGTTCAGTGGAGAAGACCCATACCGACATTAAAAAAAAAAAAGTTGGTATCTGAGATGTTTCAGCCACAACTATCCAAAGACAAAAACAAGGAAATACAAAATGAAAATAAGAACTCCAGAAGTGCAGCGGTTTGAACTCCCCTACTTCAGGCAATATATTCTTTGAATTCAATTACCAAGATTTCTCTATCAAGTAAAAACGAGTTAAATATTTAGGCAAGCAGTATAAGTCACCCTAACAAGAGTAAATGAGCATTTAAATGTTTCTCATTTGCCAGTTGAGTCATACCAACGTAAGATATCACTGAAGGTAACCTGCGTGGTAACTAAAAGCAGCTACAAGGAATTAAAAAAAAAAATGCACATACAATAGCCTCCAAACAAACCCACTGGTGTAATTTCTAAAGCTTTAGCCTGCTTCAAATCAAACTAAGCACCTTAAGCTCCTTCAACAGACCAGGTGAGCAAGAAGGGAATGCTGCCAGGAGAGTCCGTTCAAGAGATGTAATTCTGAAAACTGATGAATTGGTTGAACTCCCCGTTATTAGGAAGTTCTAGACTTCGGCAAGCTGAAGAAATTACTGTCAGGATATGGGATAGTAACTGTGTAAGTTCAGAGAAGCACAAAAGGCACTTTCAACCAGATTTATCAATAATCCATTTCCACGGGTGTCCTTGTCAAGAACAGCAAGAACTGGTCCTAAGAAAACACCTATTGAAAAGAAACTTCGATTCAGTAAGAAAAGGCTCCCCTTTTTTCCTTGTTGAGAAAGATTCCTAAGCACAAATGATGGAGAGTTCCCTCTTTCTCTTCGGCTCACGTTTTTCTCTCTCATCTCTGATGTGTAGACCAACACAAAAGCCTGCCTTGTACCTGCTACAATTCCAACACTGTCATTCCAGAAAGAAAAGTAATCTGTATGGTTACTACCTTCTGACTTGAGTCTGGGTAGCAGTACAGCACAGTTCTACAAAAGGTGACAAGCTGCTGAAAAACTACCTGTGGTTTGTGATCTGTTCAAACTCGTTTCCATTTCCAGGATTGTGTTATGTGACTAGTAGCAGCCTGTGTTAGGACCCAGGTCACTGGGAATCCCAACCCTTTTCCTTTCCTGTTCCCAACAGGAACAAACCCCCAGAAGCAATCAAGTCCAAAACTATCTTGTCACCTGGACACCTGGTGCATACTCAGCGTGGTCCTCCTTTTGCCTGTAAAGTGGTAGATAGAGCCCACTCATCTCCCACATCTAGCACTCACCCTCTCCTCAGATGGCAAAAGTTTTGTGATCTTTGACAAAGCAAAGAGCCTGATAAAGTCTGGAAGTTGGGCAGTTTGGATACCTCAGCAAAAATACTTTACCAATCAATTAATTCCAAGGTGCAAAGATGCAGCAACTGTACTGAACAAAATTATTAATTAAATATCCTTTGTGACAGTAGTAAATTCCCAGGCAGGGTTAGATCTGTTCTCTTGCCCAAGTTCTCTCAGTATCAGACACCTCAAGATGCGCATGTAAGCTCTGGAAAAGGAAACAGAGCAGAAGACTGCAGTACATGGGCTGCTAGCGATACCGAACCATTAACAACAGCCTTACGTGGTGAGGTTGCTCGTGTTCAGCTAATCTGGTTGGCAGAGTAAGGAGAGGAGATCAGAACCTTCGCAGATAATACCTTGAGGTAAAAAGTATTACACTCCGAAAACATACTGGTGAATAAATCCAGTTTCTATGCAACAAGATACTGCATCATTTTGTGCATCGGGTTATTTTTATCAGCCCAATAATAACCAAATTAACTATACTGCATCGTGTACGATTTAAGCACCACCAAATTTCTGATCATACTGCTGGAGGCCACGCCTACCTTGTTATCACAAATAGACTTTTGGAACAAAGTGTTACAAGAACAGAATTATTCTTAGATACAGTTATGAGAAGACCACTCTAAAAACTCTTAATTTCTGACACCATGAATGCTGGTCGTCATAAAAATCAAACTGAGCATGTTTGCCAGTTTTTCAGACAGATGTTTTTTTTTTTTTTTTTAAAGTGCAGCCTGCAAACTGAAGTAGGACAAATGTGATTTATTTTTTATTAAAATCATATACAGGATTACCTAAGAAATACTTAATAAATTAAAGAATATTTAACAGATTAATTTGCCTTAATTTTCTGAATGCTGGTATTTTCTTGAAGTGAAGAAATATACACTACTGGAAGAAATACACTGTTCAAGTAGTACAGGTAAATACAGATTGCAGACTGATTTTAGTCCTTGAATTTAATGCTATTGTTTTACCATGCAGCTTTTCCTTCAGCAAAAACATACGAAGGGTAAAGTCTTAACCCCATTAAAGTCAAGGCAAAGCTTCCACGGACTATAACGAGACTGGGATTTCACCCAAGGTGTTAAACTGTGGTTTGGGAAAGCGAATAAAAATACATCCATTATTGTAACAAGTACTTACCTGCTAGCCAGACTGAGCAATTCATGTCTATCGGCTACTGCGGATTTCTTTTCCAGTTCCCACAACATCACATTGATCAGGTATGAATTCTTAATTACAATGGGCACTTCTTCAAACATGTTTTCATAAGCAATATTTGCTTTTTTCAAGCTGTGAAACAAGTTAAAAATATTTATTAAAATAACCAGTAACTGCCTTGTTTGTTTTGTTAAACTGTTGCTCCAGCTACATTAAATAGGCAATTTTGTTAAAACTCACGATTTTCAGAGTTCCATAATCAAGCAAGAGTCGAGTCTTTTGGTAAGAGATGATTTGCATGGCAAAACCTCACGTTTACAAAGACTAGGAAAAGCTGCTCTAGCAAAAATTCTCAGAAGTCAAGCAGCTGCTTTGCTCACTAATACATTACTTACATGAAAAAGCCTCCAGCAAGACTGCACTGACAGGATTAACTCTGCCCCTTCCAAAATGCTTTTTTGATTTCCCTACCATCAGGGTTTCTTAAATAGAAGTGAACAGTTAGTTACCACATGACACTGAAATAGCTTTAAAGTTGTAACTGCTACGATGTACATGTAAAACATTTTCCCCAATACCTAAATAATTAAGAATTTCACTGATCAAAATCAGATTGACAGAATAGTGTTTTGGAACAATTAAATTCTATGATGGATATTAAAACATAACTTTGTAGAGTATTTTTTAAAATATATATATATAAAATACTTTGATTCTTTTACTATGAAGTAGATACTGACAACCTTCCATAAAATCCAGAAATAAAGGCATGATATATAAGTTTCTAAGCAAATATATCCTTAACTTCCGTGTGTGCAGAGGGAATTTTGAAACAAAAACATTTGCCTTTTTTTTTTTTTTTACCAGATTTGTTTGTTCATTATGCAAATTTTATCTTTAGACATAGAAGAATGAAATGATTTAGTTTCTCCTCAATGAATAAAGTTTAACAAGTGCTTGTGCTTTTGCTGTTGAACACCAAGCTGTTTGGGGAAAAAGAAGGCAAATCAGTGCTACTCTACTACAAGCAACTACTCTTTTGAAACAGAGTAATTATCCTACTTTTACTCCAGAAGATTGTGTCCACATGGGGGAGTTAATTTGGAATAAATATAGAAGACCAGCTATTCCGGAATACCTGTTCAATTTTCCTTCTGGAAAAAAAGAGCTCAAAGACAGACCAGCTATTTCCCCTTCTTCCCCCTTCCCCAATATTTTTTGACTCTGTTCCCATACACAGCTACCTTCACCATGTTCCTTACAGCTGGCCCGCTGGCCATCTCCAAAATCAGTCCAAGTTCCCCCACTTCTGCCTTTAAATGCCCAAAGACAGACTTTCGTTCCTTCTTGGCACACTGTATCACTACACATAATCTATCCAGTTTCCCCAGCACACGCTATTACATGAGATTTTTAAAATACGGTATTTCATCACCCCACGTACCTTCCTGCCTACCAAATAATCCAGGTAAAGCTATGAGAAAACATTCTTTTCAATTACTTACGCTTCTGGAGAGAAGTCTTTTTCCTTGCAAACTTCCATCAGCTTGGGAGTCAGCCTATATGCCTTCAGTGACAAAGACCCTTGGGCAGTCTTAATAGGATCTGTAAACAAAAATGGGGGAAGATTGTTATAAACCCCAGACTGCTTTTTATTTCAGTATATGAATGACAAACAGGAGGCAAAAAATCTAATTCTTATTTTAAAATTCAGACAACACACAATGGAAACTATAGCAAAAGTATTGTACTGAAATGTAAAATACAGCTGAACTATATACAATGAGTCTAATTAATAAACATAACTTGACGAACACAGAGGGATATAGACCCATTCTACTTATAACATTATTTCCCCATTAATGGTATAATTCACGTTTTCTTTTTCCTTCATGTGAACTATCCACATAACTCATGTAAGAGCTACTCTCATTTAAATATTTTTCCCTCTAGTTATTATGCAGTAAATCAAAATATTCGTTAAGCAGCATTTTACATAAAAAAAAATTATTTTAGAGTTGCAATAATCCAATTCAGATCAAGTTGCCCCGGTGCTTCACGCACAACAATGTAACCGGTCCATAGAACAATTAATTTTGCCTTGACACACTATACAGAACTTAAGGGGAAATTTTCTAAACAAACTGTTACATTCCTAGGACAAAGAAGCTTAACACTTGCTGCATGATAACGGCTGAAGCATGCCAACATTAGAATAAAAGCTGTGTTAACATTCATGTTGTCTGAAACTTAACACAGTAAAACTTTTAGCAATCGGTGATAAAATGAAAACCAAAATAGACTGAAACAAGTGGAAAATTCATCAAGGTCTGATGATGCAATGTTTCCAGCCAATATAAGTATACTTTAACAACTTGTTCTTTACTGTAATCCAATTGTTAACATACTGAAACAATTTTGGGGCAGCTCATAAGATTGATCGTATTCATTAGTATTTTTTCTGACAGATACTCAGGACGTTACATTTACTTCTCAGCTGGAAACTATATGCAAGTCTGCCAGATATGGCAAACTGTGAGTGTTTGGGGAGGGGGAAGGCTATAAAGCTGTTAAATTGCCTACGGTTCTGATACAGCACAGAACATCTGGTCTGGAGAGCTTGAGGAAACACCATTAAATAGGCAGAAAAGAAAAAAATCTTTGTGCTAAGAAACAGTCCAGGTTTTGTATGCTTCTGTCAGAGGTATAAAAAAACTTGGCAATTCGTGTCATGATTGGTCAGTCACGTACAGAGCCAGACACGCTAGCAATCGGGGTTTGTTAGACATCTGGTCGAGTTCCACCAGCCCCTCCGACGAGGGAGGGGAGATGAAGGAATAAAAATGAAGCAGCTACTCCAGCATTCCAAAACGTACACATCAGGGCTCTGATAGCAAGAAAAATAAACAGAAAGAAGGAAACCCTGTCTAGACTTAGCTGCTGCTGAGGCTGCCGTAGACACAGGGTTGGTATTTACTTGAAAAGGCCTGCCAGGCTACTCTTACAGGCAAAAGACAGAATACAAAAATAGTAGTAATAATATTAAGAGGGGAAAAGAATAATAAAGGAAACCTCATACTAACCGTAAATGAGAACTACAGACTCCTCAATTGCGTGCTGGTAACTGAACTGGGAGTCCAGGAGGGCACGGGTGACAAAAGAGCCATAGTATGTGGACTGGTACCAGCCAACGTGAAGATGATCAATGTTTACATGGCGAAGGCTTCGCATCATTTCCATCTGGTATTGAACTAGATTAAATACAAAGTACGTTTGAAAAGTAAACTTACACAACCCGTACTATTTCTAGAGAGAGTTTAATATTAAATGACTGAAACGTTTTTTTTTTTTTTTTTCATTGTTGCAACTGCATAGAGGTTTGTTTATTCACTACTGGACTATCTGCAGGAGAGTCCAGAGCTTCCTCAGAGAGTAAGACTAGCCTAAGTAAGCAGACTTGTTCTTTTTTCAGCTGTACTTAATTGTTAACATGATCAACAAACTGTTACGTGTCATTTACACTGTCTATTACCTTGCTAATTCATAAAAGAAATTCAGATACTGGGTTTCATTAAGCAGTAGCAATTTACCATTTTGTAAGAAAAAAAAAAAATCATGAGTTAAGTTATAATGCTGTCAGGGATTAGATGATTTTTAGAATGAAAAGGAAAATTATTTAATGTATATAAGAAATAGGAGAGAAATCATTTGAGCCTTCACCATAATTGAAAACTGCATTTTCAGTATTGTAGTTTGGGGCACCAGCTATAGTTGTCAGAGAGTTTTGATTCCATTTATTCTCAACTTTTTGACACTGTTTCTTTTTATACACACAGAGTATATAAAACACACATCTTAAACAACAGAGAAATTTCGTTGATTGTTACACCAATAGCTGTAATATTTTATTTTACCAATGAATAAAATTTTGTTTTTATCACATGCCTCATGAAAACAGATTGCCTTGATGGAAGAGCATTCTATGAAGCAATGCTTAACATGATCCTAACAAGCAGATCCACACACCTTATCACTTATCAGACCTTTTAGACACTGTGCCCGCTGATAAGGGAGCAGATTTCTGTGTGCCCATGCTCACAGCCAACTCCTAGGAAATCAGATACAACACTACAGAATCCTGAAGTTTTGTCTGCAGCTGCAAATTCACAAATATAAAACCAACTCGACCCTGTGCATTTATTTTTGTTGTTTTTTTCCCATGGCTTCTCCTTGCACAGATGAAAATATGATATTCATTATAAAAGAGAGCAACAACTTAATTAGAGGACAGAACGTGCTAAGTGTTCAGACCCCACTTCGTATCATATCCAGGAGAAAAAAAACAATTATATTCTTTAAAGATATAAAGAGATTTTTCAAGAATGGCCAAACATTTTCCAACCTATCACAGAAAACACAAACTAAATTCTGCAGCCTGCTAGCTCTTTTACATCGCCATATCTTGTTAATTGTATTTTTAAAGAAATCTACATACATCTACATGATCACTTCCAGACTTTTTCCATCAGCATATGTTGGTGCTTGCATTCTGTTTCATAATCTCAACATACATGACTTACAATTTGTGTTTCACCCAGGACACCAATGATAATCTAGCATCCCAAACTAACATGCAAAACCATCCATGCTACAGTCTGAAACCCCACGTGCTGCATGCAGGGAAAAGGCCTGCACCTCTTGGTGTCAGTAAACCAAGGCAGATGTAAGGATGCCACTACACACCTCTGGACAGACAGGTAAATGGCTTGAATTGATCAAAACAGCTATTCTGAAGTCAGTATGAAAACCTTCCCCCTTGCCAGACTGAAATAAAATAAATTTTAATCCTCCTTTCATCACACAACTTACAGAAATACTAGCCACTTCCAAAAATCCTCCTTACTCAGCAGCCTGTGCTGCATTAAGTAGTATCTCAAGACATTTCCCACTTTTCTCACAAAAGCAAAGCCAAGATTCAGCTTGTCAGAGAAGCTCCTTCCTTAAATTTAAAAGTTTTGTTGTTTTCTCTTGTGTGCACATCAGGGGTGGGGGTGTTAAGTCTACCTTTTAAAATTAGAACTTATTAAACACAAACTTTGCCCAGAACTATAAGATTACTGCAGGGACCACAATTTTGAACAGAAAAAGCATATGATACATTTATTAAAAGTGGAAAATTCAGATGGAATAGGCTTCTTTGGTTAAAAAAAAAACAATGTTTCTTAAAGTTTCATCTGTGTAGAAAGCGAGTAAGACTTGCTTTTGAAATTACTTGCTAGGACATGAAATTATGGTTAAATGCTTTCCAGCTAGATGAAATCATGAAAAGGAAAAAAAAAATAGATATGGATTTTCAAAAGCAGTTGGGGGAGAGAAAAAGTTTGAGAATTAAATTTAGTGTGGATTAAATTTAATGTGGATTTTTAGATAGCTGAGTTATACTGCTCCTGGCAGTGGAGACTCTCCTATAATTGAGGACACTAAGTACAGGTAGCCACATGGTGATGGAAAAAAGGTATTTTACATACAGATTCCTGTGAAATCATACGGTCAACCCATTCAGATAATTTCTCCCTTAAGAGATCTTGAGGAGATGCTGAAGACCAGGAACACCCTAAGAAAACATGCAAAACTTTAAAAACCTGAATAAGGCATAATCACACTCTTAAAGGAGAGGTAACCTGTAATTAACTTCCAGGAAAGCTTCTTTACTAAATGCAGTATAACCAGCAGCGTGTGACTGAACATAAGTTTGAGAGATATCACATAGAAGAAAAAGGACTTGCTGAAAAGCATCCAGATTCAAGTCAGCAATTCCTCCTCCGAAGACTGTTAGCAGTTAGATGATAATGAAGGCAATAGCGGAAAAAAATCTCAAAGAACCAATAAAGCATCAATAGCTAACATCTCTGCCTTGGGAAAACAACTGCAGAAATTAAAACATGATGCAGTCCCCACCAGAGAGAAATGGAAAAACTCTTTTAACCAAACATATATATTTTGTAACACGTATTAGCTGCTAGATAGCTCCAACAAGCTGCCAACTTGCACAAATGGGTAACAGCTCCCAAGTTGCTTTTGTTGTTATCATTACCGCCTTTTCTTTAAATTTTTTTGCCCAATCTACAGAACATCATCTTTCTACCTACAACTTAAGCACAGATTAGGCAAGAGCTTTTTTCCTATCCAGTCCCCACTCTGCTAGGACTGGAGAAAGTCATGCATTTCACCAGGGAGTCCTCTGGTTCAACTCACAGGATTTGGAAATGTGGGTGCCCTCCTCCTTCCTGAGCTATGCTGCAGAGGAGCCACCAAAAAGCGCCACCAAGACTGAGAACGCCCAGAACTTACATGAGCAAGGAAAAGGACAGGGGAAGGGTCAATCAGACTAGAAGACTGTTTTCATTTAAACAGTGAAACCTGTGTTTGAAGGAAATTATCTGTTCAGAAGCTTCGTTATGATGAGGCAAGCTATCAGTCACGTTTGCACTTCTCATTGCTTCCCACATTGAGAACAGGAATACCATAACGCAGGACCCTGCCTCCATCTCCTGAGCACCTGCAAGGGTGGATTTTTTCAACAGAGCTCTTTTTATTATTATTTTATTTATAGCAAAAAAAAAAAAAAAAAGTATTCTTCCTCTAAAATTGTATTTTTTGTATGTTTGCAAACAAATTTAACAGGTAGGCAGAAGGGAAGAAAAAAAATCAAGGCACCTAGTAAGCATAATTCTAATTTATCTACAGCTGGAAAAGAGAGCACAAAACCGTACAGAATGGGTGCTTTGCTTGAATCAGACTGCTACTTGTGTGAATTTGTACTAACAAAATCCCTTAACTGAATACAGAAACAGAAGAGACTATTGAAGTAGTTTGGTGGGTATTTTTTCCCTGATTTATACTAAGTTTTAACAAACCTGTTGTACAGGATTAAAGAAAATATTAAAATAGCATCAACATTTTCTCCTTTTCCAAAATATACTGGCAACATTAGGAACTACCTAGGATTTAACATAGAAGAGGTATATCCCCTACATTAACAATAAGAAAATAACATACACAAATTTATTATATAAACAGAGACACAGCCAAGAACTGAGCACTGATGTGGTGACCCATTTAACACTGGGGACAACTCAGCCATATTCCTTAAATATCTTAAAACATCTTTGGTCAATAATTTTACTATTCGAGCCTAAATTCCGAAGAGGAAAAATCAACTGAGATATTATTACTATCAGTGAGATGCATTCCCAGCTGCCCATCTTCTGACTGCTGGCAAATACCAGATGTGCAATCCTGATCAATACATTTGATGGCACTTTAGATGCACAGGACCTCAACCTCCAAAACGTATTTCAAGTTGTTACATCTTAGGAAGTCTGGTTTGAAGAGTGGCAACCAGAAGAGAACTTCGTACCAGTGCCATGTGCTGTGGACTGGTTTGACGCCGCTGCTTGTCCTGCTCTCTGCAGCGCCCACTAAACACCCCTGGTTTTACCAAAGAAACTAAAAACCTCGACTGTTAGCATAGCCTCTGGGCTGGATTTCACACTTCGGCGTCTGTCTTGACTCATATTCAGCAAATTGGTGCTTCAACTACAAATTCAAGCAGCAGAAGTTCCATGGGTCTTCACGGGGGCACGTCAAGTGATTTCAGGAACGATTTTGAGACCTTTCCTACACCTTTCACCCCCAAGGGCCTTCTCAAAGACTGCCTGGACTACCTGAGAATGAATATTATTTCCTCGCAGAACCTCGAGAAGTCAAAAGACAGATACACTGAAGTCTCTCCAAAGACAGAGGAACTGCCTTCTGCACCAACACGTCTCTGGATTCAACCAATGACATGGGCATGGCCAATTTTAGTTATTCTGGTCAAGCTACATTGAAAACCAGCCAAAACATCCCTTTTGTAGCACCGCTTCTAACATGGCTAGTATTTTTCAGGCAATAATTTGTCTCTTTTGAAGTGCTACCATGTGGTAGCGAGCATTCTAAACAAGTGCTATACACTCCACGGTACTTTTTAGCAGCACAAAAAATTCTGGTTTTTCTATGCATATTAAGCTCTGCCAAACCACATGTATGCTTCAGACAGTATCTTCAATGACTAAAACAAGTTAGCAGATGCTAGTTCAAGGAACTAGCGTATGCATTTGAAAAGAAGGAAAATTGATTTATTTAATTTAATTAAGCGCAGAGAATTATGGAGACAACAGATTAATTCATTTCCCTCCACACATACACTCTCAATTAATTGTCCAAAAAACGAAGAATCACACGGACTGCCTCCATCGATAACAACTCGGATTGTGAAAATACGAATGTGTCACAACAGCCAACTTATTCTGGTGAAAAAATAAAGAAATAGGAGGGGTTGGCAAAGAGAAATAAGAAACCAAGAAAACAGTTAATTCCAGCGATGGCAGTATTTTACCTGAAAAAGCCTGCAGATACCACTGAAACGTATTTCTTAAGCTTAGGACTACAACACACATGTATGCATGTACATGTATTTGCAGATTTTTATCTATATCCAACCCCCACCTTCTCTCAAGACAAATGCACAAGCTTAGTAACTCAACAATTCACCTATTCAGGGAGAAAAAAAATTAAAAGTAAATATTGCCTTCCTCAATAATATTCATTTCCTCCTCTGAAATATCAAGTCGGTTACAAAACAGTACTCTATTTTATGCATTTTTGCTATAGCAGGCTGAAAGCACCTGATCTCCTCTAGACTTGGAAGCTAAGCAGACCAGGGCCTGTGAATAGCTGGATGGGAAAAAAATCACCTGAAAGTAGGCAAAAGTCCAAGAGTCATAGTCAATCACAAGACCACAAAAACAAAAGTGAGTCAAAAGACTTAATTCAACTCCACTTCATTTGCTACTTTCAGGGATTAAAGAAAGGAGGGCAGAATAAATTTGTCCAAAGTGAATTAAATTTTTTCTTAAGGAATTGTTACATTTTAATAAGTTAGGAATTCTGGTGAAAAAAATGCATGCCCGTGGAAAAGCATGAATGTTTTGGTTTCTTTTAATAGAGACTATGGGATAAATGGAAACAAATCTGGAGCAATCACCTCCATTTATGACATTGATGCTGCTGCTGTATGAAGAGCAATCCCAGCTGTCTTCTGAGTACATGATCATTTGCTAGTTTCTCAACACTTTTTAAGCCTGAAGACCTTCATTTTACAAGAAAGAAGGGGAGAGGAACAAAAGAGGGAAAACTCAATTAACTATTAATTGTGCAGGCTCAGCAAGCTCATTCATTTTTAAAGCCGATCACAATTCAACCTTAGTTTGACCACAGCACAGAGTGATGTCAAGTGTGAGCTGTGCAGAAAAAGCGTATGATAGATAGCTAGAGGAGGTACCTTAATCTGTAGGTGAACAGGAACAAGAACAGGAACATGATGATGGGAGGCTTGGCAGTACCTGCACATGCAAGGGTGGCTGTCCTGGAGTTTGGGACCACACCAGGAGAGGTGGTGATCCCCAACCACTAACTTGGTGCTCGACAGAGGCTGCTCCGAGACGCGGCCCAGTGCAAGGCCGCGCTTCCTACCAGAGGAAGCAAAGCAGGAAGGGACAGCTGCCAGTTGTGGGAATAAAGAAGGATACGGACGAGTTTTCAGAGGAAAGGAGTAAAACAAGGGAATGGGGAACATGGGGATGTGCGTGACAGGACAACGTAAAGCAGCAAGTGGAAGCACACCACTTCCTGCACATGTGCTGGCACTCGCCCAGTGCTCACTGACAGCAAGCTTGGGGCTCCACTCTAAGCACATAACCACCGAATAAGGAGGCAATCAAACCAATCAAGCTATTGTGAAATTTTATTAAAACATAAGTGAATGCTCAGATAAGCCTTTGGAAAAGCTAAATAAATCTTACTGGCCACAAAACTCCCTACGCAACTCAAGGTAAAAGACACTTGTGCTGTTTCTAAACAAACACCCAAACCTCAAGAAGAGCCTGGAAGAGTTGGGCAAGACCATCAAGATGACTTCCAAAACTGTCTTTTGAAGTATGCAACAGCATTACAAAGGATAAAAGCATAATACTAACACTTCCAGAAATACTAAGACACTTCGGTCCTCTAAAAAACATCTTTTTTAATGCAGAAATCCATTCTAAACTAACATTTTGAAGTTAAAGTTGAAGTCAAGCAATACAAATTTTACTAGTTTGTTAACAATGATCTTTAAGAAGGAATTGTCATAAGACAAATGGAACACATTGTGAACGTCTTTTCACTATATATCTGGAATAGTTTTCTTGACATTTATATAGAGAGC